>NC_086330.1:201076501-201388001 GCF_032445375.1 Bacillus rossius redtenbacheri
ACTATTATTACATTGATAATTATGAAACGGTTTCGTATGAAACACAAAAGATTCCTTTTTTTTTATTAATTTTATTGTCAGGCCCTTACTTAAAGTGGTTTAAATTTTTGACTGAAAGCAATCAATAGTATCAATCTTGTCAGTATAAATCGAGGTCCGTTGGACAAGAAGGCAAAGTTTATGAATTGTAAACAATTTTTTTTTTTAATGTTTCCAAGTGTAGGCCTACATGTTTTTTTTTTAATTTAGATTGAAAATATCGTAAATGAATTAGTTGTAGAAAATAATTTATAAAAATATAATTCTGATTGTAAAATAATAATATTTAATTCCATTCGAGTAAAAAAAAAAAAGAGAGCTTGTGCCCTCCCTGCCTTCTGCCCAACTTTATTTGTAAATTATTCAATCATCAAATTTTATCTTAAGGAAACAATAATAATTTTAATATCGATGTATCCAATGGTTAGATACAAAAACTTCTTAAAAAGCGCTATTTTGCACTTTTAAAATCAAAATTTTCCGGTGGAGTACCCCCGGACCCCCCGTCTTAGTAGGAGGGGAATGGGTTTACATGACATCAAAATCATTATTTGTCCCCCCCAACTTTATGAACACAGCTACGCCAATGAGCATGTTTGATGTGAACCACATCTAATGAACTTCATTTTCTGGTATAATGAATTATGATGAGAGTATACAGACTGCATCTAATAAAATGAAAATAATTTAAGATATGGAGAAATGTGTTATGTTCATGAAAAATAATGAATATCTGATAAATTTATGGTGACTTCGAAATACAAATCATCAATATAATCACTGGAGTACATTTAGTAAAAAATTTAATAGTCACAAAAATAAATATTGTTACCTAAGTTTTAAAAGATGTTACACTCCTAGGATATAAACACTTACAATGAAATATTTTTCACAGTAAATTATGATGTTTATTTGGCTCAGTGTTTTGTACGTGATTATGGATTACAAGTTTCCAGGTTTAAATCCTGTCACTTAAGAATTATTTTAAGTAGGTACATAAATTTTTACTACATTTTAACACTCTAGAGTTATAGAGGATTATATTATTGATGGTTATTTGTTCACCTAATTGTTGTAATTACTATTAGCTTGGTCATTTTTCATTAGGTGGTTTACAAAATTTGTATATTTTTTACTTGTAACAAAAAATTAATCTTACAAACACAATCAAGGAGATTAATTACGAACATGTAAATAAACAGTTATATTGATACAAATTAAGTGTATATGTTTGTTTGCATGCTGGTTTTTTTTTATAAAAATCTACCATTTTATTCTACACTTATAAAGTTTTGCACATTTAACCTTTGAAACTAGAGGAATGTCACTGTCTACACATTTAAAAAACCTGCCTCTTTTTCTACCTCTTACAGCAGAATTTTGGCATTTTGTGGTGAAAATTTGTGTAACTAACAGTTAAAAATAACATTACTACTGTGAACATCTGATTACAAAATAAAAAAAACTATTCCCATGCTTCATCTTCTACCAGTAGTTTAATTTTCTGACAAATTAAAAAAATATATATTTTTTTATTCTAGTTACTCTCGTTCAAAAAAAAATTATGTGTGTCTAAACTGCAAATGATGTTTATGTGATACTGTTTCTCATTACCGGCTTGGTACAATTTTACGTTCCAATGTTAAGAGATGAAATAAAATTACCCAGCAATGTACTATCATGTAATAAAGAGTTTGAACAATGGTCTGTGATATTTGTGTTTTATGCCACATATTTTCGGACCACTCGGAAAGTACATATCACAAGGTAGGAATAAGGTGTTTCAGTGTTTTAGGCATGTATTATTTCAGAAGAAGTGTTCAGGTGAATCAGAAACTGAGTATGCCTCACTGCCTGCACTATGGAGCGTAAGTAGTAGCCGTAGTGGGAAAGGAGCATATTTAGGAATATCAGCTTGGAAACATGTACCTGCCAAGAATGCCAACATACCAAAATATTTTTGTCATGGTAAATTATCTGGGAGTTTGTTTTGGAATTTTAATTTTAGATTTTATATCAAAATTTAATAGTACCTATATGTGGTAATTTTGGAGACTATTAGTTTTTGGTAAATAAGTTGAGTAAGGATTAAAATGAAAGATTTTAAGCAGGGAAATACATATCTTTTAAAGAATTAATTACTTTAAAAAAATAATTGTGTTATTATTGTACACTAATAAATCTTTCACTTAGAGCTACCATTTTTCAGAATTACAGATCCTAGTTAACCTAGCAAACCTTTCACATAGTGATCATTTACCATGTTACTCAGGAGTTACCATTCTTAAGAATTACAGCTGATGGAAAGGGACATGGTTAATAGTAGGCCAGACAGCTTTTAGAGTGCAGTTTAATATTTTTACTTCAATTATAATTATAAATGACAGGTCTGTAAGAAAACTTTTCTATGCAAAATTAATAGCTCACTTAATGTAAAATTAATGGTAGGAAGAGGGAGTGGTGACATGGAGTACATACCACAGGGGAGTGCCATGGGGCCCTTGCTGTTCATAATGAAAGATGTCTGGGAAAGCATGATGAGTAGATTAAGATCGTTCGTAGGTGACTGTGATATACAAAACCTTGGTAGGAGTGGCACATCTATAAGATTAAATTAGAGTGTTGGTCAAGGAATAATGGAATGGGGATAAATGTAAACAAAAAATAGATGGTTAGATTCACAATAAATAGAAACATAGACAAATATTACTGGAATATATTGCAGGAGATTCTGTAAGCAATAGATGATTACAAGTATTTGGGATTAACACTACAGAGAGACCTAGACTGGAAAAAAAAAGATGCAGCGGATGGTGAAGAAGGGAGTAGGGGTCTGGGGTTAACTGCTATAACACTAAAGGAGAGAAATAAAAGTCAATGAAAAGGCATATTCCATGCTGGTGATACCAGATATGGAATACGCCACAGGAATTTGGGACCCGTACCTGGCGAGGGACATTTAAGAGTTAGAAAGGTACAATGCAATGTAGCGAGATAAATGACAAATATGTGGAGGAGAAACGATGACGGAAGAAGGAAGATGCATAGACCATCAGTGATGATGATGGAGCTTGTGTGGGAGACACTGTAAAGGAGGAGAAAGAAATAATGGTGAAATTGTTTAAGGTAATTAAAGGGAGGGGATTTTGGAAAGCTGAGAGATAGGTAAAGGGCAGAGGGAGCACATGTGGAAGATCCACAGGTTAGAATGCAATGGATTAAAAAAATCATATTACTGCACACAAATATGAAATTTGGTAGTTAAAGGGCCATTAAATATTCTTAGAATATTTTTGGAGGATAGTCATTACCATAAAACTTGTTATATTGTATGATATTCTTAATACACTTACAAAGATTGGCTTTGTTTACTACTGCAAATGAACATAACGTGTTGACACTTAAACATCTAGCAAGGAAGGTAAATGTAATATTGAATATAATTACTTATCAATGGTAACAAACATAAACAAATTAGCCTTAAATAACACAATGTTATGAATATTGCAAGAACAGCACGCATCACAATGTTTACAACACCACCAGTTTAGATTTTAAAATACACATTTGAGCCTAATTTACGATTAAATAACTGACAACATAACAAAGATTAAATATATTACTCGCGGAAACACATGATACATTAACCCTGTACATAAATTACATCAGTCTATATGAATAGGAAAATTTAAGAAAGTGCCATTTAGACACATGATTAATTTGAATTCCCGCGGCAATGTGGTCTAGCATGTACGTCAGACGCGATTGACCAATAACAGCAAAATAGCGGGATGAGATGACCTGGTATCTATTGACCTTGGATGTATACCTTGGTATTGGTGTTGTGAGGTCAGTCTGCAGGTGGCTTCCATGGAAGAAGGATCTATCAACCATTTTTTTTCTCTTACCGGGTTTGAACCTAGGACTTCAAGGCGTAAGTGGATTTTTTCAATTAAATTTTATTAAATTTTAATTTTCAATTTTTTTATATTTTTTTAATTTTTTCCGAATTTCTAGCATAAATATTATGGTTTTTGAAGATGGTGGCTGTAACGAAAATTGCTACGATCTAGAATCCAATATGGCAGCTGTAACGAAAAGTGTAACGATGTTATCGTACTCAACCAAGATGACAAGCGAAACGAAACATGCAACATTTATAGAATCCAAGATGGTGGCCGTAGCGATATTTGCAATAATGTTTTTTAAATTTTTTTATTAAATGTTTTAATTATTATTTTTATAAATTTTAATTTTTTTTTCCGAATTTCTACCAATAAAATTACGGATTTTCAAGATGGCGAACATGATGTCATAGTAGCTATCGTTATAAATACCTTGGTATTAGTGGTGGGAGGTCAGCTATCGGTCACTTCCGTGGAGGAAGGAGCGGTCACGATTTTTTTTTTGTCCTCACTGGGTTCGAACCGAGGTTCCGATTTCCTTGACGTAAGAGCTTTTTTAAATATGTTTTATTAAAGTTAATTGAATATTTTTATAAATTTTAAAATCGTATAATAAATATTTTAAGATGGCGACTAACGGAAATTACAACGGTGATGTCATATACCATGATGACATATTCCATGATGATGTCAGAGGCTTATCGGAGGCTGTAGACATGAATGCTTAAGCCTCTTATGGACATTTCTAGCCGCTGGCATTTTTAAGGACTAAAAACGGTAAATTTTCCTTCGAAACGGGAATTTTTCCCTCAAAAAAGTTATTTTTTATTTTTCAAATTTTTTTAGATTTTCTGGTAGAATTTTTTTTTACAAAAAAAAATGTTAATTTGGTCGAATTTTGAAGGTCAAAGGTCACGGTCAAAGGTCAAGGTCATACAAGAAGGCCGCCGTGACATCACAATCCAAGATGGCGGACCGGCTCTCGTTTCCAGCGCCTGGCGCCGGTCCACCATTTACATACTACTAACCAGTAGTATGTGATTGTCGATTTTACGTCACATATTATATTATTGGACTGAGTAATGTTATTTTTTTAAAATCCATTTGATAAAAACATTGTAAGTGCTGATTTAGTAGCAGACATTCACAATTTAATTGCAACTCTGGATAAAATGGCATGACTCATTAAGTAAAAAATCCTTCCTGCACAGATCGGTTTCTCACAAATAATCAGAAGCACTTTGAGAAAACCATCAGATGTCTGGCCAGGAATAATCAGAAACACTTTGAGAACATCGATTTCGGCCCTCGGTTCGATTCCCGGCGAGAGTGAACCAGTAATTTATTAATAAATTTAAATAATTCTCAATAAAAAGTAATAAAATGTCTTACGCCACATCCGAAATTTGGAATTATGACACCACTGTTGCAATTTGGACATTAAAATCTCAGGTGCCAGCACTTCTGGTCCTCTTCCTCTTCCTGAGCCTCAGTTGCAGCCCCACAGTGGCCGTGATTCTGATGTCTACCAAGCTGATTCCACTCTGTCAGCACCATGACATCCTGCATACTGCAGGGTGCTGACACTTCTTCCCATCTTTGGCTCATCAACCTTTCACCAACTTGTCTACTAAAGTCTATTAAATCCCATTACTAAAACTTTTCAGTATTTAAACCAAATATTTTATTTTTTTCTCGTTAGTGAACTTATATTATTCTAATCTCATTTGTTGTCAAATCATCAGCATTTAGTTCTATATATAAATTCTTAGTTTTTTAGAGAGACTATTTTTTAAGTTAATTTGCGTGGATACATAAGCCAAAAAAGGAATATTACCTACTCAAATAACTTTGAAAGAGGCCAAGAATTTTATTCTTGAAAACACCTCACAAAAACAGTGGCCAGCTTAGATTGGGCCCAATAAAAATCCCGAGTAGACACACAGGTATAGATTAACAAACTATGTTTGGAATGCATAAACACAAGTATGCAACACTCAATACTCAATTAATGCAATTAAGACACTATGTTTATAGGTATATTATGACAGTTTCAATACCTCACCAAACATACAACTTTAAAACTGTATAAAATAAAATGCTTTCTTGAGCTTCTTTTGACGATTAAATTTAATCATGAAAATTTGTATAACTTTAAACAATTCATTTAATTTAAAAGTTTAAGGGCCAATTTCACCACACTGTCGTCAAACATTGTTGGACTAAGAATCTTTTGAAGTTAGGTACCCTACTTTTTTTAAAAAATGTAAAAATTTTTCACTTTATCACACATTTTTTGTGTTTTATAACTTCAGGTAGATAAGCAAGGTTTAATTTTATTAAAGTTCGTTAAAAATTCAATTACCTACAAGCAGTGGCCATTCTATTTGTTCGTTTTTGAGTCATATCAAGTTAAGTTTGTAAACAAATACTGTACCGTAAACTGGGCCGACTTTGACCCAATTTTTTCAATTTTTCAAATTTGATGCTTCTGATCTTTTGCATTAGTAAAGTAAAATTTTCCAAAACATTTTTGGTGTAAAGGTGAAAGTATTGGTGATAAGTAGTTATGTCGGTTTGGAGTATTATAAAATTTTATTGTTATTTTACAAATTATTTTTTCAGTGTGTTAAAGTTGTCCCATCATATGACAACTTTAGCCCACTATCATTTTTACTGCAGTAGTGAGTGTATTTTTATTAGAGAGTTAATGTTGTACAAATGGGGTTATGGGACAATGTTATTTAGAGTTATACCTAGAATATAAGACCAAATAAATGACCAAAAAAAATATTTTTGTTCAACATTTTATTAAGAAAAAACTGTGATTATCTAAAGAATACAAAAATCACACTAAAACAATAATTATTTTAAGTATCTGTACCTTCTATTGATACCTAATGCAAACATATGTCCAAGCACATTTGTGAGTCACCATGAAAAATTATTTTACTAGGCAACATATGATAAACATTTTTACATAGGTAGTCAGAGTCAATATGAGGACAAAACTCTTTATGAAGTGAAAGTTTTTAGTTGAGGGACAGAAAAATATCCCCTCCTTATTGGCACAGGCTCAAGTATTTTCAGATATTATGTCATCAAAATCATAAATCATTACGTCCTATTTACCATTGACTGGCCATTTCCAAAATTTCGTAGTTTTCTTCCATATACGTCACCTTAACTTTCTTTATTCTACTGTCATCTTCTATGGGAAAACCAATAATCCTGCCAGGATAGAGTTCTCCATTGTATGTGACTGCAACATAGTCACACTCACTTAGTTCTTCCTTCCATGATTAATTTTTGTGTGGAGTTAGGCACTCAGAATCGGAATTAGGGTTTTCAGATTCCAGATCGTCACTTGTGGTATCGGAAATGTTAAAACTGGATCCCTCATCAGATGTGGTAGAAATTTCTTTCCTTCGCCTTCCCCTCTTTCTCTTTTGTGTAGGTTCTGAGGTGACTTGTGTACCGTTATCCACATCTGTTGGAGTGATTCCATTACCAGGTTCACGTTTACAAGTTTTCTCTTCTTTCTAATCGAAGGTGTGGCCTCTGATCTCTTACTGATTACTGTTTCGAGGAATGCTTCACTGACAATCTCAACATTCACAGAACTTTCAGCACCTGGCAATCGTTTCAAAACATTGGTGGCATCAAGAGGATGAATGCCGCAACTTTTGAAACCTGAGACTAAATTTTGCCCCTTGTCTTGAACAGAGACTCCCAAAAGTTAATTCAGCAATCTAGGGAATACATCCTTCGGTTGAGTTTTGAAACACTCTCCCCTAGGAGTTTTACGCCATTCATGTAGAATTTTCCTCCATTCTGTCTTCAGTGGATGAAAGAACGCCACATCAAGGGGCTGTGTCAGATGGGTGGAGTGTGGGGGCAGACAAACAAAGACAATGTCATTTTCTTGGCAAGCTGAAATGACTTCCTTGCTAATGTGAGATGCTAAGTCGTCTCCTATCAGTAACTTTTTTCCTTCTTGTCTTTTGAGTCTAGGGAGCACAAGATGGAAAAACCAGTCTTCAAATGATCCCGAGTCAAACCATCCACTCTTCGACCTATTAAATTGTGCACCTTTCGGACCCCCTTCCATCCATATGTCCCATAACTTTTCTGCCTTGTAGACAACATAGACGGGCAGAAGTTCCCCTTTAGCATTTCCACAAAACATAACTGAGGTGGACGTTTTGGAAGAATCCATTACTTGCTCAACATGTTTCATTCCGTGCCTTGACAAAACTTGTCTGCTTCCTGGGTCATCAATCAGGTTGGTTTCATCGTAATTCCACATATTTTCAGGTGGAATGCCTTCAGCACTTTTCTCCAGATTTGAAAAAAAAAATAAGTAATGTCTCCTTATATATACTAGCCCAGTCTCGCTTAATGTTTGAGGATATGCGGCACATTAACTCGGGGTTACGTTCCAGAAAGTGCCTTCCTCAGTTATAACCTGGTAGGTTGTCACGGAACTTACAAACATTTCGACCCATTTTGTCTAAATAAAGTTTGACAACACATCTTAGAGCATATTCTGTAATGGGAAATCCAAAATCACATAAAATCGTAGTATGTTCAACGAGTATTTCTTCCTCCTCTTCGGTTAGTATTGGCTGCCTACCTGATTTTTTAGTGTGCAGACCTTTCAGTTTGTTTTTAATTGTGCTGCGGGAGATGTTCCAAAACTTCTCTGCTGCCCTCTGAGAAAGTCTACCTTCCCTTATATCTTCCAAACACTTCAGTAAAGTATACGGTTATTTAACTTCAGATGTGGCCGAGCGCCCCATGCAAAAGATGTTTATAGACTTTGTTGGGCCTTTGCCGCACTCAAGAACAGGAAACACTATGCTGCTGGTGTGTATCGACGCCTTCACAAAATTTGTCTGGCTCATCCCGATGCGAAAAGCCACCGCAGGAAACACTGTTTCTGCGCTACGTAATCAGATCTTCAAGACGTCGGGAGTCCCGTCTATAGTAGTTTCAGACAATGCAACCCAGTTCACGGCTAGGATTTTTAAGAACATGTGCTTCTCACACGGCATTCTGCACGTCACAACCTCGCCTTATTATCCACAGCCCTCGCATGCTGATAGATTCAACCGCAATCTCCAGTCTGCTCTAATAGCCATGCGCAGGAGCAGGATAAATGGGACTCGAATTTGGTTTGGCTGCAAATGGCCTTTAATTATGCACATCATGAAGGACACAAAATTACTCCTTTCGAACTCATGTTCACTTACCGACCTAATACCCCTCTTTCAAATCTTTGGTCTTTGAATGACATATTACCCGATGATCCGAGAGACATCAGGGAGATTTGGAGAAGAGCTCGTAAAAATCTTAATCTGGCTCATGAGAGCAGAAAAAGAAAATACAACGAAAATCGATCTCCTAGCCCTTACAGGGTAGGCGATTTTGTGCTTTGTAAGGCACACCCACTCATCAAGGCAATGGATAAGTTTTCCGCCAAGCTGGCGTACCGCTGGAGAGGTCCCTTTCAAATACAGCGATTTTTAACGCCAGTTACGGTTAGCCTAGCTGACCCCAGTTCGGGAGAATTTGTGACCAGAGCGCACATCTCCCATCTAAAGAAAACACAGGCTGACTTAAAGTAGATGTGTTTAATTTATTTCCCCTAACATAGGGGACTCTCTAATATTAGGCATGCCAGAAATCCTCGAGGTCTTAAAAATCCATGGTACTAGAAATAAGAATGCTAGCTTTAAGTTGTATTGGTTTTAAGTGGCCACTTAGTTAATAAGCACTTAGTTAATAAGTTTGTTTAAGGGTTATCGATATGTTGTGCCTGAGAGGCGGACGCGTCTCAAAGGTGTTAGAAAATAAGTAGTAGGATATAGGCGAACCTGGTACTAGTTTTACTGAGGAGTGTAAATGTGTTTTTTTATTTTCCCTATATGCTCCGCATTCAAGCAGAGGAGTATGTGCCGGAAATTAGGCATTTCGTCACCTTTTTTAATTTTTCTATAATTTTAAAATTGTTTGGGATTTCTTATTTTTTAATTTATCTAGTTGTTAAGGGGGTAATTTCCTTTTTGTTAGGCCGGTGTATGCCACATATTTAAACTTTGTGCCAGTGGACCGAAGCCCCTTCCCAGGGGGCCAATCTGATATTTTGCTGTCTAATGTGGACATGGTCAGTCCGGTTGAAATTTCTCTCGCCTGCAGTCACGTCCCGAGTTTGTAATATTAATTCTCTTCATGACCAAAATTGCATTGAGCAGCTCCTGGGCTGCAAGCTGCTACTTTGTAAAGGCCTGCTGAGAATAGCAAGTCTCGTCACGAATGGGGCTCCAGTGGAGCTGTGTTCCCAGCGGAGTGGTGTTTTCTTTCCCCCCCTTCCTCTCTCTCCACCTCACATTAGTTCTGAGAAATCAAGCTAGGAGCAGTGACCTGACGGGACGATGGCCTGATTCAAGGACCTTCTCCCTGGTCCGACAGAGACGTCCCCGACATCTAGCAGAGGAAAAAGTAACCGCGGGCCTGGTCGCCAGCGTGTAGAGCTCACCCTCATGACACCTGGTGGCAAGTCAGCTCACCGTCTAAGTTAGATCCCCTTTACGCCGCTAGAGAGCAGCACCGCGGCGCCCTTAAGCCCTATGCTTCCTTCTCGCGGCCTGTAGAAGTCGATTCTTTGTAGCTTCCTGTTACCGCCGGTAGAGAGCGCGCATTTCGTGTTGTTGTCACGCCCGCCTCGGGCACCTCCGCATGTTTTCGGCCCTGAGCCGAACCTTCCCCCCTTTTTTTCTTAGGGCTGAGCGCCCGATTTAATTAGAAGCTTTGACCGCCATCGCCGGCACTTAGTTCTCCGACCTCTGCTACTGACCACGTCTTCTCGGCGTCCTCTGTGCTAAGAGGCTTTTCGCGGCAACGGCGAATTCGTGTGCACAAGAATGTAGTCAGCTTGCTTTAGGGATGTGATCCCAGTGCTACAGTAGCCAGTCAGATGTAGTATTTAGAAGAAGTCATGTTTAGTTTAATTTTTTAATTTTTTTACTTTCCTAAAAATTTTAGTTTCTTCCGCGCATCCGCGAATTCTCGGTACGCGCCATCCTGATGTCGGCGCGAGACACCTCGCGAGCCCTGATTTCACACCCTAATTTGGTGAGTAATCCAACCTTTTTTTCTTCCCCAAATTCCCGTTTGTTGGTCTTTCGCGCCGACGGTGTATGACTGTCTGGACGCAGGTCTAATTCGTTTTGAATTTGACATGTGTTTCAGACAGGGTCAAATTTTCCGGGGAGAGAAATTGCTCCCCGCATGATCTTCGGGACATGCAGCTGATTTCCCCCTTTAGAAGAGTTTTCCTCTCGGTCCGACGTCATCCTGGGAAGACCCGAGTGATATGAGCTATATATATATATATATATATATATACATTCCACTTGCAGAGAAGGAACTAAATTAATAAAAAGATACCAGCGAGCAGTGCTTTAAGAAAGTAATCTTCAGGGACATGTAAAATCAAGGAAACACATATATATGTTGACGCCGCCGTCGGTTCTCCCTCTGAGAGCACAGGCCGCTATGTGTTCTCAACACCTGAGTCAGTGCTAGTGCAACGAACACGCCCGCGCGTGTGGGAGAGTCGTCAGTCGCCATCCAGCACTCACCAGGGCCGGCAGCCCCGCGCACGGGGAGCATCCAGTTTTTGCGCCTGTTTCCACATTTAGCATCAATAGGTAATTATCTCCGAATCTCCTTTCAACAGCTCCCCGGTCGACCCTAACCGACCGTACGACATGTCGTGCGGTCCTTAGATAAAGTGTGCAACCCGACCACGGGTCTTTCAACGTAATACGTAATCCTGTGTTTTAAGGCAGCCCACCGAGGCGCCTGCGCCTCACGCTATTAAACCTCCCCACGGAGAATTAGAACTTTGCCCACGCAGGGCGGCATTGCGCCGAATGCGTAACTGAACTTACGAACGCATCAACCCCTGGGACGTGCAACGGACATGAACGAGAGACCACGTTGGGTCCCGTCGTGCCCGTTCCCAGTTTAAACGTGGCTCGCGCCACTGTGAGAACCAGTCTCGCATTAGAAGTCCAGGTACCGAACCCACCTCGAGTCCGGGACGTACTCATAATTATTCAGTGTCAATTGCCGTGTCTAGATTAGTGTGTGTCGTCATCATCGCGTCCATGTATAAATCAGTATTAATTGTAAACCCACACAGAAAGTAGCAGATTCACGTAGTAAGTGTATCACGAACTATCACGTGCCATGCACCAGACTTGCCGCGCCACGAGCCGTCATCACCGTAGCTCAGGCTAGCCTGCACCCCTCGTTGGAGTAGTCCTCGAAACACCGTGAGACGTAATCAGTGCCGTCATTCGAGGGCCGTGTAGGCGGAGTGAAGGTTGATGACGATACGGCCAGTCACGTGCCAGTGCCTTGTGTGACGTTCTGTAACGTGTGCTACCGGAATAAAACACTCAAAGATATGTGTGTATTTCACTAATACAGCATCCTGGGAGGCCATAACAGACCGGGGGGCCCTTTGTCGACACGTCCCTGCCTGCAGCCATGAGGCCAGGAACCCCGCCCTTGAGATCAAATTTCCTTTATATCATTTTAATTAACTTAATTTCAGGACAGGCAGCGGGGACGGTGTCAATGTAATCGTTGGGAGAATCAAGTTTTGGTGCTATACTTGAAATGTTGTTAATGTAATCATTTGTTTGTTAAGGTGTAATGTTTATTGTTTTAAATAACCCCGGGGTGCCCCCTTAACTTGTTACTTACTAAGATCTTTATTGTCATGTTGAAATAATGCGAAAACAAAATCTCTTAATAATAAACCAGGAAAACCTATAGACCAAGCTACCGATGTAGTGTATTTATTTATCAAATACCTTCTTCATTTTATCGATCCACGAACTCCCCAAGTTACTAGTGTGCAGGGAGTGTAATTTTGTCTTGTGCACCGCCTCGTGCCCCCTCTGGTAATTAACTTTTAATTTGCTTAATATTTTGCCCAGCTGTTTCCAAGAACTTTTTATTAAAATAAAATAATTTTATTTTGAGGCACGAGGGGCGTTACAGGTACCAGAATTTTCAGACTAAACTCAAAATACGCACTTCACAAAGTTGTGCACTAAATAATTCTTCATGAAACAGCTGATTCTTTTGTAACAGTGCTACCACCTCAATTGAAGTGGTACAAAAATTTCCTACCTACGTATTTAAAACTGTAACATATTGGAAAAAAGTCTAACTAATGTTGGACCTGTTATTTTGAAAAACATTTGTAAAACAAAATAATCAATCTCTTTTCTCTGTGTGGGACAAAGTTGACCTCAAAGGCCAAAGTTGGCCCAGTTTACAGTACATAAAGAATGAAAAATATTTTAACATTCGTAATAATATTTGCAATTAATTATATTCATTGAAACCTATGTTATACAAATATATATTACAAATTAATGATATGTGCTTCTTTATATAATACATTCGAGTACTTAAAATTGTGCATTATTTATTAATTGTTCAAAATAAAAAATAAAAAATATTAATATTTTTTTATTAATGGCAGTTAGTTTTATTTTAAATCTTTGTCAAATTTTATTATTTTACGAACCATTTTTTTAAAGCATGCACATCAAACATTATTTTAGGTTAGGTTAATTCAGTTAGGCCGGGTTTATAGAAAACGCAAGAACGCAGAAACGCAAGAACGCAAGAACGCAGGACTCGACAACCGCAAGAAATTCACAGTCGTTTATAAAAAACGCAAGGATGCCGGCCATCGCCAACGTCAAAAAATAAAATTTCAGGAATAAGTCATGATTATTTTTAAAATCTTTGTTGTACTTATCGTACAGGCAGGGAAAATTTTGGATAAGCTGAATAAGAAATTAATCAGCTTCCTCCATTGCGCTGTATTCACTAGAAGAATGCCAGACCAAAACATAAATAAAGAAACACAAGCGTAACGATTACAATCGCAGAGTCTTCTATATGCATTACATGACAGTTTCAGTTTCCACATACTAAAGCAACCAGTATAGAAGGCCGAAACGCAAGGAGAAAACGCAGAAGTAGAAAGTTCAACAACTTCTGCGTTGCGTTCTTGCGTTCTTGCGTGTCTTGCGTTTTTTATAAACGTGTTGGTAGAAGAGTTAAGGTTGGACTTTTACCGTAGTTGCGTTTCTTGCGTTTCTGCGTTCTTGCGTTTTCTATAAACCCGGCCTCAGATGAAATTGTATACCTAGATGTAATAAAATTATAAAAATTTATTAATGATATGTTTCAATGTGCATGTAAAATTTACATGCAATTGATACCTAAGTAATAAATGAAATATAATTCTAGCCTCTGAACTTTCTTGCTTGGCTTAAATTGTAAAATTTTGTTTTCAATAAATATGTATATCTTTATTCATATTAATTAAATATGTTAGAGATATACGAGATATCCAACTAATAGACGTCCAAGCATTAGGCCTATGCATTAATCTTTGTGAAATAAATAGACAGGTGTCTTGCAATACTGATGAATAATTGTTTAAACATAATTAAAGAAGTAAAAAATCGTTTGTCTATAATGGTTTGGGTGTTTTCAAACCAATGAACAGGAAATAAAGATAGCCATATTCACAAGTGTAAATGATTAGGTATATAGGTATAACTTTTATCAAAACCAAACACAAAGAATTTAAATAAAAATTAGAATATGAATTTATTTATTTTAAAACAAGCAAATAAAAGTTAATTAGAAAATATTTCTTCACAAAAATATTATATGCAACATTTGTTTGATGAAAATAGCAAAGTTCACTTTCATTTGGCACATTATTTATTTAATTAAAAATATGCATTTATATCATTATCCCCACCATCATATTTAACTAATTTTTCTTGCTTATAAATTTGTGGTTATTTAAGTGGCTTGTTTTCGTCTTCAAGTATCAGCTGACACTATTGTGCGGCAATTTTGGTGTCTGCTAAACAACTATTTAGATGATAAATGACCAAAATTTTAAAATTTAAATTTAAGCAATGTATATTTATCTTAAACTAAAGTAAATAGTTGATGAAATACAACTCGTTACTAAACGATGCTTAAGTGTTTGTTCAAACCCTTAAATTTAGGTAATGAAGTAGGTAAGCCATTATTTTCTCTTCTTCCTTTTAAATAGCCAGGGGGTGGCCATGTCTGAATTACTACTTTATAAACAGTGAACCTTTTTTCTTTCAGCTCATAGTCTGTGCCATGTTGGTTAGACACCCAAAACATTGGCTGAAGCATATTCTTTACATTGTAGAAACAGTTTTAAATGACTTTATTTTATAAAAGTGACAGATTTAATGGGAGAGATTCTAATTAATACTTTGACGCCGACCGCCAATGCTCCTCTGTCGCATAGACCGCTATGCCTCATCAACGTCTCGCAAAAGCGTGTGCACCGAACGCGCCCATGCGCACAGCAAAGGGTAGTGCGTGCGACGAGGCGAACGCCATGCAACGAGTGCTGCGCCGGCGGAAGGATCCGGCCGGGTGTGGCATATCCTTCCGCCACACTACAACAAATTATTTTAATTATATTTTTCCACAGGTTTTTATTAAACATTATTTTTCATTAATTAATAATTCAGTCCTGTCAAAATTATGTCTCACTGTGCGTTTTGTCCCGAACCTGGCAGGTTCAGTTTCCCGCGAAATTCACACGTTTCCGCGGGAGGGCTGGCGGGGGAGGGGGGTCGCGCGCGGCGACACCGGCAGTGTCCTTCGAGAGCTCAAACAGGCCGGCAGCCTGCGCGCAACGCGGAACCATCAACCTTTGCTTTCACCGACATGTAGTTTTCAATAGTGTAATATCTTTTCAAACTTGTACGTACAGTTCCGCGGTCGGCCTCAATTTACCATGAGGTATTTAACTTAATTAAATCAGTGCTCCAAGATGAGTGTTCTACGTCATACGTAAGTACTGTGGGAAGTTTACGTGAATTTATGTCGGCGCTTCACGCCCCAACTTAGCCTACAGGCCTACGTGCCACTAGCCCAGTTTATTAAGTGTTATGTATTAGTGAAATAGTTGCTCGTCAAAGTGTTATCTGTCACGTTAGGGTTTATGTATCACCGTTGTACGGCATTGTGCCGCCAATCATAATAACAATTCAGTCCCTGGGACACATCTAGGTATCACGTAGAGTCGCCGGAGACTCGGGCCTACGTGCCACTAGCCCAGTTTATTAAGTGTGCCATCACCCGACCTCTGTGAAAGGCCCGGGGGGTACCTGACGGGCACAACGGGCGTCGCGATGCTCTTGTTGTCCAGAGGGGCGCCAGGCTAGCGGGCTTCTAGGCCGTTGGTGTGGGGTTGTGGGTACTCTGCCCCCGCGTGCCCCGCCAGGTACACGGCTTGAATGTAACCTGAATGGTTCTACGCTTGACTGTGAAGGCCGCTCGGCCGTGTGGAGGATGGGGAATTACTGAAAATGATATACGAGTTGGCGAGAATACATTTAATTTGTGAGTTTCACCGGGGGTCCATGTGGGTACACGGTACACTATACATGTCCGCTCCGTGGTTCAGTCCCGCTACAAAAATTCTCACCAACACTAAACACAACACTACGTGACAATAGTTACCGCGGCAGTCTCGCGGGACGTGGGTCGATGCTCGCTGGAGACGGCCAGCGCCGAAAGTTAACGGGTGCAGCGGGCTCCTAAATTCGGCGAAACACTTAAGTGTGTGCAGCCGGCAGACATATGCACGGCGTCCATAAGTATAAACACTTTCGCTGGAGTCGGCCAGTACCGTACGTTCTGTGATACGATACGTCGCGGTATCACGATGAAGACGGTCGGGATAGGCCCGGTTCCGTAAAATACGCGCCGAGTCGACGTGGGCAGCGATGAATTAATAAGAGGTTTAAAATTTAAAGATTTAGTATAGAATAAAATAATCAAAGAAAGAAAACTTGGATGCTGCCCACGGACACACGTCTGTTCCCGGCGCGGAGTGGTTGGAGACTGCCGAACATGGCCGCCTCGCAAGGAACAGAAACTTTCTCTTCTTTGTGAGTCGGCGTCAGAAAACTTATATTAATTGAATTTACTCTATTACCAGTTAAAACATGTTCCAGGTGCCCAATTAAAATGTAGCACCTGGTAATTGGGTGCTTAAGGCTTAACAATGGTTTTAATGTATTTAATTATTTAAATTGTGACATCAAGTTGGCGACTGTAAATTTACTAACATATTGTCCCACTGTGAATTGTTTTAGAGGGATTTCTCCTATTCTGAATTGGACATAGTCACGGGCATTTTAATTAAGGCCAGTGGCCGCAGTGAATGTTAATGAGGTTTGTTGTCTGCTCCGTGCGTGGTGTACTCGCCCGGAGTGGCTACGACGCACTTATTACATGTCGGGAATTAGTAATTTCGTACTAATGGCTTTTCCCTTAACTGAATTATGGGTTCGAGCCTCCGGGGTTCCGTACCTTTAAATTTCGTTATGTCTATTGGTGTCACGCCCGAGGCGCTCGCCTGACTCAATCCAGGTGGGCAAGGGGCGCGCTCTGTAAACGGGATATAGTACTGGCGGTGCGGAGCACGGGCTTAAAGGCCATGGTCGGTACGACGTCAAGTGTTAGGTAATAGTGAAGTGTATTGTTCGTCAAGATATCGTGCGCCATGTCAGAGTGTATTTTTGTATCTATCGCATCACATGTACAAGGACGCCCCTCACGCGCATAAAAATCGTGAGCCGCCACTGAGGAAGTGAGCTGCGCGTGTGACAAGTCGCGTCGGGCAAACCGTTATGGCCAGAAGGGGCAGCACCATGTATTGGGCTGTGCTGTATTAAATTCACCAACTATCTTCCAGAAACTTTGTGTTATTCTTCAGGCGTCCCGAGTGGCCATAACAGCTCGGGGGGCCCTACTGCGTTAACCCCTACCTCTAGCCACAAGGCCGGACCTTCCCTGAGATCACGAACCGGAGCAAAAATCACGTCTAAATAGTCAGAGGTAGCAGAGACGGCATCAAAATGGCGCCCGACTAGTGTGGCTTTCATTTTCTTAAAAATTAACTTTCAAATTTTTCAAATTTTTCAAATTTTTTGTGCTTCAAATTAGTGTACCAGTAAGGGCTCGCGTAGGAACAAAGGAATCGCGCGGAAACGGACGCGACGCGCAGACAGCCAAAGGAGCGGGCACCTGGCGATAGGCGCGCATCGAGTTATGCGCCAGGCGCTCATAAAATTACGCGCCAGGCGCGATAACGACTGTGGGAGCGGAAGTCCGCGCGCCTCACACAGGGATCGGGTGGTGCAGCTGCGCAGCTGCTACGCGCATGAACATGAGCCGTGACTGAGCCGCGAGCATAAACATAGAAGGGGTATGCCACGCATGCCTTCTGCCAGGCTTGCCAATAAATCATGCCGCGGCAGGGATTTTCGCCACCAGACCTGCGACACGGAGAAGAAGCCCAAAACAGACTTTGACGACGGAAAACCAGGGCCGACGTCTACATTTAAGTGCGGCGCGAGGGGGTGTCATCGGCGGCCCGGTGAGGTGGCGTTCTGCCATCAGTGCGGCACCGTGAGGCACCGCTCGTGCACCGAGGCCCGGGAGTTCCTCAACTTCAGGAATAGGCTGTTCATGTGCCGCGCGTGCGAGCTCGCGCTGGACAGACCGTCAGCGATGCCGGTGGCTCCTATCGCACCGCGCCCCGGCGGCACTCTCAAACTGCCGGAGTTCGGAGGGCAGGAGCATGAGAACCCCGCAAAGTTCCTACGGACATGCCAGGACAGGCTCGCACGATACTCGGTTCCGACAGATGAGTGGACGTAGAAGGTGTGCGATCAGCTGAGGGTGTGTGCCCTTGACTGGTGGCTACAGCCGGAGAAAACGGCATGGAGTGGGGTGACTTCACCAACGGACTGGAGGAGCGTTTCAACGACGCCCGTGCCCGGGCCCGGTGTCAACAATCACTGTTCTGCCGGCCTCAGGAGGCGGGGGAGAGCGCGGAGGCCTTCATCAGGTCTAAGGCGCGGCTCCACCGACGGCTGGCGGAAGGAGAGGACGACAGCAGCATGCTAGGGGTAGTCGTCCAGCTGATGCTGCCCGAAATGCGGCCATTCCTTAGGGCCACCACCGACAGAGGACTGGAGACGTTCGTGCGGTTGGCGAACGAGGTGGAGCGCGACGTGCAAATCGTCCGCCGCGGCCGCAAGCCGTCTACCCGACGCACAGTGGGAGATTTGCCCGAAAACGTGGTCAAAATGCAAATCGCGAACTTAAAATCCCGAACAAACTGGCGATGTGGTAGTAATGTTGGATCATCCCTGCATGGGAAACCGGATATGGCAATGAGAAATTCCCATATCCTGAGGTTTCACAGCAGTTGACAAGTGAGGGTCGAGTGCGTTGGGCGGACCTAACTATATTGAAGATAATTCCATGCTGTACTAAATTGAATGTCGCGGCCGTAAAAATTTATATTTTTGAGTTCTGAAAAATGGATGCAATTCCTGGAGATATGGCGTCTATATCGCTGCCTTATGTTGTTATATATAAAGCTGTAATATTTTTTGTTTTATTTTCTAAAGCTACTTTGTGAACATAATGAAAATTTAGTTTTATCATATTACATCGAGGCTTTTAGTTGGGTATGCCACATTATGCACCTTTCTTTCGAAATAGAGCGTTTAGTTTATTGTTTTAGTAATACGAATTTACAATAACTAGCTGCTAATATGTGCTACCCTTTGTGTACGATAGTTTTTCCTTCATTGCTGCACTGGTTGTGACTCCCTGAGGCTATGGCGGGTCTAAGCCGACCCATCATTGTCGACAATGTGCATAGCCCGTCTAATACCAGATGCCTTTTTTCTTATTCCTTCATAAGCTTCACTAATTGTCAGTTTATTCTCGACATCGTCATCGATGTCTGTTAAAGTCTGGAGAAGTTTACTAGTGGTGGTCTAGCCTTTCAGAAATCTTTGATGAAAAACACATGTAGTGTTGGTATAGTGCGATTTTTTTATTGATACGGAATTTTATACTACTGGTAAGAAACAAATCTAAAGTCATTCAAAGTTGTTCACTAAGAAGGACAATTGTTTTAGATTTTCCAGCTGTAAAATAACCATATAATGATGGGTGGGTACACACAAACCCATAAGGAATTTATTAAGTTTATGTCTTGTGTTGTTTTACAGTTCAATGATTTGTTATCTAATGAGATGAAGAAACTTCCTAAATTAGTTCACGAGACTGTATGGAATGATGGGATGGAAGAAATGGCAACAATTGAGAAATTTGAGCAAAGTTTGACAGCCTAGGTCTTCAGTGCCAGTGACTGTGATTTGGGGTGGAATCGAACCATGAATGGAATACAACAGTGAAATGGGAAGCACTCCGAGGAAACTAGCTCTTCTAGGGCCAAGTCAGTTACATTTCCCCCCTTAAGAAATTCCGGATCGACCATAACCAAGAATGAATCCCGCGAATAAGATATTATTCCTAAGGGTCTACTGTTGCGAACGCAAATGAGCACTGAACAAAGAACTTGTAAACGAATTCACCAAAAACAATACAGGGTAAGGAACAATTTTTGACATCTTAATTATGGTAGAATTTTGTTGACTATTTCTTTGGTATTTTCTTTTTTCACTATAACAGAAGGGCATAAAAATATCAGTGCATTTTATTACACTATTGTAATTATATTCAACAAAATGGTATTAATAATTTGTAAATATTGTGTTTTTAATATTCCAAATTGTTTTTAAAATATGTTACTCTATTCATACAGAAAATAATCCAAGAAAGGACTCCATTACTGCAAACCAATTTCTCTCTTTCCCCGATCTGAACTTTTTTACCCGCCCAATGATTTTAATAAGTGCCACTGCATTGCAGTCATGCAAAATATATTCTTGATGCTTAAGGGCTTCTTAACTTCAGATATAAGAACTAGTCTGGAACACCTACAGAAAGTGTTGTCCGAGAAACGGGGTTGCATTATAACAATACCTGCGAGTGCAAGGCCTGCTTTGTCCATGTTTTTTTCTAAGCTAAACACTAAATGGAAAGAATCTTCAAGAAACATTGACTATTTTCTGAATAAAAATCAAGCATGGCTCAGCAAGAACATTTGTATTCCGGTAAGTAATCCCAGTTCTGGAGAGTCGGCAAAGAAACGTGGATGCCCTTCCGTGGAATTTTGTTCAAGTAGTGAACGAACGAAACGAAGGAGAACATAGCAACTACGTACAAATGTAGACATGTCGATGTTGTCTTATGACACTTCGTTCGTCTGGTAATATAGATGCTGCCAATATAGTAAAAGACATAACCACAACTACCCCAACAAGAGCTTCGAAATATCGGAAGCGTTATATAGTATGCAAGTCGAGAAGACAATATCTGCAGATGAGGCTTTGTCTACAATGGTTGAAGCTAAATTGAGTAGGCATCAATACAGTGTAATTAGATCAACAGCGCGAAAACACAACTGCAAATTGTATTGCAGTTATGAAGCAGTAAGGGATGCGAAATCGAGGTGTTGTGCACCGCGTACGAGTATCACAGTTACTGAGAAAAGTACAGAAGTGAAGTTTCAAAGTCTGTTAGATCACACCTGTCAACGTATTTTACTAGTCCAAGAAGAAGTGATACAAAGTTTACATCCCGACGATGTGCGTGCATTAAGTTTAATTTGTAAATGGGGGTGTGATGGGAGCTCAGGACACAGTGAGTACAAGCAAAGATCAACAACGATTCTGATTCGGATGCAAATATGTTCTTACCGTATTTTGTACCATTGCAACTTGTTTCTTCTGAACTGAAATCTCGGGACGAAATTGTTATATGGAAAAATCCGAGGCCTTCATCTCCCAGGTTTTGTAGGCCAATCAGACTGTAGTTTCTCCATGAAAACACTGAATGCATTGTAAGAGAATAAAACTATATTGAGCAGCAAATTGAATTACTTGTTCCACTGACTGTAACAATAAATGGGAATGAGATATCTGTTACATACAATATGTTATTTACCATGATGAGCAATTTTCAATAAAATTACAAACATTTAATATGCATATTATTGACTACAAATTATATGTATTTTCTGTTATATTAGCCTCTATAAGATGAATGGCCATTAAATAATTTATTTTAACATTAAATTCGTAATCAGTGACCTCGAAAACCCCTATAATGAAGTTTGTATGACATAACATTGGTTTTTGTATTTTTGACCATGTTTTCGGGCAAATCTCCCACTGTGCGACGGCCAGGAGCGTCGCCACCGACGTTAGCGGGCCCCGAGGACTCCAGGGCTCTGGTACCATACGTGGCGCCAGTGCCGAGGCAACAGGGGGAGCAGCCGTCCCGACGCACCGCAACCAGGGAAACCACCAGGGCACCAAACCAGGGGGCTCCGCGCTGCAATTACTGCCGCGAGGAGCGGTACCACTGGCACGACATCTGTCCCACGCGGGCAGCTGTCTGGCAAGCCCACGAGGCGGGTGGTCCCACGTCGGGAAACCCCCGCTAGTGGGTAGTGCCATGGCTGGCCACTGTCCCTGGAACCCTAGCCCGGCCTCCACTGTCACCCCGGCGCGCCCCGTCAGGACGGACGGGCGCCGCTAACCCGACTCGTCAGCGGCCCGCACCGGGTCGTCGGCGAGCGGCACCGGACACCAGGTGGCCCCGGCGACACCGGCAGCACCTGCGGTGTCCGCTGACACACCGGCACGCCCCGTCAGGATGGACGGACGCCGCTCACCCGACTCGTCAGCGGCCTGCACCGGGTCGTCGGTGAGCCGCACTGGACACCAGGTGGCCCCGGCGACATCGGCAGCACCTGCGGACCGCCTGGCGGCAGCGGCAGCGCCCTGGGAGCAGTGCGGTGAGTCGTTCTAATTAGGGCAGTTGGGACCTGGGGCGGGGCATTTACTCAGGATTCCCGTCAGGATGGATGGACAGCCAGTGCATGCCCTTGTCGACACGGCCGCCAGCCACACGTATGTGTCGGCTCAGTGCTCGAGCGTACAGGACATTGACTCAGGTGTGGAGGAGGTACATTTAGCGACGAAGGGGGCGACAGCTCGTATTGTCAGTCGCACAAACATCACCCTCTCCATCAGGGACCATGTCAGCCACACAACAGCACTAGTAGTAGAGGGGCTACGGGAGACACTAATCCTAGGATTGCCTTGGCGAGCGCAGGAGGATGCCACTGTGGAGGTCAGGGAGGGGAGGCTACACATTGGCCATCACGAGCGACGCACAGTTTACAGCCTGGGCTATCGGCCACCCGCCGAGCAGGGGACACCCATCACGCTCGCGGACCTGAGGAATGGTGTGCCCGCTGCCCATGTAGAGCTCATAAACAATGTCTTGTCCCAACAGCCACAGGTGTTTGCGGCCACGGACATGCTCCGCCGTACCACAACCACGGAACACACCATCCCCACCCGACCTCACCAACCCCAGTTCGTAAAGCCGTACGGGTTCGGACCCACTGAGAGGCACGTCATCTAGACCCAGATCACGGAAATGCTACGCGATGGAGTCATCGAGCCCAGTGAGTCGCCATACAACTGCCAGATTGTCATGGCGAACAAGAAAGATGGCTCCATGCGTTTTTGTGTAAATTTCAAACCAGTCAATTCAGTAACCATACCCGCCCCACCACCGCTTATCAACATAACAGACGCTTTGGCAGGGCTGGGCGACGCCCGCATCTTCACGTCCCTGGACCTCAAGTCCGGGTACTGGCAGGTGCCCGTACATCTAGAGGACCGCCCGAAGACCGCGTTCACTGCCCCTGATGGCCGACGTTTCCAGTTCTGTGCCATGCCGTTCGGGCTGATGGACGCCCCCGCGACTTTCCAGGCCATGATGGTGCGTGCGTTAGACGGGTACGCGGGCGAGTTCGCCGCCGCGTACTTGGATGACGTCATCATCTGGTCACGGTCGTGGGAGGACCACGCCTGGCACCTCGGCCTGGTCCTTGAGCGGCTGGCCAGACACGGCCTCACGTGCGCCCCCCAGAAATGCCACGTGGGCACGGCTGAACTGGAGTACTTAGGGCACATAGTGGACGCGGAGGGTTGCCGCCCTCTGCCAAAACACCTGAACTTTATTGAGTCCAAACCCGCCCCACGAACCCGCAAGCAGCTGCAGAAGTTGATGGGCCTTCTGAACTGGCTGCGCTCGTTCATTCCGCATTTCGCCAGCATCACAGCCCCGATGACGGACTTGCTGTCACCCAAGCTCCGGTTTCAGTGGACCAGCGAAGCGGACGCCGCCCTGGACGCGGTGAAACGGCAGTTCCGCGAGTGCCACCAGCTCGCCCGTCTGCAGCCTGACCTTCCCCTGTTCCTTCAGACAGACGCCAGTCAGGAGGGGATGGGGGCCGTCCTATACCAGGTAGGGGACAAAGGCGTGCGCCGGGTGGTGGAGTACGCCAGTGCCAAGTTCGGTCAGCCCGAACGGCGGTACCATGTGACGAGCAGGAGTGCATGGCCGTCGTTTGGGCTATGCTCTGCTACCGCCACCACCTGGAGGGCCGCCGGTTCACGCTGCGGACGGACAGCCAGTGTCTCCGCTGGCTGGACTCCGCCCAGGGCCGCAAGTCGAAGTTCACGAGGTGGGCGCTGATGCTCCAGAACTTCGACTTCGCGGTCGAGCACATCCCTGGACGGGACAACCAGTTCGCCGACGAGTTGTCGCGCCATCCCGACCCACACAACAGTTTTTAGGATGACCAGGACTGGGAGGGGCTGTTGCCGCCAGAGCGAGTCGCGCCGCCAGTCACTCCGGGGGAGGTGCCCGCAACCTTATTTCACATTCCCAGGGTCCCCGACCATCCTGCCGTCTTGCCTGTGGAGACCCTGAGCGAATTATTGGAATTCGTGAAACAGGCCCAGCGGACAGACGACCCCACACAGGCCGAGGTGCGGTCATGTGGGGAGCAGGCTCACCCCTACCACAGGTGCGTAGATGGGGTGTTGGAGACGCGGGTACCAGGGGACATGGACACCTGGCGCCTTCATGTGCCGCTCGGTGCCCGTGAGCAGGTCATGGGCTTCCACCACACGCACGAGCTGGCGGAACACCCAGGTGCGCACCAAACACAGTTAGACGTCCATAAGACCTTCCATTGGCCGGGGGTGACGCGGGACGTACGGGACCTGGTGCGGCGCTGCCAGCAGTGCCAGCAGAGGAAGACGAGGTGGTCTGACAGGGTGGAACAGCAGCTTCCCCGCCGGCCCCACGACCCGTTTCACACCCTGGCCCTGGACATAATGGGGCCCTACCCGCGGACCACCCGGGGAAAGAGGTTCTTGGTCGTCATCACCGACATTTTTACCCGGTGGGTCGAGGCCTTCCCGGTGTCCAACGTGCGTGCAGGAACCATAGCCGCCCTGCTGGACCACGAGATATTCCCGCGGTATGGTTTCGCGCGCGTGCTGTTGACGGACAATGGCTGTCAGTTCAGTGGGAGGCGCTGGAGAGCTGACTGTCGCCGATGGGGTCTCGACCACCACACCACCCCCATTTACCATCCCCAGGCCAACTTCACTGAGAGGAGGAACCAGGAGGTCAAGGCGCAGCTGCGGCTGAGATTGGGGGACGACCACTCCAAGTGGGACGTCCACCTGCCGAAGCTGTTGTATTGCCTCCGGCGCCACACCAACGCTGTTACCTGTCATTCCCCCGCCGAGCTCCTGTACGGGAAAAACTTGGCGTTGCCCGGGGAAAGCAGGGTGGCCGATGTCGCCATGGACACGGTGGCGTGCTCCCTCCCCTCTTCACGATTGGCCGCTGTCGGACCGCTATGACACGCGTATCTCTATACGTGACGGTTTGCGCGACCAAGATGGATTGCAAAGTTATATCGACAAACTGAAACAGTGGGTTCTCGTCCCTGAGGAAGGTTTAGCCTGTAAATGAGACTGGTATCACCCCAACTTAGGCGGGCTGGTAAATACGTAGAAAAGTTCCTATGTTCAGGATGGTTTGCAGTCAAGCCTGCAATGAAATATTAACGTTTCAGAAATTACGTGGACATGCCAACTGGAGACATACACGTAAATGTCTTTTGCCAATGAAAGTTAGTCACTTAAAATACACGTTACACTTTGCACAATTAAAAGGGAGAAAGTTAAGAGACGAAAGTTAGTCAGTATTATTCTCAACACTTATTATGTAGGAAACTTCGACGATAACGATTAATTGGCTAAATAGCCGAAAATTGCGTAACACTACTACGCGGTCCTTAAACTGGACATGGAATTACGTATGAAAATAAAGTTCCCCGATGGGGAGAATTTATTAAATTAAGAGCCGCACGAAATATCGTGCGACTGGGTTGGGGTCGGCGCCGAGTTAATTAAAAGGTTTCCGAAAACTTACACTATTGCTGAAATGTTGAAGAGATGCTAGAGTTGATGACCCGACGTTCGCGGAGCACCCGACCCCTTCGAGCTCCAGACGGTAACTGAGCGCGAGACCGCCCTGCGGCCTCGCGCCTAACCACGTGAAACGCAGCAAAACCGACCCGGCCAGTTTTGGACTTAAAGACAAGTTAAAAAATATATGCTTATAAAACAATTATACATAATTTCCCTTACATGAATCCTCTTTTAAATTGTTATTAATTCAGTTGTTTTAATTTGACAAATAATATTATATAATTAGTTAGGCGCATTGCCACACCCGGCCGGGCGCTGATGTCGCTTTGATGTTCGTCGCGGCGCACTTTCACACACTCACGCTCGGGCGTGTTCGATGCACTTAGGGGCAAGTGTTGTTGTGGCATAATGACCTTTGCGAACCAGAGGGAGCACCGGCGGTTGGCGTCAAATGCCCCTCCTCAACGAGGCCTTTATGCTCAACAACACTGCTCCTCACACGCATGGAAGTGGTGCACCGGATTGATGCACTCAGGAGGTCAGGCGAGGTGGGAACCTGGGCGTGGCATACCTAGTGAATTAATTTATAATTGAATTAATGGTGGTTCTGGTGTGACCCATCTGGGGGGTGTGAATCGTGAGCCTTGAAGACTCTTGTTTGTATAAGATTGTGAGCCTATTAACGGGCCGAAAAATGGGTGTGGGACCTCCCTTGCCGGAGTCGGAGACGACCCTGTCCTCCCTCGGGATTCCGCCGCCATGATCTGACCCAGGAAGTAGTCCCCTAAGTGTGTTGGTACCTGTGTAACACGGTGTGAGACTCTGATAGGAAGTAACATTGGTGTTGCCTGTTCCTGTCGCCCTTCCTGGTGGGCGCTAGTCACCCCTCGGACACTCGCATTTCCCTGTTTCTAGATGTTTCTGGTGACGTAATCCTGCAGATGGACCGGAGGGCGTCGCGCCCGCCTGGAAGGGACGGCGTTCTCACTAACATTAATATCTAAAATTGTCTGGCTCTCCCCCTCATCACTGATCCTGTTAACAGCTGTGCGCCCTTTCCCAGAGCTTGTCGAGCCTCCAACTGTCGGTTGCGGTTGTGAGCAGCACGTGCGGGTCATTAACCGCCGCCGCCTCTGCGGATACCGCCTCTGCACTATCTCTCCCTCCCCCTCTGACGTAGGCTCCTCAATGGACATGGTGAACGCGGACTCACTCAAGCTGACGTCCAGCGGCCACCAGGGCTCGTCGACTTCTTCCTCCACATCGTTCGCGTCCCCATCGTCCGGTTGCCAGACAAGGGGAGTCGTCTCCTCCCCCTCCAGAGAGGTCGGGTCTAGGTTGGTATTGTCCGCCGCAAGAGGGAAGAGGTTGGGTGGAAGGCAGTTGGGGACCGGAGAGTCCATGATGTTTGTGGACTCGGCTGGAGTCCTTGGTGCGGAACTTCCCGCAAGAGGAAGGAGGTTGGGTGGAAGGCAGTTGGGGACCGGAGAGTCCATGATGTTTGTGGACTCGGCTGTAGTCCCTGGTGCGGAACTTCCCGCATCTGACATTTGTGTAGGTGCAGTGGAGGTTGCATGGCCGTTGTGGTGTCTGTGTGGGCTAGCCACGTCCGGTTCGGGCGAGCCCGGAATCGGGCTCGGAGGTGTGTCTGGTGGCCTATCATTCGGGGGTCCCACCTCTGTTGGGGCCGGGTCGAGTACTGCGAGACGCAGGTCGTCTCGGTGCACTTTGGACGGCTGTCCGCTGGGGGTGCGCACGGTGTATGTTGACGGCCCGGTTCGCCACAGAATCTGGCGGGGTTCTGACCACTTGGGGGCCAGCTGCGCGCAGAAGTTAATTTTCCCGGAAGACAAATGGTGTTGCCGCACATACACCCACTGACCGGGTTCAAGCTGAGTCGGAGGGCGGGTGGACTGCGGTGTCTTTTGAGCCAGGAACTGTGTCTGTTTTACGCATGCCTGCTCCCTCATGGCTGCGATCTCCTCCCCCCATAGATCCTCGGTAACCGCCGCGGCCACCCGACACTCCCCAGGGAGGGCCAGGTTCTGTCCCAGGAGTAGTTCGGCCGGAGAGTGGCCCGTGACCACATTGGTACGTCGGCGCAGACAATACAGCAGTTTTGGCAGGTGTATGTCCCACTTTGAATGATCCTCCCCGAGGCGGAGGCGGAGCTGAACCTTTATCTCCTGGTTCCTCCGCTCGGTGGGATTCGCCTGAGGGTGGTATGTAGGAGTGGTATGGTGAAAAATACCCCACCGGCGGCATCCGGCTCGCCAGCGCCCCCCGGTGAACTGGCACCCATTGTCTGTCAGAAGTACCTTCGGGAAGCCGAATCGTGGGTAAACCTCCGTTTCAAGGAGGGACAAGATGGTGCCCGACCTGACATTGGAGACTGGGAAGGCTTCTACCCAGCGGGTGAAAAGATCGGTAATGACGACCAAAAATCTTTTCCCGCGTGACGTGCGGGGGTATGGTCCCATGATGTCTAAGGCTAGTGTGTGAAATGGTTCAGTTGGTCTGCGGGGCTGCTGCTGCTCTACCCCGTCGGCTCGCCGCGACTTGCGCTGTTGACACAGCTGGCACCTCCGCACGTAGTCGCGGACGTCCCCGGTAACACCGGACCAGTGGAATTCCCGACTTAGCGCCCCTCGCGTTTGCTCCGCGCCCGGGTGGCCGGCCAGGTCGTGATTGTGGTAGAAGTTAATGACAGCTGAACGGGCCGCTACGGGTACGTACGTTCTCCAGGTCTCCATGTTCCCTGGTACCCGTGTTAGCAGCGTCCCGTCCACACATCTGTGGTACGGCTGCACCTGTTCCCCGCACCTGGCCACCCACCCCCTTGTTGACTCGTCGTCGTGCTGTGCCTCCAGCACGACACGATGTAGGGCTGTGAGCGTGTCCGGGCGAGGCGTGTCTGTATCTGTGTTGGAAGTGGTGGCGTACAGAACTGCGGGTTCGCCTGCTCCCGGGGTGTGCGCGGGGTGTCCTACGGGCGGTAGCAGCTCCTCCCAGCTGCCCTCGTCGTGATACTCGGTGTTAGGATCGGTTTGTCGTGATAGTTCGTCCGCCAATTGGTTTTCGCGCCCTGGAACGTGTTCGACGTGGAAGTCGAAGTTTTGGAGTGTCAGGGCCCACCGCGTGAACTTCGACTTCCGGCCCTGTGCCGAGTCGAGCCACTTGAGACACTGGCTATCAGTATGCAGGGTGAATGGCCTACCCTCCAGGTGGTGCCGGTAGCGCCCTACCGCCCACACGACCGCGAGGCACTCCTGCTCATTGACGTGATAGCAGCGCGCCGCTGGGCTGAACTTGGCGCTTGCGTATTCCACTATGTGCCGTTCCCCCTCCGGACCTACTTGGTACAGCACCGCCCCCATCCCCTCCTGACTAGCGTCCATTTGCAGGAACACGTGCTCCTCGGGGCGGAGGCGGGCGAGGGTGTGGCACTCCCGGAACAAGCGCTTCACGTCAGCCAGCGCGCGGTCCGCCTCGTCTGTACACCTGAACCTGTTCTTGGGGGAGAGAAGGGCTGTCATCGGCGCTGTGACAGTGGCGAAGTGGGGGATGAAGCCCCTCAGCCAATTGAGTAGGCCTATGAGTTGCTGCAATTGTTTGCGGGTACGTGGTGTGGTCTTGGACTCAATTAGGTCGAGTTGCGCTGGCAGGGGTCGGCATCCGTCCGCGCTCACAATGTGGCCCAGGTACTCTAGTTCCGTAGCGCCGACGTGACATTTGTGGGGCGCGCAGGTCAGCCCATGTCTGGCCAGCCATTCGAGGACCATGGCAAGGTGCTGCGCATGCTCCTCCCACGTCCGCGACCAGACAATCACGTCGTCCAGGTAGGCCGCAGCAAGCTTGCCCTTGTACCCATCCAGGACGCGGACCATCATGGTCTGGAAGGTCGCGGGGGCGTCCATCAGCCCGAACGGCATGGCGCAGAACTGAAATCTGCGGCCATCGGGGGCGGTGAATGCTGTTTTGGGTCTGTCCTCCGGGCATACTGGGACTTGCCAATATCCCGACTTGTGGTCTAGTGAGGTGAAAACGCGGGCGTCCCCCAGCCCTGCCAGAGCATCCGTTATGTTAATGAGAGGTGGGGGTGCCGGTATGGTGACGGAATTGACGGGTTCAAAGTTAACACAAAACCTGAGCGAGTCATCCTTCTTTTTCGCCATCACCACTAGACAGTTGTAGGGCGACTCGCTCGGCTCAATTACCCCGTCACGTAGCATTTCTGCTATTTGTACCTGAATGGCCTCACGTTCTTTGGGACCGAAACTGAAAGGTTTTACAAACTAAGGTTCATGAGGACGTGTATGAATCGTGTGCTGCGTCACCGTGGTGCGGCGTAACATGTCCGCGGCCGCGAACACCTGGGGGTGCTGTGCTAGGACCTCGTTGAACCGGTCCACGTTTTCCGCAGGTACCTCATTGCGCAACTCCCCCACGTTGATGGCTGGCGCGGTCACGGGTGGCCTGTCTCCGCCGATGCTGTACACCGTCCTGCGATTCGCACGTCCCACGTGCACCTTACCGTATCTTACGTCGATGGACACGTCCTCCTGGATGAGGCACAGGAGCCCCAGGATGAGGTCGTCCCTCAATTCCCGTAGCACCAGGGCGGTGGTCTGACTGCTCATATCTCTTATGGTGATTGTTACCTGAGCGCGCCCAGACGTGAGCGCGCGGGTCCCACGAGTGGCCAGGAGGACGTCCTCCTCCCCCGGCTCCAGCTCCGCCTCAACTACCAGGTGGGCGGCGATGTAGGAGTGGCTCGCCGCAGTGTCCACCAGGGTGTGGACAGGTTGCCCGTTCACCAGGACCGGCACACGGATCAGGCCCCCCGCGTTGTCACCTGCTCGACCCAGCTGGTTTGGTTTTGCCGTCTGCGCTGCTGGGTGCGCCGACGAGTCAGCGCTGTGCGGCGGCGACCCGGGTCGGGGCGGTGGCACGTGGTGCGTCGCACCACCGCCTGACATGACAGGTGGCGGTGGTGCGTGGCCGCACCCCGCAGGTGGTGCCGGAGTCGCCGAGTGCGCTGACGAGTCAGCATGGCGCAGCGGCGACCCGGGGCGGGGCGGCGGCACGTGGTGCGTGGCACCACCGCCTGACATGACAGGTGGCGGTGGTGCGTGGCCGCGCCCCGCAGGTGGTGCCGGAGTCGCAGAGTGCGCTGACGAGTCAGCGTGGCATGGCGGCATCCCGGGGCGGGACGGCGGCAGGTGATGCGTGGCCGCGCACCGCAGGTGGTGCCGGAGTTGCCGAGTGTGCTGACGAGTCAGCGTGGCGCGGCGGCGACCCGGGGCGGGGCGGCGGCACGAGGTGCGTGGCACCACCGCCTGTCGCGGCGGTGGACGAGTCGGTGCGGACGGGCCTGTTTTCCGGTGACGAGGCCGTGAGCTGGGGGCAGTAGCCCGCCGGAGAAGTCCCTGAACGTTGAACCTGCTCCAGCGCCGCGCGGGTAGGGCAGACTTCGTGCCAGTGATATACCACCCCTTGGCAGTATCTGCACCTAGGTGGTCGTGTTTGTTGCTCGCCTGCGTGTCGGCTCTGTTGTGCTGCTTGCTGGGGCTGGCGTGCGGCCGTCGGGGGAGCGTGGCCCCGCCTCTCGCTCGCCGGTGTAGCATTCGAAGGTGCCGGGGCTCTGTAGGGCACTACCACCAGTCGATCTTCCGGCGCTACGGGCTGTGGCCGCGTCGTCACCGGTTGACAGGTTCTTGTGAGCGCCTGTACGTCCCGCTCGATCTCTCTGGCCAGCTGCACGAAGTCCTCCAGGTCGCGTCCGGTGGCCCCCCTCAGGTGGGGCCGCAGCTCCCGCCTCATCAGCTCGACCACTATTCCTAGGGCCTCGCTCAAATAACCTCCCGTGGCTAGACGGCGATGGAGCCGCACCTTGGACCTTATGAACGCCTCCACGTCCTCGTCGTCGCCTGTGCTCGTGCCCGCGCATCATCGAACCGGCTTTCCGGACGCGACATGAAGTCGTCCCATGCCATTTCGCCTTCCCCGACCATGGTCAACCAGTCCCGGGCGGCTCCTCTAAGCTGGTCACTCACCCGCTCTGTCCACTCATCGAGTGGAAAGCCGTAGCGGGCCAAACGGTCTCGGCAGGTGCGGCCGAATGTCCCTGGGTCTTCGTGTTCTTGCCCGGCGAATTCGGGAAGCCTAATACCGGCGCCTGCGCGAGCTGGGCCGGCCATTACCGCTACTTGCGTAGTCGCGGTCGCCTTAATCTCACACGCGTGGCACATGAATAGTCCGTCCCGGAAAACTAGGAATTCTCGCGCGACTGTACATGTTCGGTGGCGCAGCGTGCCGCACTGGTAACAAGTGGCTATCTCGTCTGACTGTCTGCGGCACTGTGCGGCCCCGCACTCGCCCCCTCATACGTCCGGTTTCTGCGGCTCCTGTTTTGCGGGCTGGTCACTCTCGCCCCCGGGACATCTAGCGTCGTCTGTCTCCGCGGTGTGCTTTACCGCCCGCAAGCACGTTTCCCATGGGTCGTCCCCGTTCATGTTGACGTGTGACCTGTCACGCGTTCGCGGCAGACTGTCCGGTCGACGGATCAGGACGTCGATGACAGGGCGCGAGCAGGTAGGGAGGACCGCCTCCCCTCATCCCCGAGACGGTGTCCCGTGCTCGCACGCCTCCTGTCCCGCGGAAGCCCGGTGATTTTGGCGAGGCTGCGCACAGCTGTTCCCCTGTGACGTCACTCTGCGCCGCGCAGGTGTCCCGCGGTTCCGGCGCGCCGTTCCGGCGGTTCCGAGAGGTAACCGATCGCGGTGAGACGCCGTGTAACCGATCCCGGCCGTATCCCGCGGTGCCGGCATTATCGCGTCGCGGCGAAACCGATCTTCTTGTCTCCCATTACTATCTCGCCGCGCCGTCTCCCGTCGCTATCTCGCGGCGCCGTATCCCGTGACCTGCGGCGCCGGCTTCCGCTGCCGCCCTGGCGTGAGACCGTCGCGTCGGGGTAGTGAAAATAAAATTAAAATTTTTAAAATACAAATGTTCCTTATTGAATAGTCCCGAAATGATAAAATGTCACACAAACTGAATGCCACTTGCCGGCCTTAAACTCACTCGTGCTGAATTAATTTTGATGTACTTTATAAAGTTTGAAAAACGTTCAAATGTTCGTCTTTCGAAAGCCACACTAGTTGCGCGCCAAATGACGCCACTCCCGCTGCCGGTTTTAGTTTTTAATTAATTATTAGCGTTGTAAAATATCTCAGGGGTTTTAACGGGGGTTCGGCCTCGTGGCTGCAGGCAGGAACGCGTCTCGTTTCGAAAATTACCTGGGCCTTGTAAATGAATGGTAAACGAGTTACGGGACACTGCACTTTATTTAGTATAGATACACTCATTCGTCCCGACACTGGCCGCGTCCGCTGTCGGACCGCTATGACACGCGTATCTCTATACGTGATGGTTTGCGCGACCAAGATGGATTGCAAAGTTATATCGACAAACTGAAACAGTGGGTTCTCGTCCCTGAGGAAGGTTTAGCCTGTAAATGAGACTGGTATCACCCCAACTTAGGCGGGCTGGTAAATACGTAGAAAAGTTCCTATGTTCAGGATGGTTTGCAGTCCAGCCTGCAACGAAATATTAACGTTTCAGAAATTACGTGGACATGCCAACTGGAGACGTACACGTAAACGTCTTTTGCCAATGAAAGTTAGTCACTTAAAATACACATTACACTTTGCACAATTAAAAGGGAGAAAGTTAAGAGACGAAAGTTAGTCAGTATTATTCTCAACACTTATTATGTAGGAAACTTCGACGATAACGATTAATTGGCTAAATAGCCGAAAATTGCGTAACACTACTACGCGGTCCTTAAACTGGACATGGAATTACGTATGAAAATAAAGTTCCCCGATGGGGAGAATTTAATAAATTAAGAGCCGCACGAAATATCGTGCGACTGGGTTGGGGTCGGCGCCGAGTTAATTAAAAGGTTTGCGAAAACTTACACTATTGCTGAAATGTTGAAGAGATGCTAGAGTTGATGACCCGACGTTCGCGGAGCGCCCGACCCCTTCGAGCTCCAGACGGTAACTGAGCGCGAGACCGCCCTGCGGCCTCGCGCCTAACCACGTGAAATGCGGGAAAACCGACCCGGCCAGTTTTGAACTTAAAGACAAGTTAAAAAATATATGCTTATAAAACAATTAGGCATAATTTCCCTTAGATGAATCCTCTTTTAAATTGTTATTAATTTAGTTGTTTTAATTTGACAAATAATTATATATAATTAGTTAGGTGCATTGCCACACCCGGCCGGGCGCTGACGTCGCTTTGGTGTTCGTCGCGGCGCACTTTCACACACTCACGCTCGGGCGTGTTCGATGCACTTAGGGGCAAGTGTTGTTGTGGCATAACAACCTTTGCGGACCAGAGGGAGCACCGGCGGTTGGCGTCAACTTAATACCTTGTTTTGTAATACTCGAAAAATGTGGTCCTCACAAGACTGAATGGTTTTCACGTACATTTTTAACCTAATTCTTTTTTATCACATTTTTAAGAGACACATCAGGAAAAAATTTATATCAGAAAATTTAAATACAATTGTAAAATTGATTGTAGAATGAAAAATTATTGCTAAAATTCTACTATGCCAAAATCAATTTCATCACTTACCAGTATTTCATATACCTTCTCTGCTGGTCACTGTCCCTCAATTTTCACAATTATACATTATTAACCTGTGCTTCAGTAAAATCATTTTAATCATGTTTCACAGTTTGTGTTTGTGTCTTGTCACGAGTAGTATGCTGTACTGCCGACACTGACACCCATTAACAAATCTAAACAAATATTTACACAAATGTGGCTAATAAAATAATTGTGAATTTAAAAAATGAAGACCCATTTCTGTATATTCAAGATCAAAAGAAGAAAAGTCCTAAACAGACAACAGACAATACAATTTAAGTTAAATTTGTTTATAATCATTCAACTTGCTACACAAAAGTTCATCAAGTTTTGCAAGTTCTGCCACTTTTTCTTTTGCTGTCCTACTGTAACTGTTAGACCTTGAAACAAATGTTAACTTTCCTGTTTTTTTCTGCTTGCTCTGAGAGTTTATCAGCTGATGCACTCAGTGTGTCTATATCCACTTTAAGTCTACGCTTTTTTTCCTTTAGTTCATCTAACTCATCAGTAACACATTTCCTTTTTAAGGATTTCTGCTCTGTTTCTCTTGCTCTTCTTTTTCTTCCAAATAACCTTGCCACTTTTGCCGTGCTGCAGATGCTGAGATGATCATGTCTTTTATAATGTGAAAATTAGTAACACCACCAGCAGATGTAATGTGCTCACCAATTATTCGCTGTGCAATAAGTGTACGCTCTTGCATGTTCTCCACTTCAATTTTCCTGTTCAAGGAAAACACTCTCTCAACTGCTGCTTGACCATGGGAAAGAATAAGTAGCATTTTCATTACTGATCACAGCTTTTCATAGTCAGATTTTGACATTGCACAGGCATATAACAGCAAATCCAAACGATCTACCACTGGTCTGAACTTCTCAAATTCTGAGGAGAAACCAAATTCAGCAATGAATTCTTTGTATGATGAAATTAAGTCATCACAATCAGTTTCTTGAACTCGTTTAGCCTCCACTAACGTCTTCAATGTTAAAGTAAACTTTGTTGCACAATCTGTTGAAATATTCATTTCCCTTGGGTCTAAACATTTGAGGCTTCTCACAACTGAATACTGTAAAGGACATTTCTTCAAAAATTTTTTACAGTTTCAGCTAGAAAATCACAGCATTGCATACACAACTGCAAAACATCATATTCCTTAACAACATTCCTCTAAATCAAATCTTTGATCCTGTTCTCAGCAGCAAATCCTAACTAAACTTTTGCCACAGGCAAATGATTCTCTTTCATACTTACATCAATTTTCATAAGCTTGATGCCCGTAGCAGCACTCTTCAGCTCACTATCCTTGATGAACCTTTCCATCAAGCTTCGGATCAATTTCTCCATGTCCTTAGCCAAAAAGGGCAGCATGGGTTTATCAGTTTGGTACACTTTCAAAAAAACTTCAACTTTTTTTGCAATTGATTGGAATGCTAAAAGCTTCACTGGACACAATGTATCATTTGCTGCTTCTTTAATAACTGAGAAAGATTTTGTGTTCGGGTTTGGAATCTTTTTTCCTGCAACTGCCTGTACATACATTACAATATGAGGCCAAATCTCAAGAGCACGAATAACCACAATCACATTTTCAACCCATCTTACTGTACAAAACTTCAAGGGAAATACATTTTATTCTGTCACTTTGACATAATCTGCCCTTCTAGCTGGTGAGTCCTTGAAAAGATAATACAAGCTAGATAAAACCTTATCTAGATCCCATGTGGATGATGTAGAACCATGCTTGAATGCCCCATGAATTATGTGTAACCCGCAGCTGCCTGTATGAATCACTGAAACATTGGAATCTCTCTTCAGTTGATCACACACAAGGTCATAAAATTTCCAATTTACATTTGGGCCATCCATGGACAGCTGTAACAAAGAACTGCTTGGGATACCAACATCTGATAACATCTTTTCATAGGAGGGAACATATCTTGAGCAGTTGTGTGTTCTAAAAATTCGGAATGTATGTAAGACGATCTGACCTTATCACCTTCCCAGTAACGAACATGGTAATCCATTTGTTTCTTCTGCAGTTTCCTGTTCATACTTTCATCAAAAAGCAAAACATAAGTTTCTTGTTTCCGAAGGGTTTCCATAAGTAGAGATTGAAAATATGGCGCAATGCCAAAACAACAAAGATAAGCACACTTAGTTTCTCCTACTGAAAAGCTCTGGGCAATGTTACTGTCACTAAACATATGTTTAAAAATTTGTGAAATATCTTCACATGACTTATACGAATAGTGGCTACAGCATTTTTTCAGGACCCACATAACTTCAGCTTTCAATGTATCATGGCTCGAGAAGAAGGGAGTAAGTTTCTGGTTTTCTTGAGGTTTATGCCTAATGTTCACTTCAGTATCAGCCACCATGGAAGATGAACCTTGTTGGGACTTGGATCTACCATAAAAGTACTGGATTCCTAAACAAGAATTTTGTCACTTGCACGATTGGAGTGTTTTTTCCCATTAATGTGGCTAGTTAAAGCAGACACGCCCATTTTGCTAACATCAAAATCGGTTTCACACACATTACACCTAGCTTTATTTTTGTTTACAACATTTCCCAGCCACTTATTAAAACTGGGATTCTGGAGCCACAAATCATTGAAAACACAATTGCCGGGCATTTTTATACAAACATTAAACTTAGTAGACCTAAATTAACCCTCATTATGGTCTACACAAATTACACACCGAGAAAACAAACTCCACTGCCACGAAATTAAACTACAAAAAACTGCATAGTGCGAAGTAGTTATTGCAGACATTAAAGTTAAAATCACAGCTGAGTCCCAACGAAAACAGTGTCATTTTCTTCTTAAGCCAGCACACGCCAACTGAAGCCCGCAAAGAAACGGACCAACACGAAAAACGAATTAATACATTCGTGACGATGATGAAGTAGTTTACTGGTTATGTAAATATTATCAGAGTTCATGTACAATATTTAATGAGCCATAATATTTACGTGGCAGTTACTGAATAAAGCATTTCGGCGGAATATTTTACACCGTAAAGTTGGCGAAACTAGCTATTTTTCAACCTTCGGAGATGTTCGATAACGCTCGGAACACGCGCTCCGGCAGCCATACGATAATAAACGTTTATTTATAAATATTATGGTACAATTAAAGTATGGTTGCACTATAACTATAGTAATAGTTTATTCATACCATAGTACCACACATTTATTGCGTCGTCATTCCGTTTAGGGTCGTACGCCGGTCTTACGCCTGTAGCCAGATATTTGTAGTACCCACGATTTCATGTCACGTTAACTCAAACGTCTAAATTCAAGGACTTTTCAAGACCCAAGTAATATCAAGGACTTTTCAAGGCCTTGAAATCCCCTTACCTAAATTCAAGGACTTTCAAGGACCGTACGAACCCTGCAAAATAAACTAATAACTTTGAAGAAAGTGCGAGAGAAAAATGTAAAATGCTAAAATTTTTGTTTACCTCAATGTACATGCTTTAGTGCTCAAATTTTGTGAAAGTAGTTGAACATCATTTTATAAAAATTGATGTTCACCAAAAATTTAAAGTAGGAATTTTTTTGTTAAATCTTCCAATCTGTCAAATTATAATTCAATGATGATTGTTTAACATAATGAAAAATCAAAAATATTATATTTATTAACCATAAAATGATTAATTATGTGGAATAGCAGTTAACAGTGTGAAATTTAAACATGAGATGATGTCAAATACTATTAAATTAATGTAAAAATCAAACCGATACTAACGAGTGAACTGTTTTTTTTTTTTTTAATACCAGTACAATCAGAGAAGCTTCGCTGAGGAAACCCAGAACAAACATGAGAGGAAAATGAACATGGAAACTGTGTCACCAATAGTTCACGGACATTGACAACAAAAGAAATTATTAGTAAACAACTCAGTGTTTAATAAACTGTGTAAGAAATTTTAAAATTTAGAGCTTAGTTGCTGACACCACAGTTGATGTAAATAAAGGACTCGATCTCAGAAAATCCTAATATAATAGGTACACCTAATTGGGTAATCACAAAATAAATCAAAACAAAATCTAGACACATTGATGGGCTATTATTTTGAAGGTGTTTGCATATTCAACATCACGGACGTGACATGTCTATAAGACTGTAACCTTGTATCATAACCGCGCACCTTCACACAACATAAATGGATATTCGTTAGTTGTGCCGCACTCCTATAACTATAACTATAATGTCGTAACTATAATGCTTGCATAGCATAAGTATGCAAAGACGAGCTCCGGCACCGAAAAGATACGAGCTGAGTTCTGTGGTAGTTAACATGTAAAATGTTACCTCTTTTGTAAAAACATCGTTTTGGAGTTACTTTCAACATCGTTTAGGAGTTACTTTCTTTTACTACCAACCAAACACTGCAGTCACCAACCATCGCCTTGAGACCTCACTGAGCAAAAACTATGAGTTACTTGTAACACAAGGCAGCCCATATGGCAGCAAATGCCACCAAACTAGTTTAGCAACCGAACTTTTAAACTACAAAACTTTCAAATTTCAAAGAATTTACAGTGAAAGTCCGTTGTAGCGAATACGGTCTATAACGTAAAGTCCGCTATAATGATAATTGCCATCGGCACCGTCAGTTTTGCATATGCTGCGTAGGATAAAAATTTCGGAAATAACGAATGCAGCGTGGGCTCATTTTCGCTATAGCGATAGATTACACACCTGTCTTTTTGCTCTAAAACAATGAGAAAACATCTACAATTTCCTTAATAAATGAAAAACAGCTTCGCACAATTCCACGCGGCCGGCAAACGAAACAACGCGCATGATGTGGCCGTCTTGGCAACACCACACAAGGTGGGGCCCCACAGCGAGCATAGCTTGCATCGCGGCGACGAAAGCAAGACAGGGCCCTGCTGCGAGCATTACTTATTTAGAATCACGCCGATTGTAGCCCGTAAATGATAGAGGTGTAAAAGTAACGAAAAAAAGCGTACCTGTATGTATTCGTTACTATAACAATTAGTACTCTTTACTATCGTATCGTTTCGTTACTCGTTACTTCTGATACCGCATAACATGCTATGTTATGTTGCAACAACGAATCGAGTCGTATTGCGTGCGCGTACAGTATCAGTATGACGTCGCGTAAATAATAATAAATAGAATATAAATAATTAACAGTTTTTGTTAACCAAGAAACAATTAAATCTCTTTAGAACAGCTTTATTATATTATCTCTTTTAAGATAAGAACAAAAAATGTGAAAATACGCGATAATAAAAAACAAAAACATACATATATTTCTAATTTGTAAAAAATACTTTATTACGTTGTATCTGTTCCAATCTCAAACTTTGTCTACACACACAATACCTTTAATAAACAGTAAAAAAAACTTGGACGACGAATTTCCAAATTACACTTTACTTAATAAACAAACATCGTTCTTTGTAACGTAAATTCATCGAATATGCGCGCACATGCTAAAACATAGGTACGAAAAATGGGAGTAACGAGATGCAGCCGTGTGTAACGTTTCGTTACTCGTTACTAGATGGCGCACCCGTTACTCAGTACCGAATACATACGGTTTGCTACAACTCTAGAAATGAGCATAACTCGTCTCACACTTGCATCGTAAGCGTGCGGGGAGTTGACGAACACGGAACTTGTCGAGCTCCTCTTTTCTAATCAGAACGAAGCAGCGTCTGAAGATGATGACAATAATGACGACGAACCAAGTGACGTATCTGTTCCGTCGAAAACGTCAATGATGGAGGCACTTGACACAAACAGTCGTTTTTATCAGCATACAAATGCTACGACGAAAGATTTGATGAACTTCCAAGAGGTCCAGTCGTTTATTTTATCCGAAAGACTAGTGAAATCAAGGCAAACGAAAATTGATTCGTTTTTTAAAAAGTGATTTTTAATTTTGTGTTATTTACCAACGGTCTGTACGAGTGATTATTTTTGTGTTACTGACCAATTGTCGGAAAAATTATTTTATATAATTTGTATGGTTGTCCAATAATAAGAGATTTTTTAAAAAAAAATTTTTGTATTCAAAACTCCGCAAATATGCACCCGATATCATCAGCTTAGCGCACGTCTCCAGTAAACCAGCTGCGGTCAAAGCGACAGGAGCGGCCGGCATGACCTTGCGTGACCCCGCCCGCCATTCCCATGTAAACAAACAGCTGTGCGCTTAGCCACGATGTGCGTGACTGCCTCATCACGGCTATGCGGTCTCATATTTCGCAGTCGGCAAGTGCTGATATAGCTTAAAAATTTTATTTTAGTCAGTTTTATGTATATTTCCTTTACTTTTGTTGTGAATTTGCATAGTAAAAACAAGCGAGAAAATAAAATATTTCAAAAATGCTACAAAAATAAGATTTTTTTTAAATTTAGGCTCTAGCGAAAATTCGCTATAACATAAACTTTTGGCGCCGTTATAAATTTACGTTATAATGGACTTTTACTGTATTTTTCAATATTTTCAAAAATTTTCAAAGTCTGTTGATATTTCTATGAGTTTATCGCGACCAGTTGGCACAAAACAAGATACTGGTACACCAGTTTACCGAGCGTGTCAGTGGACAGTTTCGAGGTGTCATATGGAAATGGTGGGCATAAATGGGCGAGTACTATGCCAACTGGGACGAGTTCGCTACAAGGCTGGAAATAAAATTCGGTTGGTCCGCGTGTGCGTGCGTTCGGATAACATAAACTGTTCTGTCAAGCACAAGCCATAGGAGAAAGTATGGAAGTGTTCAGTCACAGAAAGGTCAGACAAAATAGACGCCTGGCGACAGGCGGAAAATTGTGTGACATCCTACCGGTCATCATTGAGCTGATGGTGTCTGAGCTGCAGCTGTTCCTATGAGGTGCAATGGGAAAAGGTCTAGAGGAGTTTGCCAACATCGCGAGGGAGATGTAAAATGACCTCCATGAGGCAAGGTCAATACAAGCACCATCGAAAACATGATGTGCGGCCGTACCCTGGACACCTGTAGACCCAAAGGATGGCAGATATGCCAGCCACCACCCCCGACCACTTACCCATCCAAAACAAGCAGGACACCGCCTATCAGGAGGGACAGGCATGTCACACATTACCCGTCGACACTCCACACTGGGTCATCGGTGAAAGATGCCGAGCCCTGGGTCGTCAGCGAGAGATGCCAAGCACCTGGCACCACCGACGATCCCGGCAGAACCTGCAAAGTCGAACAACACACCACCGCCACCTGTCAAGAGGAGCAGGCTTGCCACGTCTCACCCATCGACACCCTGCACTGGGTCGTTGGCAAGTGATGCCGAGCTCTTGACACCACTGTTGACCTAGGCAGTACCTATCAGGCCTAACCATGGAGCATCCAGGCTGGGGCGAGTAGGAGATGGTGTGGGGCCGCTGATCCGGATGCCAGTCCAGCTAAATGGATGGCCAGTCCATGCCCTGGTGGACACCGTGGCGAGTCACACATATGTATTACCATTCATGACCAGACTAGTCGGACCACAGCCCTGGTGATACGGGGTCTGAGGAACGACCTCATCCTGGGTCTACCCTAGCTCATCCAGGAGGATGGAACCATCGATGTTAGATAGGGTAAGCTACATGTAGGCCATAAGGGCAGGAGAACACTGTACAGCCAGGGACAAGGACCCACCCCACAACCCACATCACATTAGCCGAGCCCCAGTATGAGGTTCCCCAAGCACGCAGCATAATTCAGCGATGTGTTTCCTCAACAGACATGCTGTGTCACACCATGGTGACCCGAGTACACCATTCCCACTCAATCATAAGAATACAAATTTGCAAAACCAATAGGCTTTGGGTCTAGGGAATTAGATGCCATTCAGACCCAATGGAACCCGGTGAATTCAGTCACAATCCCTACATCCCCACTACTTGCTTGCTGGGCGGCACACCCACAATTTTTCCTCCTTGGTCTTGAAATCGGGCTATTGGCAAGCGACCGTTTGCCCCGAGGACATACCAAATACCACTTTCACTGCATTTGATGGCTGCAGATTCCAGTTCTGTGTAATGCTGTTCGGGTGCTCGTATATTTGCGCCGCGATAGTCCCTAAGGGGTTGGAGCCCTGGCCTGTTGAAAATAGGGCCATCTTCATATGCAATTTGCACGCCTAGTGGCTGCCCTGTGAAGGTGCACAGAGATGATCTGTGCTTGGTGGCCAGAAGTGGGAGAAATCCCGTCACTATGAGCCAGAATATGACACCAGCAGATTCGAACCTCAGCGTTTCAGCTCCGAATCCTGCGGAGATCGCACCCAGTGAGGTCAAGGGCAATGGCCATACCCGAGAAACTGACCAGGGTTGGCAGTCTAGCTCCTCACTCGCCCCATCTGTGGATGCAGAGACATATGAGTGTGTTGCCGACCTCTCCGAATTGACCCTGTCAAGTCCTATGGACACCACACTCGCCCCACCTGCCGACGCAGAGACGGAAGAGAGCAGACACACACCCGAATCGGCACCACAAATCAAACCAATCACCTTAATCATCCCCTTCCAGGAGGTACCAGAAGGGGAACCACTTCTTTGGCATCACAAGCCAGTGAAGCCATGGTGGCCACTGGACATTAGTTTAAGTAATGCCACATTTTCTGTGTCAGTAGAGGAACTGGACTCGGAGAGGGAAGAATCAGAGGCTGAGAAGCGGAATCCCATTCGCAAGTCATAGGCGTGCGCAGGACTTCAGTATTGGTGGTGCCAGATTACACAACAGCCCTGTCATTCACGGACCTGAGCCTACAGCGGGGGGTCCGGGGGTCCTCCCCCGGAAAAATTTGGATTTGAAAGCGCAAAATGGTGCTATTTAAGGTGTTTCCGAACAAAAACATTAAATACACAGATGTAAAAATTTTAACATTTTTTATGACAAATTATGGCTTTGAAAGTTTTAATCGCCAGGAAAACTACTAAACTATTTACAGTTTTAAGCTTTGTTGAGCCATAAAGTAAATTGTACAAATTGTTTACACGGAATTCATGCTGGTGGCTTTGAAAAACCGTACTTACATGTTTTCTGAAGACGCCAAATAAATGCTAGAAAAAACATTCTCAAATGTTAAGTTTTAAAATCAACAAATCAAGGGAGTTTTTGTAACATACCTCAAATGTGTAAAATATCAAAATAATAAAAATACACAAATAAGAGTGGGCAAAAGTTTTAACTTTTGGAATACAACAAAAATGTTTTGTCGGCAACTGCATATAAGTCATCGAGTAATCCTTTTCGGGATCCGGCTTTTTAATTTTAATCGCCCATTTATACATCATACAGACAGATATATACAGCAATTAACGAACCATAACAACTGTCAACTAGTGAAAATAAAATGATAATTAATGAATGAGTGATCCACGTAACAAACACAGGCTGTACTCGTGTACTTATTAGAACAGTAAACTGATGAGTAAACAGTAAGAGTAAACACTACACAGTAGTGCTGCCTGGCGGACGGCGGCTACTAATCCGTGCGCCTGTCGAGTGGAGTGAACAGTGGACACCGAGCGCACATTCTATGTAATTCGAGGAGAACTATGAGAAGTATTTACATTTAAGAAGTTTCGTAGCCGCGGCCATAGAGTAAGTAAAGGGCCGCGGCCCGCGTGTACAACACAAGTAATTGCACCTGGCTTGTTTCCGTGTGTATAGGTAGTTGGTTAGATTGATAATTGATATACTGATAGTGTTATAAGCACATATCTGTAACTCGACACGATTGGAAAACATATTTTTTTTGGAAATAATACGGTTTTTTGTAAGTATGTATTATTTCTGCTTGTAAAAATAAAATAACGTTAACCCTAATGGTGGTGCCAGGGCACCTGTGGCACCTACCGTGCGCACGCCTATGTCGCAAGTGCCGGATCCTGACTCGGATGTTTTTACAGAACAACCAGGAGCCGGAGACGACTGAAATGGGGAAGTCGCTGAAGTGCGACCGCCCTAAAGAATTGGTAGCAGCACCCAAGCCACCCTATGACACACAAGCACTCCCACACCAGTCTATCCGACCTGGACATGCAGGCTGCCAGCCTACCTGTGCGACTACCAACTGTATCCTCCCATGTCGCCACCAGACAACAAGCCGGTAGTGACGGCAGTCATGCCTTCGGTAGGAAGTTCGACCCGAACCAGTAGGACACCAAGCCACTTAAAAGAGTACGAGTGGGGATACACACCTCACGAATGCCATGCCACGCTGTAGCATGCTATCCTTCCCGTACTTCATGTGGTCATGCCATACTAACCCGCAATACATGAGACCGAAGCCCGAGTTCCTGATTGATGCCACAGTGTGAAGACAAAGTACTTCACTCCAGTGTGTGTGAGGGGAGACATCGATGCACATAATGGCCTTGTTGGGGAAGGAGCGGGGGAGCATTTGACACCAACCATCGGTGCTACTCTGTCGCACAGGCCATTATGCCGCATCGATGCCCGCCCCGAATGCGTGAGTGCCACGAACACAGCGGCAGTGCAGGAAAATGCAGCAAGAAGAAAGACACCGAGGTCGATGGCCGCCCATGTTGCTATCGAGTGTTCATGTTTGCATCCACCACTGGCCTACGAGTATCTGTCCACTGGACACATTCCCAAATCTTTATTATATAATTCTTTAAATTAATTGTTAATCAAAATATTATCACTTGTCTGACATAATTACACAAAGATAATTCACTGAACAACTATGCCACAAATCTCAGCCTGAATCATTCGCGTGTTCCGTGTCTTCGCACCGAAAATGCGGCCTTCGGTGGTGCGGATGTCGTTGGTTGCCCAGCTCAGGGATCTGATGCATTCACACACCACGGGGTACTCAACACTTTGTTCTCAGCATTTGTAACCGCCATATCGTAAGTATTTCTTAATACTTTTTCATCGGCCCCGTGGCTGGCCCCCACTTCGGTGTAGCTGTAAAGAACTCATCGCATAATTTAAAAGTAACATTCCCAAGTTTTTTGCCTTTACCCTTTTAGGCCAGTAAAATTAGACTAAAAAAAGACAGTGCTGACGAATAATTGGAAGAAAGCTGGAAACTGTTTTAATGTATTCAGCATACCTCTAGTATGATCACATTAGGTTTGCCCCAATTTCCGAGTGAAGCTTCATCCGCCATTTTGAAAAAAACTGCATATTTTTGTTTGTTTTTGAGGTTTTTCTCAAATTTCTCCAAAATGAAGCGACCAATAAAAAAGTATGTAAAGATGTTAAATTTAGATAGTTGAATTTCGCTTCAAATGAATACTATATATACGAAAAGGGGTATTGCGTTTTCTTTAGAAGACAATTTGAAAATTACTCATTTATTTAGATTTGTGGGAAATTCCAAATCTATCGGTTTTGCACGTTCAATTTCTCTGAAGTGTCTCATAATTAAACAAAAAAAATGGGGTACATCATTTATAGGAAATTTATTTCAATATTTAGCAAAACCTAATTACTTTAATATTTTTTTACATTAACAGGTGTATGAGATTTTACATGTTGAGGTGTGAATGATTTTGGGTATTTCCCACTTATAGATAATTCAGTAGAATGCTTGCATTTATTCATCGTAAATATGTAGGTTAAAATCAAGTATATGAAACATTTTATTTTATTAGATATTCATTGAGTTATGAATATGGAAACCATTTACATGAACAAGTAAGAGGTATTACAGACAGTATTCTGGCAAAGTTAATCTCTTCAATGCCGGCTGCTATTGAGATTTTAGACCAAATTGAAACATTCTGTGGAGTGTCATTTGCGACAACTGAGCAGCATGTTGATGCCAGGGCATGACGTATATTAAGAGACGACATTGATGTACAGAAATTGCTGGACTGGTTTACCTCTCATGATCCATTCCCAGTTAAGGAAGAAGTAATGTCCATAAGTACTGGACTGACAGGAGAAGAGAAGATTAACTGCCACCTAGCTTATGAAGCCGGAAATTCCAGCATTTCGAGGATGATTGGCAGTAATTTTTGTATTGACAAGTTTCAGCGAAAACAAAGTGTGATGCCCCTACGATGTGTTAATTGTGCTGTGAAAATTCACAAGGAAGAAGTTACAGTCAACCCTGATACGATTTTCCGCAGAATTTCATTTCATAAAAAATCAAATGAACAACTGAAACAATACTTTCAATTTGAGCTGGCTCCGTATTAGATGTCCTTATTTGACGAAGTTGGTATGCATAAAACACGCAAATCAGCATTCTATGACCTGTTTACTCCTGAAAAGGATTCAATTGATATGAGTAACTCTGCTTACGTCATAGATGGAGGCTACCTCTTACACCGTGTGTTGTGGCAGGCCCGAGAACCCTTTTCGTCAATATTAAATAAATATGTCGAGTATGTTAAACATTACTTTGGACAAGGTGCAACCATTGTTTTCGATGGATATCCAGATGAAACAAGTGCGAAGGGTATAAAATCTGCGGAACGACTTCGAAGAGGCAATAAGCTGGCAGCAGCAAATGTTATGTTTGATGAGACAATGTCGGTGACAATGCCACAAGAATTATTTCTATCAAATGAACATAACAAGAACCGTCTTATCTCCATGTTGACTGAGAATTTTAAAGCAGAGCAGTTTGTTGTAAAGCAGGCGAAGGAGGATGCTGACAGTCTAATTGTGACCAGTGCAATTGTCATCGCCCAGCATGCTGATTGTGTGGTTATTGTGGGGGAAGACACTGACCTGTTGGTGATTTTGACTGCATTAGCTCCAGACTCCCCCAACATATATTTATTGAAGCAAGAAAAGGGTCAACATAGCAATGCACTTTACAGTCCATGCAATTTCAATTCATCCGAACCTGCTAAGGATAATATCCTATTCCCTTATGCATTCAGTGGTTGCGACAATACATCAGCTTTTTTCAGAAAAGGAAAACTGAAATTCGTTAAGGTGCTGGAGAAAGAGAGTCAGTTGCAAGAAGTTGTAAGGGTGTTTAACAAAGCCAAAACTACTGCACATGAGGTTGATGTGGCAGGACTGAAATTCATTGCGGCAATATACTCTGGATGTAGTGATATACCACTAGATGAAATATGCTACGAGATGTTTCAGAAATCGTAACAAATAAATGAATTTAACCTCGCTTCTTTGCCTCCAACTCCAGCAGGTGCTCGCCAGCATTCCTTGAGAACATTTTTGCAAGTGCAAATGTGGAGCAACAACCACACCGATCCACTGCCATGGGGCTGGAAGACATTCAAACATGGTCTAGTCTCTGTTACAACAAATAGAGATGCAGCACCCGAAGAGCTTCTCAAAACTGTGTCTTGCAGGTGTGCCAAAGGCTGTCATCGAGTCTGCTCTTGCCGAAAAAGTAATTTGAAATGTACAACGATCTGCAAGAATTGCAAAGGCCTATCGTGCGCCAATTCCCCAGTAGACGACATTGTTCAACCAAACTTCGTCTGAAACGAAGAGCATATAGACCTCCAAGAAGACAAGTGTTTATCAGACTATGAGAATGAGATCTTAGAGCAACCACCTGAATTACCTTGTTCTAAAAGAAAGAAAACATAAGTGTGTGTATTATGTACTTAAAAAGTGATTTATTAGCTCACATGTTATGTACAGTTTTGTTTGTAAAAATTGTTTGTTATAACTGTACAATATAAATGATAATGAAATGTCTCTTGATTACAGTGGCGAAGGGTGAATTTCAAAGTGGGGGAACCAAGTATGTTCACTGTCACCCCCTATTAAGGTGGGTGGTCCAGGAGTCCTCCCCCGGAAAAATTTGATTTTACGGTGCAAATTGGTGCTATTTAAGCGGTTTAACGTATCTCTTTTGTAGGAAATTTTATGTTCTTTAATTTTGTATCAAATTTTTTTTTTTTGCTAAAACTCATAGTTTGGAAAATACTTAAGCAAAAGCGATGAATTCTATCTTTAAACAGCCCTCCCACCACCCGTTCACCACCAATGGGTCTATTAGTATGTTTTTCATTTATTTTTCTTTTGTTGTCTCGACTAATAAGGCGGCTTCCGCAGCAAAACAATTTTAAGTGTCGATGAAAGCCAGGCCTAAGAGTTTCTCTACAAAATGTTGTCAACATTTCTTATATTATAAGAAAATTAAAAAGCTGGTATGACTAAAACTTGAGCAATCGTCGTTACACGAAGCAAGATTTTTAATCAGTGAAACAGTGAAAGATACACTCGGAAACACATCACCAAAATATATCAAAATTCACGAAATTATGATTTTGGTAGTAAATGCAATACATGTTAAAGTCACACAGAATTTAATAATCTTAACTCTCACTTTCAAGCATGAGCATGTGTGGTCGTTTTGTTAGGCTATTTCGCTTAAGTAATGAATACATACAAGTCAGTCTTAAAAAATCTCAATATATTGTTACGAATGTGACATTGGCCGGGACATGTGCAGGTGCAGAGCTGGCTGGCGACTGCCGCAATATGATATGTGCCGCGCGCGCCTGGAAGATAACAAAGATTGTCGCTTTCCGCCCTCCTTCCCTCCACTCCCCGCGCGACGCCCTGCCTTTGACACGTAACTGACACCGGACAGCTGGGAGTTGCGCGAGCCGCCGACACGTGTTTTCGAGAGATTTCTGCCGTCTGGACGGCTCGGAGTGACGCGACAGGCCCCGGCCGCTCTAGTGAGTTCCAGAAATTGCGGCTGATATATAAAACGTGGACGGTGGCCTCGAGAGAGGAGAGTCTGAGTGGGGAGTTCTCCCGCGGTGGAGTTTCCGGGCGATAGAGTCGCGGGCGCGGCGGAGTCCCGAACGAAGTGGCGAGCGAGGAGTCGAGCGAAACCTCGGCGAAGGGGAAGTGCGTCGCCGGCGGCGGAGTGTGGCGACGGTGTCCTGCGGCGGAGACCCACGAGGGGTGCTGCGGCGAGAGTTGCACCAGAGTTGCGGCCCAGCGAGGTGTGTGGAACGAGTGACTGGGGGAATAGACATTTCTTTAAGTGTAGTTAATTATTTGCCATCTTAGAAGATTAATTGTAAGTGTTATAAGTAGTGGAAATAAATAAAACTGTGTGTGTGATAAAAAATATTAATTGGGCTATCCTTTACGAACCCGCGGTAAATCGTAACAATATATACTGCCAAAATGTTAACAAATCTGTGCATACATAACAATTTTGAAACTAAAATATTGAAGAAAGCTCTGTAATTTAGGAAATTTCCTACTCGCCATCCTGTCAGCTTGTAGACATTATTGGTGGAGTGGAGAGATTTGGGCGGCGCTTAACATTTGTGGTCTTGAGAACTGATGCAGGTGAATGAGGTGGGGTGGAGCAGCACTGGAATGCAAGAGCGGGGAATACAGGAGATCTTGAGTAAACTTGCTGACAAACAACATTGTCCGGTAATATCCACATCCGGGGAATTGCTGAGGTGGGCTACTACTTAGTTATTTGTAAACCAAGTCTAGTCGTCGTGTCTTGCGAACAAAATTGTCAATTACATCACTGTAGAAAGTTTTACTTTGTTTCAGGGAAAGCAATAATTTATGTTCAATTGAAATGAGTCCAAGATTTGACAGTCTTTCTTGTTTCTGGGCGTTTCTGATGTAGGTCTTAATTCGTTTCAGTGAGGAAAACGAGCGTTTGACAGATGAACTTGTTGCTGGAATTGTAGCTACTAACGAACACAATTTATACAGCTCAGGAAAACCGTCAACACTTAAACCCGACTGTCTCAATACCTGCAGTATCTCATAAATTGATTTTGATTTAAACTCTGCTAAACTGAATTTTGCAATTAATTCACTCCTTAAACGAGGTAAATCGAAGTAGTTGCCATAAGAAGATTTTAAAGAGGCGAATGCTTCCTCGGTAAATATTTTTGCATTTTCCTCGTTTTTATTTGGATCCATTAGACCCAGGAACTTCAAATTTTCGAGTGAGCTGAATCGTGTAACAAGCTGTACTAGAATATTATCAATAATTTCAAAATACAGTTTTCTGTAGCTAGCTTCTGGATCATTTTCCTCAGATGTACGCCGTTTCTTAGTGGGAGGGTCATCTTCGAAGGCGGACCAAATTGTAGAACTGAATGTGTTTCTCTTCTCAGAAATTAATTTTTCTGTTTCTTTCAGTTTTTGAAGGCAATAGCTAATGTCGAAAGTTTTTGCTTGAATAATCTGAAACAATGCATCTGTGATGGAAAATAAATCAGAAAACACATGTAACATAAAATTAAAATTGAATTCTTTTAATGCAGCTAGGAAGCCACGCGCAGCAATGTAGGTTTCGGTTATGTTTTCGAAAAGGCTTATCAGATCTGATTTGTTTTCAAAAATCGTATTAATTTAAGCGGAATTATAATTCCACCTTGTAGGACATACTTTCGGAAATCGTTTGCTCACAAATTTGGTCTAATGCCTGTTTTCGTTTGGTAGAATGAGAGAAGAATGAGGCAAACCAACTTAATGTTTTGAAAAATATCTTACAATCAGTAATGTTGTTGAGTGATTGCGAAAGCACAAGATTAAGTCTATGCGCACAACAATGTATGAATATAGCATTATCATATTTTTCTCTCACTAATTTTTGTAGCCCATTCAGATGACCAGCCATAACAGCAGCTCCATCGTATGTTTGAGATACCAATTTTTCGCCACAGTTATACTCATCTACTAACTTTAAAACGTGCTCTGCCAGTGCTTTTGCTGATCTGTTAGAACTAACGTTTGTAAAACCGAGGAATCTCTCTTCGATGTTACCCTCGTTCGTTACATACCGCAGTACAGATGCAAGCTGCGACATGTTGGCAACATCAGACGTTTCGTCAAGGATTAGTGCTACAAAAGGAGTCTGACTAACTTGTGTTTTAATTTCCGTTACAATCGCTTCGGCAATACTTTCTATTATATCATTTTGTATGTTACTAGACAAACCTGTGAAAACCTTAGAAGTTTCCAAATGTGAGGCTAATACTGAATTTTAACTGCTTAACAATTACACTAATTCTATGCAATTACCACGGTTTGAGGAACATTCTTTTTCATCGTGACCTCGGAACGCAAGCTCTTGTCGCCCGAGAAACATAGTGACATCAATCAAACGTTTCAAAACTTCTCTGTTTCGGTCCACAACCTCATTGTGTTTTTTGACATCAGCGCGGAGTTGTTTGTTTAGATCCAGATCAACACGACTGAATACAAACACCTTTAGCTTACAGACGGCCGATAAATGTGAGCTGCTTTATGAAAATTATTCATGTCACTAAAACCGTTCTTATTCCAAACTCCTTTCTCATTAGTAAACATTAAACAAGGCCAACAGTACAGTTTTAAAGTTTGTTTACAAGCAGTAAGCCATTTGTGCGAACTGTAAAAATTAGATTTGAAGTGTCTTTTGCACTGCACACCGCTTGATTTAGCATTTGTTACCATACAGGACATATCTGGCGTGGGTCTACCTTGCAAAATTAAAACTCGTTTTTGTTCAAAACTTTTAGCACAAAAAGATGAAACAAGTAAATTTTCTACCACACAGTCACAAGCGTGTCTGTTTCCTGCCGCTCCCTCCCCTCCAGCGACAGCTTCGTCCCACCGCACTCCCCTTAAAATCCCCTCCATGGCCAGGGCCCGCAGAATAGACTGTTGGTTCCCTTGGCCAAGCCTACCGCAATGCTGTAGCTATGTGGCCACTTTTGAATTTGACGAAACTCTTCACCAAAAACTTGGGACGTAATGAAGTATTATAAAGTACGTATTTTTACCGCAGTAAATCTGCTTTCAGGCTGTCAGGCGAGTTATTTAACGCAACGCGAAGCACATAATTTCTTTAGAGAATACGCCACACGGCACGTGATGGAACCAGCCGTCTGGCTTGGTTCCCCAGGTCGGCGGCCGAAGCCGAGTGCTCACGGAAACACCCGAAGGCGAAGGGGGAGAGATCCGATAAGGAGTCGGCCACCAATGAAGGCGCAGAAGGCAATGGAAGCAATCCGGTTGGGAGGGGGAGGGGTGTTGAAGGGGGGGGGGAGGTAATGGAAGCGGGTAAGGCAGAGAGAGAAAGAGAGGCGTGAGAGAGATAAAGCTATAGCTGAAGAGGTGTTATGGCGACCTGTTCAAAAAATGCAAGTTGAATTATTAACGATAGTAGACAAGTAGAAATATATTTATTTTATTTATTTGTCAGCAGTAGGGAACCAATGGTTCCCTTGGTTCCATGGAATATTCGCCCCTGCTTGATTATCATAGATGCACTGCTGAATGATTTGATTTAATATGAGAAGGGAGATTGGTAAATCTACAGAGTTAGAGGTACCATGTATTACGAATACCTGTCTGATGTGATATTATTTTGAAAATATGTAAACATATCATTTGTGTTTTGTTTAAATCACATGTGTGGTTATGTAAGTAATAATATGTCATTCTCAGTGTCGAGTTAACTGGCCAGTCTTTAAATCATTATCATATGTGTTTAATGTATTCTCTGTGTTATAAATATTTAATTTTGAATTGTTATTATTTAAAGAGAAACTGTTTAATTCTCCACGAATGCACAGCGCTAATTTATATTAACAAGTTTCTGATAATGTTGTCATGAGACTGATAAAGCCATAGTACATTATATTGAATATATTTAAAAGAACCCGCTTCCAGCTTTTTGTTTTATTATAATGTTATATTTGATAATCACTGTGGTGATATTGGTTTTAACCTCTTAGCAACCTCTTTGCACGAACATTGTTTAACCTTCAATATTACCTCTTATTCAAATCTATGTATTAATTCATGTAAATATAAAAGTCATGTTTTGTGCTTAATAAAGCCTTAGTTTCTGAAGATAAGGTTTATTATGAGATATTCAGAAGGTCTAGTGGTGCGGGAAGATCTCCGGAGTGGAGGTTGAGGTCTGGGAGGAGATTTGGGTGGAATCGGAATTGGGTTCACTTGAGGTAGGTCTTGATCATTCATGTTCTTCTCAGTTGAATCTTCTGGAGTGAGGTTCAGCTGGGTGTCTTCAGATGCTTCAGTGTGTTGATTAGGATCATCAGCGAGGTTTGGAAAATTCACGTCTTCTAAGTTAGGTTCATTGTTGACAATATCCCCTGCAGGAGCAAGATGCCTGAGGTTGACTGTTGTCTCCTTACCATCTGGAAGTTGAACCAGAGCATAGTCAGGGTTCGCCTCAAGCAGAGTTACTTCTTGCACCAGGGGGTCATATTTACTCTGACGGACGTGATTCTTCATTAGAATTTTCCCTGGTGTAGTAAGCCACGAAGGAAGCGTAACTCCAGAACTGGCCCTTCTCTTATGATAGAACATACGTTCGTGGGGTGTAGCGTTAGTAGCAGCACAGAGCAGTGTGCGGATGGAGTGCAACGCTTCAGGTAACACCTTCTCCCACTGCGTTATTACGAGTCCCTTCGTTTTCAGCGCCAGCGATACAGTTCTCCATATTATTCCATTGTAACGTTCTACTTGGCCATTTCCACACGGATTGTATGGTGTAGTACGACTAGTAGCAACTCCATTGGAATGTAGGAATGATTGAAGTTTTCTGGATATAAAGGATGTGCCTCTGTCTGAGTGAATGTATGAAGGATATCCGAAGAATGTAAAGATCTGATTTAGTGCTTGAATGACGGTTGCGGAGGATAGGTCGTTGCAAGGGATGGCAAAAGGGAACCTGGAGTACTCGTCGACTACCGTTAACAGATATTTCCGAGGAGTGTTGGATTGTAATGGTCCCTTAAAATAATCGCTGAGCCGTTCGAAGGGTGCGGTGGCCTTGATGAGGGTGCTCCGCTTGTTGTGAAAGCGAGGTTTGATTTCGGAGCATGTTCTGCAGGAAGACGTGACTCGGCGTATCTCGTCGATGGAGTAGGGAAGGTTCTGATTCTTCACCCAGTGAGCCATCCGGGTGATCCCTGGGTGACACAAAGCCTTGTGGTAGTGGACAAGTCTGTCGAAGGTATGGAGCGAGCCGCAAGTCCTAGAGAGCGCGTCAGCCACCACGTTCTCCTTCCCCGGTCTGTAGATGATGTCATAGTTGTAAGGAGCAAGTTCTAACCGCCATCTTGTAAATTTTTCGTTCTTGATTTTACCAGGATGCCGAATGTTAAACATGTAAGAAATAGACTTCTGGTCGGTTATAAGTTGAAACTTTCTTCCTATCAAGTAATGCCTCCACTTCCTAAGGGCTTCAATGATCGCATAAGCTTCCTTCTCGACAGCTGAATGGTGTTCGCTCTTAGTGAGGGTTCTCGAGAAGAAGGCTACTGGTCTCTTGTTTTGAGTCAGAGTGGCGGCGATGGCGACGTCAGAGGCATCTGTTTCGACGCAGAATGGGATGTCTTCCTCTACGTTAACGACGAAGGATTTAACTATGCAGTTCCATAAATTGTTGAAGTCTTGGATTAGTTCAGGGGCCATAGGAAATACTTTACAGTTCACTAATCTACGTATTTTATCTGAAAATTTTGGAATCCATTTAGAATAATAAGCGAACATCCCTAGTGCTCGTTGCAAGGATGCTTTGTTTCTAGGGATAGGGAAATCAATCAGTGGCTTAAGTCTGTCGGGATCTGGTTTGAGTATATTGTTTTCGATGAGATAACCAAGGAGCTTAAGAGACTTCAAATTGAAATGGGATTTTTCTTGATTAATGGTTAAATTATATTTCTTGCAGACGTCTAAAAATTTTCGTAGATTGGAGTCGTGTTTAGATTGGTCTTTTCTGCTCACCGTCACATCGTCCAAGTAGATGTCAACTCCTTGTAGTCTTTCTTTGGTCTTGATCTCGTCCATCTTCCTCTGGAACGCAGACACTCCATTGGTGACGCCCATTGGTATACGTTTGAATTGCCAGAGTTTTCCTGCTGCCTCGAAGGCGGTGTACAGCCTGTCTTCAACCCTTATTGGTATTTGATAATATGCGCTCTTGAGATCTATTGTGCTGTGGATATTATATTTAGCTACATCGGAAACTATTTTCTCTATGGAAGGGATTGGGTAACCGTCTAACATCGTTGTATTTATTTATAAAGTTACTGGTAAAACATGTTAATGCTGTTATTAATCCCTGTGTTTCTATATTTTCGGTAGTATGTATGTTACGAGTATCCAATAAATCCATCATGTATGATAATTTTTAAGTGCTAAAACTTTCAATGGATTGTATGTATCGTGTGTAAACGAATAAGTATGTATATTATTCCTTAAATTTTAGTAACGATAATACTTTTTCGATTGTCAAAATTATTTCGGATTAGGAAACATTAATTTTATTTTTTACCTTTGTCGGCACCAGGCCTTCCATTGATTTTGATTACCTTATATTCAGTGATTAATGTATATTTATTAAGACACAAAACCATTTCTTATTCTCAATACAACAGATGAAGTAAAAGAAAAGTTTATATCACTTAAGTGGTTTAGCATGTGTGATCATTTTTAAAGTGTTTTTAATCCTATGTTGTATAAAGTTTGCGTTTCCTACTAAATAAAATTAGATGGTAAATGTTATGTTTGACCAAATAAATATCAGCTTATCAAAAATAATCTACTTACTCGAAAATAAAGTTTCTCAAAACATAACCTTTTTGCGATGGTGGCTCAATTTTTAATTTATATAAGTATACAAATGTATGTGTACTAAATAAAACTCAGTGTTCGTAAAAAGCATAATAAAATGTTCAACTTTTATTTCATTACTTTTTAGGTTAGGATGGGCTATTTTGGATATATGGCTAGTAATAAAACTAAAAAATTAAATATTTAGAAAATACCTACTTTTTAAAAGGTGGTTTTCAAAAAGTGTTAATTAAGTTACAAAATAACCCATTTCAATGTATTTTGTACTCTTTCGAATCGTAATTTAATAAGCTACATTTATCTTCGGAACAATTTTTTTGATTGGAAAATTCGTTTTCGGATAATTTGAGAAAAATCAGAAAAAAAAATGAAAAAATCTACAGTTTTTTCAACATGGCGGCCAATGCTCCACTCGTAAATCAGGGCAAACTTAGGATACTCTTACTACGAATGAACTTCGTCGATTAAAACAGATTCCAGCTTTCCTCTAATTATTCGTCACCAAAACCTTTATTTTACTGGCCTATTTGTAGTTGACGGGCTATGTGTATGTCCCATCCTCGGGTAGAAGGCTGTGCTTGTGAACATTTCATCTTCGCTAGCTCTGGGCCATACACGGACGAAACCTGCAAACACTCCAACAAACTTTCTACGTAATTAATTCACTTCCATGGGACTGTGCTGTAGGCAGTGTCTACCCAAGTGAGAAATGTGTATGTAAGAGCCATCGTCCATGCTTAAAATCAGATACTCGTCATATCCTGTGAAACTTCGTCATCGTGATGATTCTTAATGTAACCGAACTGAACTCTACTCTCCACGAGACATGTCAAACGTCTATCATTCACCCACAGACTCTGGACCTGGTGCAAATGTAATTTTGGTGTATTTTTTAAAGTTAATTATTCCATGTGTCATCATCCTAAAGTGCTCACATGTACTACATACCTACTTCAAGTGTCTATCAAACTGTAACCATGTATCGCTACGTGCGGACCTTCATACCACATCGTCTACGAACAGTTAAATCTGCGTACCGACCACAGTCGTAACTGTATGCTCACATTTATAAGTACACATGGCCATGTTATGGCATTAAAACGCAATGGGCAGAGTGCTGCGGTAGCACCATGTAAAGGGCTGTTTCATGTATTAAATAAAAATCGCTCTGTGTTTCTTTCTTCATTTCATCATTGCTGTCTGCTGCCACGTGGCCAGGTACCCCCTTGGAGAACTCCCTGGGTACAAACTTTCATAGCTTTACCCATGAGACACCCCAGACGACAACTTCTCTTTTCAACGTAAAATAATATTGTTCACTGTGCGACTATGTAGCAAATCTCGGCTCGAGTCGTTGCCGTGTTTTGCTTACTTTGTGTGTGAAACATGGCTCTTGGTGACCCGGAGATGCCGAGGTCACGCCACTTCTGCTGAAAAAATTCCTTCACACCCTGCCGGACGTGCCTTTGTTCAATGTCAACCTGCAACCTAGGGAATAACGGGATGAGGGAAACAAAAGGAGAGGAAGTAGCCGTCACCTCAAGCGAGAGAAGCACTAGAGAGAGAGCGCATGTTGTTGGTCACCACAATCCCACCCACTGCCTCTCCTCTTCCCCCTTTCCCCTCTGCTAGGGAAAGTAGCGGAACAAGAGACAAGGCACGTTGCTTTTCACCAGTCATGCCACTTCCTTCCTCGTCACTATTTCATTTTTGTGTTAACTGCGTGAACTTTTTTTCAAAATGCTCTTTAAATCAGTCGTACTTACGGAAGAGCCAACAAGGAAACACTCGTAATTACCAGACAAATTAAGTATGATTTACATAGTCAAACTGATGGTGCATTACAAATCTCTCGTATCTTCGAAGGTCTCGTAGTATTCCATACTCGTAATAACAAGGTTCCACTGTACCTGCCCCTTCTTCCCTGCTCTAACCCCACCCAGCCTTAAGCCCTACAAAACTATGGGGGGCGGGGGGGGAAGGAAATTGAACTGACGGGAAGCTCTTGGAGCCTGATTAGCCGAGAAGGGGAGCCCTGCCACCTTAAAACAGATGACAGCCTCGCTGTACCCAGAGACACGACCCTCCACTAGTCCAAGCCCACCTGCCGCGTCCACACCAGGTTATCATGAGGCAAAATTCCAGCAGAAAAGCCTTTGTGGCAGCAGCCAGCTGAACTACTTAGCTGCCCTGTGGCAGGACAGCACAAAAGGACTCTACCGGACACACTCACACGCTGGCAGCAGGCTGAGGATAGAACTTCCTTTTCCTGGGCCACACCCTCGAGAGGAAGTTGGGAAGGCAAACTGTTTACTTTAAGTTTGCTATAGAACCTATTTCCTACTAATATTATAAACGCGAAAGTTTGTAAGTATGAATGGATGGATGTTTGTTACTCTTTCACGTAAAAACTTCTTAATGGATTTAAATGAAATTTGGCCTACAGCTAGCTTATAACCTGGATTAACACATAGACCCCATATTAATATGAAATTCCATCCCTAAGGGAGTGAAAAAGTGATAATTTCATTTTATAACAGAAAAAATCATAGGTCATAGACATACAAATAGTGAGTGTCATTTCTCTATGTCTGACACACGATCATACACATAGTAAGGTCTGGCAAATTAATATTTTTCTCCTTGGTGAGATCAGTCCGCTTAGTGGAGCTTGCAGCGGCTAGCAAAATAAAGGCGCTAATAACAGTTTTGTTCTTAACTTCGTCAATAGATAGAGTTGCCTTGAATTTTAAACGCACCATCGTTTGATCCGTTTGTCATGTCTTTAATTTTTGTTTGTTTGTGCTGTATGCGTTCCTATACCATTCATCCGATTGCGATGAAATTTTGGTGATTTGTTATACGCATGCCCATGAAGGTTACTGAGACGGTATAACTATTTTTCAATAGTTGGAGCACGAATCGTGTCAAAAAATGTGTTTATTTCATTTTATATAGCAGCACTTCATCTGTTTTTGTTGTATAAGTGTGCACGCATGACAATTTATTTAAATATAAAGAGACACAGATATAGCGATATATATATATATATGAGTGAGATAGAGATGGCGAGATAAATTGAGATAGAGCGAGGTATAGAGAATGAAATGGGTTAGAAAAAGAGATATACCTATATATGTATAGAGCTATATAGAGACTTATATATAGAAGATATAAAGATAGTGGGAAGTATATATGTAGATATAAAGAGATAAATATAGAGAGATACATAGATGTATATAGATGTAGATAGAGATATAGATATATAGAGAGATGGATAGATGATTTGTATATGTGGAACTACTTCAAACATATTACAAAACAGAACTGAATGAGGCATTGCAATGCAGGCCGAGCATTTGCTAGATAATGGAATCTTTTCAATATTAGCAATCTCTTATTTTTCAGCTTTTTTCTGTACTGCTTTCTAAAGTCTTAATTACATACATACCAGGTAAATAACTATAAACTGGCAGAACGTCTGTCGGGATCTGAAATTGATATAAATTAATTTTCACACTTGACATTCAAATTAAGAAGACAATTACTAACTACACCCTGCGTTCAGACCGGGCAATGCCGGGTATTGCAGCTAGTAATACATATAAGAGATCTCCAAAACAAAAAATACGTACTTTCAATGCAAAACTTGGTAAACTTCATGCCTACTCGAAAAACCCTATTGCAAGTAAAATACTGAAGGATCTCTAAAACCTAAGACCTAAAGCAGTTATTTTCAACTTACATTCTGCCACCATCATACACCAACAGACAATTAGGACACCGTGTGACTAGATTCAGACATCTGGCTGCCTACTTAGCTACACAGTCACTTGACTTACAATGCACATCATTGCACTGTGGTGCAAGCACAACACTATTGTTGTTTACTTTCAAAACATGTGTCCATGCCACAATGTGTTTAACTTTTTAAAAACCATTACTGTTAAGTAAAGTCTTGAGAGTGTGTGTTATATACTTACACTATACACACATTACCTGAATTTTACAAGGACAGCAAGACACTGAAGGACCAGAATGAATAAGAAAAATGTATATAGTAAAACTCACTTAAGACATTCCCACATAATACGTTTTTCCGTTTATAAAGTTTAAATAATTATTCCCTTGATCACTTCCATATATCCCTATCTTAATTATTCCCATTAAAAATTTATAGATGCTTCCTGCATATAATGTTCATCATTTCAGGAATAAAACAATGTAATAAATTTTATCTTTATACTCTTAACCTTTATTTAAAGTTAAACTTTTAGACAATTTTTCAAAACAATAACAAACATGACTATCATAGCTTTGCTGCACGCAGCACCATGTTATGATATATTTTTAAACCAATCATCTGCTTACATTCGTATCCTTTGTGAGGCTGTTCAATCAACAAAAATAAACCACTACCCATTCTTGACATGATTGCATGATACATGACGCTAACGGACAACAATATGAGGAACTAATTCAGTTTCATTGTTTGTTGAGCACTGTGGTAAAAATATTATATAGGTAGTGAACATAATGATAAACATTTTAGTTTACTCATCTTGCTATGATTTCTGTTTTTGGCTGGACTTACATACCGTATTAATCTGTAAATTGTGCACAATTTTTCATAAAACGTGTGTTGAAAAATCATAGCACGAGGCTTATTCAAAACGCTACATTATGGACAGGTTTCTTCTAGCTCCAAGGTTGGTTAACCTGCTACTGCTTAAAGGAACAACGAACATCTTGCATGTTGATTATGCTTTGTGATTTTCTTATTATGTAAGAAGATGTTGCAATGATTGCCGACTGTTTACAATAGCTATCATCTACACCTACTGAAAAAAAAAACTAAAATGATTTTTAAAAAACTCAGGATATGATAACTTGTGCCTTGGGTAGAAAAAAGTTGCGGAAAATCGTATACGTGGTAAGGGGGGGGGGGGGGTAAATTGGCTCTGAGTGATGGTGTTATTGCAATAAAAAGTTTATTTAAATCGCGAGAACTTGTAGCAAGTGCTGCCTCATCAATTTTCAATATATTTTGTTTATAATCTTTCTAACATGGCATTTATTTAGGTTGTCAGTGACCCGAGATGTTTAAGGCGCTTCATTGATGTAAATAAAAGCTGCGATCGGTAACCATTACATTGATGACTTTTTTTACGGGTCCATCACAATTAACATATTATTCAGAGTTAATCCATAAATAAAATATCTATTAGACGGTATATTTTGATACATGTATTTACGACAAAGAATTGTACTGAAAATATTTTAAAATTTTGTAATACCCTTGAAGCAAAATTAAAGAATGCTGCAACACCAGTACCAAGAATGCTAACTGTGCTGAAGTTAGCTCTATCAGCTGGATATATTTACCGCCTAGTGCGTCATTGTACAAAGAGCTTGGGACAACAGCCTACATGATTCCACGCAACTAAGGCAAATTCTGTCACGGTTTTATTTTTTTATATCAAAATGTGCAATGATGCCGATAGAACTAAGGACTTTCCTACAGGTGTCTACTACATTAAAAATAAAACTTAATGAGTCAACCACAGAACAGGTAGCCTTAGTTTCTCTGAGAGCCTCCAAGGTGTCGTTTTCAAACATTAATTTTCCTCCACTCACTTTAGCCATTGGTAATGATAGAGCTAATAGTAGGGGCACCGTGCCGCTCTGGTGGTACAGTAAACAAAGGACAGCTTATTGTCTGAGCACGTGGGAGGGGCGTGGCACCACGTGGTCGGGTGGGCGTGGCACCATGTGGTCGGGTGGGCGTTGCCGGGAGCCACTTGGAGGGGATCCGCAGGGGGTTGTTGACGTCACGCACCGGAATTATTTTTACAAGTATAAAAACATGAGGGCGGACGGCGGGGATTCGAACCTTCGTTTCTGGATCGTTAGTCCGTCACGCTAACCACAGGACCACGAGACCATGTTAGAGAAAATAATTTCAGATGTTGTATATATCCCTATAAATTATTTTTTTAAAGAAAAGGTATATATTTTATAGTGCTAAGCGGGAAATTTAAAAAAATATCTAGTGTCGGCTGCTATGCGGCCGCCATGTTTATTTTTTTATAGTGGTAAGCGGTAAATTTAAACGAGGCGCATCGGCTGCTAGTCGGCCGCCATGTTTTATTTTTTATAGTGCTAAGTGGGAAATTTAAAAACGGGCCGGCCGCCATGTTTTATTTTTTATAGTGCTAAGTGGGAAATTTAAAAACGGGCCGGCCGCCATGTTTGTTTCAACATTGGAAAAAAATATATAATTTCAGCTGCTAGGAAGTAACCAGAACAGCCAACTTTGAAAAAATAAATAATATTATATGTATCACAATCGATTGCTGAAAGTCGCCATCTTGTAGTACAGCATACCAGACCGCCGTCTTGTAGCATAGCACACCAGGCCGCCATCTTGTAGCACAGCATACCAGGCTGCCATCTTTTTTTTTTCTTCCCCATTTATAGTCATTGTTTTTTCATTTCTCAAATTTGAATATAAAAGGTATTATTTCGGCAGCCACTACTCTATGACTGTAGTAGTAGCAGTAGAAGTAGTAGATGCCAAATTTGAAAACACATACTGAAGTGTAGCCATGTTTTCTTTTAGTACTAGACCAGTATAGTCATATTATGCTTAATTTGTTGTGTAGCATATCTGTCTATAATAATAAATAAAAAGCTATAGGGATTACTTATGCTTATAGCGTGTTAATAAAAAAAATTATACTTTACGTATTTCAGCGAATTCAAACACCATGTTTTTTTTATGTGTTAAAGACATAATGTTTTCTTGTAGTGTTTATTGTGGAAATGAAATATACAGTAGGATTATTACTTTAAAAAATATATATTATTTATAATTTATATCACCAATTTTATTAAAAAAAAGTATTCTTATTACGTCACTTGTCATTTAAAAGAAATGTATTGTGCATTTATAGTCATTATATATTTTAAAAAAATTTTCCCAAGGGCTATAGTCGTGAGATATTACGCGCCGTCGCAGACGTGTCTGCGGCTCCAACCCCTTCCTTCCTCCCTCTTGTTATTTTTTAAGTAATAACCCAGACACTGGCGCCCGCATAGGGAAGCCGCTCGCAGAGGGGTGGGGGCTGCAGCCGCAGAGAACTGTATACAAATGTAATTTCTTCCAAAGTTAAAATATATATTTCCCCAACACTTAAAAAAAAATATTACGTCTACCTGGTGTGTTAGATACCTGTACCTGCCATTTGATTAATACCAGGTAAAAGTAACTTGTAATAATAATCTTTTGCGATAGTCTCGTTTACGTAATGTTTCCGGTTACCAGCCACAAGTAACAAATAATGGATATTGAAATAATGTAGTCAACACATCGATATTACTTAGTTAAAAAAAAAATTATTTATTATCCCCCCTACCCCGCTGGGCGTCCATAGCCATCAACTTGGCCACGACTTTGCCGCTAGGCAAAGAGGGCACCTGCTGGTGTGTAGCAGGTAGCCGGAACCCTCTTTTTTCGTCGGCTGTTAGCGGCCAACCCCAGGGACATGTCCCAGAGGGGCCCGCCACCAACAGCAGCGGCGAAGTCTTGGCCGGCGGTGTTGGAGGAGGAGGAGGGGGAGATGACGGCCCTTCCAGCAGGTCTTCTGCGAAGAAGGCCGCCGCAATGTCGGCTGGAATACTCGTCCCCTCCTCCACCTCTTCCTCGAAGAAAGAGCCCGCCAACGCTGATGGGATCTGTTCCATTTTCTGGGTTGGGGAGATCTGTAGAACGTCACACAAATTTCAGGCATTCTATCAAGAGGACGATTTATATAAATAAAAAATAAAAAAAAAGAAACAGGGGAATATTTTATTTTTACATTTAATTAGGAAAGCATGTAAATTAATATACTTTGAGAGGCAACTTGAAACAAAATAGTATTTTTTTACGTTAAATCATGATAGATTGAATATTCGTGATGCTGCAACTTGAAACAAACTAGTATTTTTTACGTTAAATCATGATAGATTGAATATTCGTGACGCTGCAACTTGAAACAAACTTGTATTTTTTTACATTTAATCAGCATAGCATGTAAATTAATATACTTTGAGAGGCAACTTGAAACAAACTAGTATTTTTTTTACGTTAAATCAGCTTAGCATGTATAATATGCAAGCTATCATGGTAACAGTGGAATATTTTTTTCAAACATCTCTAAACATTTTCTTTAACATACCGACAGTTTTTCTCTCCACATGCATAATGGAAAGGATCAGTTGTCATGACATGGCGTGGCGCGGTGGGGGGAGGTGAACACACCCCTCTCAGGATAATTTTTTTTCTTTTGTGTGTGGGGGGAGGCGGAAGAAGCGCTGTTGTGTGCCTTCAACCCCCACACACACACATATATATACACTTGAAGCTCCCTCCGAGCAGGGGAGGAGTGGTGAGCGCTGTTGTGTTCCTGCAACCACTGCTCGGAGGTTACGTCAGCAGTGTTCGTCTCACTGGTGAACGTAATCAGAGGGGGGGAAAATGGAAATATGTACAATTATTAGGAGGGATCGGGCGAGGCACGAGTTTTAGAAGGACACAGATCTTTATGCCCCCAAGGTAATGTGCTGACACCGTCTTCAGAAAGCCAATGCTTATTGTCTCCTGAAGACAGTGCTACCTTGTTCACTCGCTCCGTAAACACGGCGTGGCCTCACGAACGGAAATGGTATTGACTGCCTAGAATCCGGGAATTTTTAAGCAAGCAATCCAGGTATTGAGGGAACAGAAGTGATTGGATTACGTTGGCCTTAACTCCTTTCGCTTTACGCATACAAGAACCATCCTCCAGCTTGTATGCGTAGAGTTTCGGGCGAAGACCCACGTATTCCGTAATGATCTTGCCAGCGGCCTCATCTTTCATCACCCCTGTTACACCCTTGTTGACTAAGGGGAAGCGTTGATCATTACCTGGCGCATAATTTGATGTGTCGAAACGTGAAGCTAAGTCGGGTCGAATGGAATCATAAATGTTATCACACTGAACGTGGTAAATCAACGAATTAGTGTCCAAGTACAAGAGATGCAGAGACTGGGGAAGGAATTTTTTTTGCATGTAATTATAATGAAAGTCGTATAAAATCAATTTTGACAAATCTAAAATGGCGACACCCGTGTACAAAGGTTTATCGAAGGTTATCGAACCTTTCTGCAACTCTATGAGAACTAGATTTTCAACTACGATTTTCCGAGCCTTGAATATCGGACGACCAATCAGCTCGGCTGCCCCATAAATAGTTTCGTAACACGAAGCGATGAAAATGTCTCTGTTTTCTAGAATCCTCTAAACTTTTACCGTACACTGCGTTCGAAAGTAACTTAAAAAACGATTTTTCGAAGGGATTCGCAGCCTGGGCACGACGCTCAGCATTAAAGGTTATGTATTCTTTCATCCAGGCCGCCTGTTCAAACCGCAGCACGCGGTGAACCTGGCCGATGACCGCCCCATACCGAACGTAGTGCCGCAGTGTTTTAGCATGGACAACATAATTATTATGCGGCGCGAGAGTTAACAATAATTTACTCATTCGCCTGTTTGGCGGTACACCATTCACAGGGGCCAGAGGCAGATCTGATAGGCGGTCGTGACAATCATCGGGAAAGGTCAAATCCACTTCTACGAAATATGACGTATCGCCATCTATGTCAATGGTGTTGAAATCCCAACTCGCATACTCATCCCTGGGAACCCACTCAAATTTGCCCACAGGAAGTTTATCTAATATTGTGTGAGCATACAAAGCGTTTACATCGAAATAGCAGATGTACGAAGACGGAAGGCTCGGGTCGTGAGTGGACATGTGAACATTATTGGCATTCGCGTGACGTCGACTTACGTTTGTTATACCTCCACGAACGGCTGACTCTAGGAAGAGGTATATATCCGGGTCGGTTATCAGCTCAAGACGCGCACCGGTTTTAAATAAAAGTGCATCCCATGTGAGCGAGGGAGCGGTAATGTAATGGGCAGGATCTAATGAATAATATTGTAAGCAAACGAAACGACTCGAATATGTCGGCCAGCAAACAAGTATCCACCTTAAGATAACTAAGTGCGTACTCTTTCAATGTGGCACAATGGAAGATGTCCCAAGCATTTTGAGCGTGAGTATAGTCCAGATCACTCGCGTCCGTGCTACTCATTACGTTATGGAACGCTTCCTTAGGGGGTAGCGAGGCAGTCTGCAATTGTTTACTAGATTTAACAAAATCATAGGGAAACACACCTTTACAAGTAGCTAACTGAAACTGTGCGTCATCTGGAAACATTGAACGGGTGACTTTCAATTTATCTGGCGTGAGATTGCCAGCGAGAGTTTCCAGAGATGAATTTAAAAAGTTAAGTGAATCTATGAATCTAAGATGCACAGTACGCATGCCTCCTTGCGCATTATCTGAAATGGGTATGTATTTTGTAATACACTTGTAGCTCTCCATTGTAACTCCAAGAACTTTGACCCTGCCAGGGTTCTCCACAACGAAGGAGCCGTCCGATTGTGCAATCCGCCGCGAAACTAAATGTTGCATTAAAAAGTGGGCATCATAATTTTGCAAATTATGAAAAACCACGACGAGTTGATTCTTTTGCAACCTGAAAGCCAGGTTGCATTTAGAATGAGCATAACCACGTATTTCACCAGTCAAATGGCAGTGATCGAGCACCGTCTGCCCAGCCAATACCTTCTGACATATATGGCAATGTGTTTGACTCTCAAGCCTTGCAGAGACGGCCGGGGTCGGTGTCTTGATAGTAATGATCTTTGAATAAATATTGCAAACCCACTTTGTCATTGAAACTAATTCAGCGATCATTTCAGCAATACAATTATCACCCTCGAATTGCACATACTTGGTCAAAGAGCTATCGTACCCACATACTAACAAAATGCTACATGCATAAGGCACGTGTTCGTTTACCCACGTAGTGCTAGAAGACTCGTCACCGGGCAAACAGGTGGAGAAAGGCTTAAGGTAACACTCAGTGTCACAGTACGCAATAAAGCCTAGGTGGTCCTGTTTTGCAAAGTTTGTAAATTGCAAATACTTGTTCTCTTTTGTAGGGAAACAGGTCCACACTGCTTGATGCTGGCTGCAGAGAGCATTGTGTGAATTTAATCTGTCTTCGCTTCTAAAATACTGAAGACAGCGCTCGCAAATCCATTTCTTATGTTGTGTCTTGGACAATTGTGAATGCAATAATCTGGACATTGATTTTATGTAAACAAAATGTAGGTGCTCTGTCGTGCCACTCGAACGAATCGCCAAGATATTTACATGTCTCTCTCTTCGCTCAGAGGATACGCGAAGAGGCTGGATCGAGGATTCAGATTTGCCACTAAAACATTCGTCAACGATATTCCCCTTAGAATCTACGCAAGCGTAAACATTAATGGAAATAACATTGTTCCTCTCAAATGTTTTAATCTGATGCAGAGTGGAGGGAAACGTCAAGCCATTCATATTAAAATACACGAGTGGATTTGGATACGAAGTGGCTCCAGTAACTTTGCCTTGCACCGTCGACACACCTGCCATGACGGCATACAGGAAACAGTGCTGCTCGGGACACTCAATGTTAACACAAGCTCTCCTTTTGGACAAAAACGCCAGCAATTTCGTGTGCGCTGCGCTAACCGTGAAAACTCTATAGCTTGAAACATGTACATCCATGTTAATCAATCTTTTTAGAGCCCAGCCACTGCCACGCGCAAGAAATCACTAACGTGTTTATTGATTTCCGGAATGAATGTTGAATCATAGATTCCCCCTACCTCATCAGAGTGCAGTATCGCGGTTGAGTTGTGAAATTAAAAGTTTCACTCTCGTTTCCCTCCGCAGATTCCTTAACAAATGAAGCCGAGAGTGAAACGTAAACTTTAAAGGGGCGAATTAATTTGTTTGTTAAGTCCAGAAATGGAACCCTACATCTCTGTAGAAACCGGTCCAAGTCCGGATCGACATTTTCAATATCATTTCCAATTCGCAAGTCCACTATCTTGTTAGCAAATGCAGTGTTCAAGGTAACACCCTCCAGGCGAGGCAAGACGTCGGGCCCCTGCGCCAACTCCACCCCTGACTCCCGCCCACCATTGCGAGAGTCAGAGATAGAAGGCTCAGCTTCAATAAGACGGAGTCGCTTTGCCTCGGGGGAAGAAGAACGGGAAGACATAGTAAGAGAGAAGAGAGAGAAAATAAAGAAAGAGAGAGAGGGAAATTATGATCAACAGTGAGCACAAAGCTAAAACAAAAAGAATAAAATTTAGTAGACGTATTTATGGAGTATGGGTTTGACATATTTTAAAATTATTTTTTTTTTTCAAAAAACTATGTTAGATTGTACACGAAATCTCCCATCCGTTTGCAAGATATGAAAAAAAAAATTTTTTTTAGAGAATATCCCTAGATGGAAAAATTTTCTAAAAACATTTACGTATTACTGAATAGGAAACGATAATAAATTATAGATGTTAATGCGAAAACAGTGTGTGGTAGTAAAAGGTGAAGAAAGTTTAAGTTTAATATTATTTTCATGTTAAATGAAAAAAAGAATATTTCCATTCAAAATGATAATAATATCATCCTAACATTACAAACAGCTTAGTAAATAAATTTACAGTAAATTGTATCTGTCTATCTTACCTTTGCTGGAAAAAACTGGAGGTGCAGCTCTGCTCGTCGAGGTAGCAGTGAGGCAGCAGCAGTGCGGCGACTGATCAGAGACTGTGTTCCCTCACAGTCTGTGCCATTTATATATCACACGAATGTTTCAAAATGGCTGCCATCGTATTTTTTTTTTTTTTTACTCTGGGAGCGCTCACGCCGCAGCGCGTTGCGTCTGGTTATTTTTTTACAACTAACCACCCCTCCATCCAGACGGATCTCACCCCAGACGGAAGTCACCCCAGAACAGGCTAGTATTCAAATAATCTAACAAGTAATAACATTTACAGTTTTTATTCAAAAGTCACACTTCAAACCACTCCTCATACAATAAATAAATTACACACATAAAAAATTATGACTCTTTAATCAGAGTCCAAAATTACATAATTACGTAGAATACTTGTGATATTAGACCACACTTACGTGAGTTTTAAATTACAACAAAAAAATTACATGAAAAGGTTTTTTCACAAAACGACGTATTAAATTAAAAAAAATATTATGACTCTTTAATCAGAGTCCAAAATTACATACTTACGTAGAATACTTGTGATATTAGACCACACTTATGTGTGTTTTAAATTACAACAAAAAAATTACATGAAGAGGTTTTTTTCACAAAACGACGTATTACATGAATAAAACACAAGTCATAAAACTTAGTTTGTTATACATTTCTATGAGTACAGTACGTAGGGCTATTTTGGCATTGCTTAGGTCTCTTTCGTGCTGGTTCTGCTGAACGTTGTGATCACCATCTTGACTGACGGGTCCCAGATGGCTGAGGTCTCGGGTTCGAGTCTTGCGCGGTGCATACGTTGCGGGGATTCTCCGCTGACATTTCTTGCGCGCTGGTTTCGCAGGCTCGATGATTGCTGATGCACAGTCAGGTGAATGCAGTTCTGGCATTTGCAAGGCGTGATTGTAGACTTCGTCGACACTGCATGGTAATGGAGTGTCTTTTCGCATGTAATTAACTGCAAAACGTCCGTACGGATTGCACTGATTAACTTCCAGGGGTAGATAGTTAGTGTCCGGGTTTATAATCTGAACAGTGTGAAAGTGACTGTCACAACTCTCCACATAGTTCTTCAGGATGCCATTATTCCAGATTGAGTACTCCACCATAGATAAACCACGAGCCAGGTTTTCATACTGGTTACCCGGATTAAACGACATGTTTACTCGACCGAGGCTCACTCCACACTGAGCTGAGACTGATTGTCTTTTAGCAATTATATGCATGACTTCCATAAATAAACTTGCAATGTATTCACAGAGGGTGTTACAACACGCTGACTCACAACAGTTCATGTTTTTTTTTTTATTTTTAGAAAAGTTTACGTTTCGTCGATAGCTTGAATCCGACATATGGCGAAGAGGTAATGATTTAGACACTGAAAAGTTTGACTCTTTTATTACTTTTGCACGGTAAATAGGACATAGGTGTCCTACACACGGTGTGTTCAGGTCGTCATCGTCTCCCAACAAAACATTGTACGTTTTCTTCCGACAATGATCGGTTCCGGTACAGCGCTCTATGAAAGTTTCATCATTTTTAACTCTAGAGGTCCTGAGTTCATCAACGGTTGTTGGATGTTTAGCGAGCGGATGGCATAAGTACACGTAACAGTTCTTATCTTCACAGTGAAACGATGTTAACAGTCTCATGGTAGTATATGGGAATGATTTATCCCAACACATGCGATAATGGATATTATTGCGACACGATTCAAAGTATACAGGCAGTCGTTCACAATCCTTTTCAATGTCGTAATATCTAACACGGTATTCGACACAGTGCAGGCTAGAATGCACGTAAAGATATCTAGTTTCTTGACAGTCGTACATTATCTGCGGTAAGTGTCACTTAACCTAGGATCCGCTATTCTGTGTTTCTTCACTTTTTCTCGCCATCGGCGCGAAGCCAAAGAAATAGGAATGTCATAGAAGTTTCGAACACTTTGATTATCACTAAAACCATAATCTGACAACTGTTCTGGGTTCATATGTAAATAACGAACATCCTCGAACAGCAGCATGGGAACGTCCAGATGTTCACCGGAAGCTAGTCTTAAGCCTGCGAGATACGGCCCGCGGATGTGTCTTAGACTTTTCCCTCTTGGTCTTGATGGGGTCTCGACCCCAGACGGGTGGAAACATGGCGGACGTCACTCACCGGAGCTGTTACTGGCGAAGACGGGCGGGTGGCAGCTGGCGGGCGGGTGACAGCTGGCGGCTGATGTCTAGCCGCGACGGCGGGACCACAGGTGGGCCTCCTCCTCCTCCTCGTCGGAGCCGACAGCTGTTTGGAGGTCGCAGATGTCCGGGTTGCACGGCACACTCCACGAGTGGTTGCCCCCGTCGAGGAATGGTGAATGTGTCAACGAATCACACGATTCACTCCAGGCAACCACCGTGCCGTTGGGACAATGCAGCTCGCACTCAACAAAACCTTGCTCCTGGCCCGGGCCACACCTGCACCACCTCATCTGCGGCCTCGACGAGCAGAGCTTCCGGAGAGCATGGGAGGTGTGTGTCCGGCCGTAGAAGTCTTACGCTGCAGTTTTGCTGAGTGCAAGGCAGCTCTATCAGATCGTCGTCTGCGTCGTCCGAACCAGGTGTCCCAACGTTGTGCACACGTGCAACCAGTGCCGACCATCCGCCGTCTCGAATATCACCCGACCGTAGCCGAGCGACACATCCCGATACAAAGTTGCCGGATTGAACTGCATCGGCACGAAGAGTGGCTTGGAGAGTGACTAGGCTCCCCTACAAGCGACGCGTTCCATTTATAGCACCGAGGGTGGGAACCCACCAGGCTCCCCCCCCCCCCCCCTACGAGCGACGCGTTCAATAAATAGCATCGGAGGAGCAACCAGGGTCTGGCGTCGCTTGGCAATGCTCCAACGCCCAAGCCCTAAGCAGCGCGGCGTTATGTCGTGACGTAACGGGCCGTGCACGGATATTATCTTGCGTATACATTTTATTCAGTTCTTTCAGTGACGGACATCCGAGCTCGGTCTGAGCATCCTGAATATTAACATGTTTTTATACAACTTTGCAAGCCACCTTTTTTGCTCTACGCCTGCCACCATTACGGTTCCGCTAATATGTCCTGACAGGATGTTTTGCAACGAAGTATACGGAAACAGACCGTCATCCCAATGGATGCCGTGTAAATGTCTAGTTAACCAAGAAATTGTTCTCTGGTAATTTCTGTGGAGGTATTTCCACGAGTATGGTGGCTGAAATGTTCTCGTAATTATCTCCCCTTCGTCATTAGCCAGGATTATCTCTTTTAAAACGAAACCGTGCTGAGAATAGCATCCCTGGAGGTTGGCATACAGCATGACGTCCCAGGGAAGACTGCGTTATCACTTACATTACATTAGAATTTTAATAGATTTGTCTCTCTGGTTATACGAAACCAATCGATCGTGCAGAATTAGTGCGAATGCTTGAGTGCCGACGGGAATATTTCTCGTTGTGGTAATTTCTATTCTACAATCCACGACTCCTCCAATCATCTTATCGTTCTGTTTAGACACATCAAACACAAAGAGAGGAGCCATATCTTTAAATTTCTCCGGGTCGAGAAGTGGTGATGATTGACGACCGTAATATGAGTCTTGAAATTCCGCGTACATGTTATACACCAGCAGATAGCTATCATTAGGAAAATACCATCCATGTTTGTGTACGGATAGGATTCCAAATTCAAAAACACTTTCACATTCTTAATGTCAACATGATCAAACTTTGATTTATCACCAGCGACGTTGTTTTGCCTACCCGTTTGAAATGTGACTATTATATATCTAGGCTTTTCCGTATTAAATTATGTTTTCACGGACCAATGTACCGATTGAGATTGCGGCAGGGCCGGATATGTTTCGAGGCTCCAGGATCTGAAAGCAATGTCTATGTTTTTTCCTTTTTCAACCATTTTAAGCAAACGAATCCTCTGTGCGGTAGAAACGGTTACATGAGGCATTAGCCAATCGATGCTCGTGAGTGTTAGTTTCACAGGCAACGGTTGCGCTGCCGTGTCTAACACCGCGTTGTTCTGAGAGTTTGACACCAGTAACACTAATTTTTGTCGAACGATAACTAAAACGTGTTTATAATCTTCGAAAAATCCCATTAGATGACTCAAAGGCACGCATATTTCAAACTCGCCGTTTGCATTAATGGGTACACTTTAGTCTTCAGACAAGCCCCAGCCGGCCATCTTGGAAACGGCTTTTTCACTGGGCGTTAGCGAAAGATAGTTTTTAATCGTAGTCACTAATCCAACGTCGCGACATTCATCTATCTGTAAATTATTTACCTCGTACGCAATTCATTTGAACATGTGTAAAATTCCATTTCTGACAATTTTTGCGTATGCAGCGGCCTGGCCATCCGGTTTGACGAATTTTCCGCCGATTCTTAACAGACTTTTGCAAGGCAGACAATAAATATCAGAATTCTGGATTGCAATATGTATCTCGGAATTTAATTCATAAGGACCCGAAATGAATGGCCGGTAGCTATGTATTTCCGTTTTCGTGATATCATTTTCAAATTGAATTGGCTGGTCGACTTGGAGAATGCTGGAATCCATTTTGGAATACTTTGAATCCTAGTTTCTTGAGAAAACGTATATTTTTACATGTTAACCGCTTGGCGTCTCGCTGACTACTGGATCTGCCTTCGAAACCGCCGGAGCCTTTATGAATGCCAAAGTATTTCACTCCCATATTTTTTTTAAATGCAGACGTAAAGTTATTTCTTCGCCTCTAAAATCTATGAGCTTCCCGTTTTGGTCGACTATCCTCACAGACAACTCGTGTATTCGTTTAACGATCACCGGAACGTATAGGACAGATTTAGGTACTTCGATGACCTTATAACCAGGCAGGACGCTGGGGTAAAATTCGTGTATGCTCAAGCTAGGTTGTCCGTTTAAATAGCTGGAGCCCACGATATTTGTATCTATACGTATGACCGATACAGGGAAAATATTGACCGGTTGTGTTGACTCATGCATTCGACCTGCCACGTAAATTTTAGGTTCAAAACCGAGAATTTTTCCGATCGTAATGCTTCCTGTAAAATGAATATCGTAATTACAATGCATATTACATTGCAATGTATTAGGGTTGCCTCTCAAAATAAATGTCGCATCCTGCGGTAACAGATCTCCGATGTAACTTTCCAAATCTGAAATTTCATAACTTCCGACGGGAAGAATAATTTGAGACACAGGACCATTGTTTTTCGAAAAACGGAATTTGTTGATTTTTTTGTCAACGTTCGGAATGGAATGGTATGTTTGAAAATCGATTAGCCTAATCTGCCACTCTCAATTCGTAAGGTCAAGGGGTGGAAAATATACAGACCGCAATTCCGAATTTTTTCCCGTTAATATAAGTGAAATTGACATATCAGGTTAGCTTGCACTATAGTATGGATCACCAGGATAGGTTGCACTCTGGTATAGACTGGACACGTCAATGGCTGGTGTATCTGTGCTGTTTGAAATTATTTCTTTTGCTTCTTATACGCAGACACGAGAAATCTTAAACCTAAATGACCCAATTCCACGATTTGATCGTCTGTTGTCTATCGTAATTGTAACTTAACATTGTGCCTTTCAGGTATTTTCTTACTTCCGGAGGCGGTCTGAGGTCGCCATAGCTGTCATAATACAGCGCAGTGCTGCCAGACTTTTTATATGCAACCCAGTGAGTTCCTTTTCCTGTAGATACGTCTAGATTAATTATCCCACACTCGTACTGTTTCGGTTTTAAAGGTAAGTTATCTCTCATGAAAACGCCTCGGAAATTTTTGATTTTCAACTTGAATACCGCATTTTCTAAATCCGTTGTAGTTAGCGGTCTGTAAGGCATGGCTAAAATCACCCTTTCCTCATTTTTTTTTACTGCTTTCTTAGTCGCTGCGGCGAGAGCGCCCCTTCCCCGCGTGATGTCATGTGGCAGGGTTAATAGCGTCCCACCCTTCCCTGTCCCCCCTTCCGCTTCTGGCGGCGGCGGCGTCCTCTGACGCCTCCTCCCACGGCTTTGAATGGTCTTAAAAAAAGCCCCGCACCATTTTTGCTTCGCTTTGTTAAGGCCTGAATATGTCTGTGATGCTGTGCATTTTGTTGCAACAATTTTGTCTTATTATTAGCGGTTGTCACACTCTTTGCGATTCCGGCTGCGCCTCCGATCAAAGAACCGAGCGCTGCCAGAGCTGGAAATAGAAAAGGTATAACACCGCCCTTTTTATAACGTTTATTTTTCTTATTTTTTTTCTTTGTGACTCTTATGCCTGCTCCTAGTTTACGCTTAACACTCATTATTTTACTTACGCTCCAAGCCGCAATCTTTTCACCTAGCTTAGTTTGAGGGTTCTGTGCAATTTGTTTAGCTTTAAGTGCTAAAATACGGTCCGCTTGATGTCTGTTCTCCAAATCGTTACTCTTTGCGCTTGAAATATCGTGTTCTTTGCACGCTCTATCTAATTGATTTTTGCCTGGGTCTCCGCGTGCTAAACGTTTTTTCAAGTTTTGTACCAGGCACACAGTACTGATAAGTTGGCAAATGTAGCTCGAAAGGTAATTTATTTATGGCAGAGTTAATAATACCTTTACCCTTCACCCTCCTTCCAGCACGACGCATATCAGCGTAATGACTTTGGGGGGTATAAATAAGACGGTTTTATAGTTTTTACGCTTCAGTTGTAACGATGGAAGTAATCCCTCAACATGACAGTCTTCCGATCAAAATTATTCACGATGATTATATAAGCAAACGAGAACAACGCCACGGACCGCTGTTGCCGAATACCATAAGATGTATAATTGCCGGACCTTCAAACAGCGGGAAAACATGTATTTTACTTTCGCTTATAAAACATCCTAACGGAGTGTGTTTCGAGAATATTTATTTGTATAGCAAGAGCATAGAACAACCAAAATATAAACGTTTGGCGCAGGTGTTGTCTCATGTTCAAGGTATTAAATTTTTTCAATTTCGTGAAAATGAAGAGGTAGTGCCGCCAAGCAAAGTGCTACCAAATTCGATTATAATTTTCGATGACATCGGGTGTGAAAAACAGGCAATACAGAGTTCCCACAGAAATATGAAAGTCAATTTCCCTGACTTTCCCTGACTTTCACTGACCACTTCTTACAAAATTCCCTGACCATAATTAACATGCTTATACCAATACTTTATCTAATGTACTCTTTTTTACAGCCTCCACCATCCCCATAGCTGCCCATCACGCTCCTGTTTAACAATATATATATATTTTAATTTTTTATTATAAATTTTTGAACTCAAAAAAATTAGAAATGTTGGTATAAGCATTTTAAAAATTGAGATTATTGAACGAGAATACAAACTAAAAAATAACATTATCATGATAACAGTACCATAAAATTTAAATAAACATATGACAAGTATAATATTACCAAGTGATACAATTTACAAATCTTTCCCAGAACAAAAACCTATTTGAATTAAAAACAAAAATATTGCATTTGCCAATGGTTAACCATCATATGCTGCTTCAGTCCAGTATCTTTTTGTGTAACAAATTAATCTGTGCTGAAATGGTTTCTTCTTCATGCTGTTTTTCTAACCTTAAAATCTTTCTTCTTTCTTCTAGTTTCTTTATTTCATTTTGGAGTTGCCGCTTTTGTATGGTTCCACCTTCTTCTTTCTTGTTTCGCTTTGCATTGTCTAGATGCTCACTATACCGTCTTCGAGAATTTCTGACATAAGACAACATATTTTGTGTTAGCGGGACCTTGTGTATGGTCTCGTAATATTTTATGCCATCATAAACTTTTCTTTGAGCTATGAGACTTTCTTCCTGTAGATTTTCAACCAACAAGCTTTTGTTGATCGAAAAACCACTCTCAACTGTTGCATTGCCATGTGAAAATATAAGGCACAATTTCACAACTTCCCACAGTTCTTGGTATTCAAGTAAAATTGAAGAATAAAATTCATCTAAGCACTGAGAAGACTCTACATTATTTTCTTCTAGGAATTCACAAAACTTTTTCTGAAGACCACACTGTGCTTCATCACAAATGCCAGAGTACTGAGTCTTTGCTCTTTGTGCAACAGTTTCCGTTATTCTATTATGTGAATACAGAACATCTAAGAGGATATCAAATCTAATTTTTCCTTGCTCTGGCTGTTTATGAATAATTTTTGGGTCCAATGAGGACAACCCCTGAACTACTGGATATTTTAAGGGACTCCGTTCAAGTATCTTCTCTGTCATTCTTGTTAGTATTTTTTGGCAATCTTTCTTGAATTCAAGAACTTCGCGATCAGTTGAAACCACCTCTCTAAGAAGTTTCTTAGTCTGAAATCCCAGATCAATGTTTTTGAGTTCACGTAAATTCTCCGCACAGTGTAAATCAACAGCAAGAAGTTTCTTGACTGTAGCAGGCATCTTGTTTGACTTGACAAATCGTTGCATCAAAGTTTCAATCAAGTTTTTCAAGTCTGAGGACAAGTATGGAGCGAGTGGACTTGCTGTTTGATATTTCTTCAGGAAAGGTTCACAGTCATTTGATAATCACTTGAAAAAAGAAAGTTTACACTTCATGAACTTGTCTTTAGATTGGTCTCTAACATTGAGTAATGTCTTGGTTTTTACAGCCTTTGTGTTTTCGATAAATTTCTTAACATCATCAAACAGAAGTAAAGCTCTTTCTAAACATGGAACATTCTCCAACCACCTAGTAGTACAGTACTTTCGAGGAAACTCTTTTCTTCCAGTGACAGAAGTGAAATCTGCACGCCTCGCAGGTGATTCATTAAAGATAAAATAGATATCGCGCAGAAAAGTAGGGACATCCCAACCAACAGAATTCAGTCCTGTTCTTATTGCACCATTTACAACATGGAGACCACAAACACCAGTGTTCACAAGAATCTTGCCATCTGGTTCCGATTCTTCTCTTATCTTCTCATCAAGTTTCTTAAGGAAACTCAACTTTACGTTGGGCCCATCCATTGAAATACTCAAGATTTTGTTTAGTGACATAGGTTGAATGCCAGATGTAAAACTGTGGAGAAGGTTTTCTGCTGAGGCATGTCCTAGGAATACACTATTATAGTACTGTGTACAAACCTTATTTCGATTGACATCAAAGTATCTTACGAACAAGTCCATTTGTCCTCTCTGAACTATTTTATTTATAGATTCATCAAAGGAAACAACATAATCTTTGCATTCACTTAAATGTTCCTTCAACAGCTGATCAAAATATGGTGCAAGTCCATGATTAATAACATAAGAACATTTAGTTTCACCCATTGAGAATTTTGAGGCAATCCCACTGTCTGGGAACATTGAACGAAATATTTCACCTAAATCTGCAGTTGAATGCAATGACATATTTTGGGTATTCACAACTTTCAAAGCCCATAAAACCTCGGCTCTTAAAACATCATCTTTCAAGCAGAACGAGTCTACTGACACCGAACAAGCAGGTATGGATAGTTTTAATTTCAAATATAGAAGACTGAGGGTCACTACTGTCCAACTTAGTATACTCTTCTGAAATGTCTGTAGTTTTACTTCCAACACTTGTATCTGTGTTCGCTACATTTGAGGAGGATGATATATTCACTTCACGACTACAAAAAAAGGTCTTCACTGATGTCTGGGAATTCACACATTTTGTTACGTTCGTGTGCTTCTTTCCTTTAGCTCTGCAGTAAGCATGAAAAATATCTGGACCTTTACATAACCATCCCACAAACTCAGGACTCTGCTTAGAGTCAAGCCAAAGTTCATTAAAGACTGTTCTTTTTGAGGTCATGTTACACTATTTATAAAAGCTCACTGGATACTGAAAAAAATGGAAAAGAAACAATTAGTAACCCTGAAGTAAATAAGATAAAGTTTTTACACATTATCTTAAACACAACACACATACACAAAATTGCTGCCCATTAAGAATGCCATTAATTATAAATTATATTCCAAGATAAAAAAAAAGAAGAAAGAGAATAGAAAAACTAAAAGCTGAACAAAGTAAGAAGCCTCCACAGCATAAAAGAAGTGAAAGCTGTGGAGGGGCAGTTTAACGTCATACCCAGGACATATTCACTGACTTTCTGCTATCTCAGCACAATTTTCCCTGACTCACCGGGTTCCAAAACATATTTCCCTGACTTTCCCTGACCAATTTTATTTTCACTGACTTTCAATGACTTTCCCTGACTTTCCAGGTCTGTGGGAACCCTGCAATAGTTCAACAGTATTTTTCCATGGGGCGACATTTCTTGTGCGATTGTTTTTATTTAATTCAAACGTATAGCCAAACCCGAAAACAGTTGGTTCGGGATAATGCTAATTTGATAATTTTATTTAAAACGGATCTTCTAAATCTTCAACATGTTTACCACGAGCACGTCACAACCGACATGTCATTCGATAAATTTAAAGATGTTTGTGCTCGCTGTTGGAATAGCAATGACGGTTATGGTTTCCTAGTACCGTATTTACTCGCGTAAAGGCCCCACCCGCGTATACGCCCCTCCCCCTTTTTTGTAAACATTTTTTTGAAAAAAATTAAAAATTTGTTTTTTTGGGTTTATCTGAGGGCAGGGCAGCTTGGCATGCATCAAACAGCTAGCCATGTATTGTAAGCGGCAGTGATACAGAGACTGGTATTACAGTTTGGCCGTTCTCAGTAGGACTGACGTGAGGCGTGACACGTACGCAGTTAGTCCTATCTGAAACGACATAAAGATAAAGAAAGCTGAACTCTCGCGCATGTGTTGATGCGTAGCGTTGTCGGAGCGGAAGAGGGGAAGTGAAGGAGGGAGAGAAGTGGGTGGAGCAGTCAGCAAGCGCTACTGGCAGACACAGTGTTGCCATGTTTCACGCGCTCGGGCCGACACAGTGTTGCCACGCTTCACGCGCTCGGGCCGATTCACGCTACACGTTGTCAGTTGCATTGTTGCATTGTTTGAGCGTGCGTGTTCCGTTACTGTAAACATGAAAATGGGCGGAAAAAGGGGGAGCTACACAATCGAGTTTAAGTTGAAGGTCATAGCTTACGCGGGCGAACACAGTAAACGCGCTGCCGCGAGGAAATTCGATGTGGATGCAAAATGTGTCAGGCGTTGGGTTAGTGAACGAGAAAAACTGGAAAAGGCCCCAAAAAATAAACGCGCCTTCCGTGGAGGAAAATGCAAGTACCCACAAGTTGAAGATGAAGTTTATACATATATAATGGACACAAGGAAATCGGGATATGCTGTGACAACGGAAATGATACAAGTCGAGGCAAATCAAATTGCAAGACGAATGAACATTCCACACACCGAATTCCGTGCCAGCTATGGCTGGATTCGCAGATTTATGGGCAGGAAATATCTTTCAATACGTAGGCAAACTACGGTTTCACAGAAACTGCCAGAGCAGTTTGAAGAGAAAATGATGGCCTTCCAGCGCTATGTGATATCGCTACAAAAGCAGCACCAATACATGCTTTCCCAGATCAGAAATGCTGATCAAACTCCAATTTATTTGGACATGCCTGAGAGCACAACGATAAACCCAGTGGGCGAGAGATCAGTTTCCATTAGGACGACCGGTGCAGAGAAACAGCGCGCCACTGTCATGCTCGCGATAACAGCTGACGGCCGCAAACTCCCACCGTACGTGGTCTTTGCTAGAAAAACTATGCCGAAGGAAAAAATGCCGGATGGTATTATTGTCCGTGTACAGATAAAGGGGTGGATGACCGAAGACTTGATTGTCGACTGGCTGAACAAAGTTTGGAATTCGCGGCCGGGTGGTCTTCTACGTCAACGCTCCATGTTAGTGTTGGATAGTTTTAGAGGCCATCTGACGGAGAAGGTGAAATCGAGGGTTAGAGAAGAGAGGTGCGATCTTGTCATAATACCCGGAGGTTTAACTAAGATTTTGCAACCTCTAGACGTTGTTGTGAACCGGCCTTTCAAAACCCACTTCAGGAAACAGTACAGCGAGTGGATGAGATCTGCCGAACACACGTTGACACCGACAGGAAGAATGAAGAGGGCTTCCTTGTCTACTGTGTGTGAGTGGATTCTTGCAGCATGGCGTGCCATTTCTGTGGAAACTGTGGCAAATAGTTTCAAAGTGACTGGCCTATCGAACGCACTAGACGGCACGGAAGATGATGAAGTGTGGAAGAACCGCGGGGAAAGCAGCGCAAGCGAGAACGTCACCGAAGATTCTGACGCCGACGACCCTGACGATGTTGACGCGGAGGGGGAGTAGATGCAGATAAAGAATGATATGCATGTTAACAGAACATATTAACTGTATGTAAATATTTTCTACCTCTACCTACTATGCCTTTAGTGAAACGTGTTTACCTGCTTTATGGTGATAAAAACGGTACGCTAAACGTGTTATGCTGTGCGTTTACACCATAACTATTGCGAGGTATTTTTGTAAGCCATTTTTTTAATGTAACATGACCATCACAGTTAAATTTTTTAAACTAACCTTATGTCTAAAACTGGTTTTCGTTTTTTGTTTACCGCTACCTAATTGTAAATAATTTAATTTTGGATTTCTAAAACTACGACAAAAGAAACTATACCGGTAGTACGACAAGGAATTACCTATGAAAACTGGTACTCGTACCATGAAATTGGTATTTCTAACATTCCTTTGTCTGGTTGGCTGGCTAGCTGGCAAGAGGGAGGTTAAGCCACGCCTCTGCCTCTGCCTCTCCCTCTCTCTCTCCCTCCTGTTGCTCTTCCTCCTGCCTCTCTCTCCCGCATTAGCACAAAGATGCACGTCGCACTAGTGGCTAGTTGTTCCGTCAGCTGTTTTGTTTAAATCAAAATTTAATTGGCGTTTATATAAGATGTGGCGGTATTTCATTTTGCTTATAATAAATTTTGGTTTTAATACCTGAAGAAAAGAATAATCTATAATTTTTTCTTCCAAATTCGCGTAAAGCCCCGCCCGCGTACACGCCCCGCCCGCGTATACGCCCCACCCCCCTTTTTGAAGTCGAAAATTTGGAAAAAAGGGGGCCTTTACGCGAGTAAATACGGTAATAGGTAAGGATTTTCCTCTACAAAAAGGTCGTTATCGCTGTGGCTTCGATCACTTCATAGTGTTACCTTCGTGAAGAATGAACTTGGGCATCTCCAAATTTGGGAGCGGCGGGAATAAACGTCAGCGACAGTCATGTCTGACTCTTACGGAAGATGGGCACTGTCAGGTTGGCGGGAAACGTTTGCGCGGTGTAGGCGATCCACGTGACGCGGCAGATGCTGCCACAAAGAATTACGTAGATGTAGCTTCCGGTGCCACCGCACATGCAATTAGTACGATGGCGAATAATTTAGAAAAAGACTTGGGTCTACTAAAAAACAGCCTCTCCTACGCACAGGATCTTAATAACAATTTGCTAACGTATCTACATCAGTTTGAAAAGAAGAGTACAGATGTTTTCGATAAAATTCAAGGAAATTTACCCGAGAAGGAAGTTTTACACGATTTGAAAAATCTGGTATCTGTCAGTAGTGATGATCTGAAAGTGATTTTTACGGATGTGAAGGATCTCTTTAGCTCGTCACGTGACTTGCAAAGGGGAATGGGAAGTTACTTGCGTCCGGCAGATAGCGATACGCGCGAGTCATTTGCCAAGATTCTAGAGCTGTTGAAGGCTCTGTCAAGTGGTGGTTGCAATAGGAACTTTAGCGAGCTAAAGAATATTTTTCTGACTAAACACAACAAGGCTTTATATATACACAAACAACACTTTGAAGCAATCAAAAATGCTTTGGTGTCTACAAACGAAAAACAATCTGATACGACTGCGTACCTAAAACAGGTTGATGCCACGGATCACGCGACATTTACAGAGCTTTTAACACTCGTGGGCGAGCAACCGAAGCTTGTAAGTAAGGAAATAGTGTCCGGTATGGAATTTCAATTTAATACTTTGATGAGTTCTCTACGCGAAGATAATGCTAAATTTATTAAGGAGTCTCTATCGAGTATTGAGGATAAAGTTGATAGTCTCGTTAGTGGAGCTACTTCATGTTCTCAGTTTCCACATATCGTTAATCAAAGCTTGAATGCAATGAGAAATCGTCTAGACCTATTGTATAACCTATTGGGAAGGAAGCTAGCGGACAGACTTGAAAACCAGCCAGCACAGTCACCATCTGTATCGCTTCCGGTTTTAAGAGGTCTGTCGGTGAATTTGTCTGGTGTAAGACCATCTTCAACTCCGCTTCCGCGTATTACCGTACCGGTTGAGCTTCCCATTATACTAACTACCGCTACTGCGCTTAAAAGGCATCCTTAATGTATAAAAGCCTCTATTTACGCTCACATGAGTCAGTCATGGCTTCAGAAGCAAGAAAGCTCCATTACGTCATACAAAACGTTCGTGAAAAATATTTGCTAGCCAAACGCGCGCGCCTGGCGCGGGATGCAGTTAATGAACAGGTATTCAAACCGATCACATCGCGTCTCGAGAGTTCTTCTGCTGCCGCGGATAATTTATCGGCTTATGGTGAAAAAAGAATCCGCTACACCTATCACTAAACCTGAGATTAAGACTTTCTCTAGCAAAGGTGAAGAAGATAATGATTTACCACTGATTGTTCATTCCGGTAAACGGTCGGCTGCGTCAGGTGAGCCGTTGGGTGAGGAAGCCCGGTCCTACCTAACCGGATTCAATTCTAAAATAAATGATACGACCTACGGAATTTACAAACGCAAGAATCGCTGGTTCTTGGGAAATAAGGAAGTTTTTTTCCTACCTAATAATTTACTTCGCATAGATGATGAACTAATACAACCTTCGCCGGGATTATATGAGCTATTGTTTTCGAAAGAACCTAAGGTGTATTCAGAAGCTGCATTGCGTCAATACACACGCTTGCTGCGGTCTACTAGCGCGTGTTATAAAAGAAATGATGCGTTCATGAAAAGTTCATGCTCATTAAGGATCTTTGTCCTGTCATTGCTTCCCATGAAGGCAGTGGTTTAGTTGAAAAACTAGACTTAAATCGGCGAAAGGAATATGTTTACTGGAACTCGGTAAATGAATTATGTGATCGGCTTAGATTATTACTTGCATTGCAACAATCTGGTAACACGAGCCATTCAAATGGGGTGTTGGCCATACTAGAAGAACTCATTGAATCTGGCTACATTAAAAAAAATTAAGTAAAAAAAAATAAAAAAAGACTGCCAGATGCGGTATTGCGCTTGAACTTCACAAAAGCGCACGCAAAGTCCTCGGAGACGTGTAATCACTAATGGTCTCGGCGATCTTTTACAGATCGATTTGGTGGAAATGCAACCTTATAACTGTGCAAATAAAGGATTCAGATATATATTGGTTGCGATTGATGTTTACTCCAAGCGGGCTTACGCGGTTCCGGTACTGAAAAAAACTGCGGAGCTTGTGGCTTTAGCTATGAAACGTATTCTAAAGGATTCTGGAGGTTTCACTCACGTGCACTCAGACCGCGGTACCGAATTTTATAAAAGAAGATTTCAGACATTGATGAAAGAACACGGAATTAACCATTATTCAACCAACAGCGAGCTGTAGTTGAACGCTTCATTAGAAGTTTAAAATCGCTTTTGTTTACGGAAATGACGGCTCAGGGAAACTATAAATGGCTACCGCTCTTACCAAAAGTTATGGAAATATACAATGGCAGATTTCATAGGACTATCGGTATGAGCCCCAACGAGGTGAAAGATAATTTTCTTCTTAAAACGGTTTACAATGTTGTGAAAAAAATAGACCACAGGCGACTTAAAGCGAGTGTCGGAGATCATGTACGTATCTCAAGAAATAAGGATTTATTTGCAAAAGGTTATTCCGTAAATTGGTCCCACGAGATTTTTAAGGTGATAAAAATACGCAACACTTACCCTAGAACATACTACTTGTCTGATCTAGATGGAAATGAAATCAAGGGCGGTTTTTATTCTCAAGAAATTCAAGTGACGAAGTATATAGACACTTATTTAATTAATAAAATCCACAAGCGACTTCCTACACGTCTTCTAGTCAGCTGGAAGGGATTCCCAGAATCAGTAAAAACATGGATTTCTATAACCGATGTGGAAGACTGATGGAGTAAACCGGCCTTAACAGACTCTAATCGCGACTGTCTGGAGACCCTTGCAAGGGTTGGGGTGTAGACTCCCGCATAGGAGGAACGCGCCGTCGCGACACGTGTGCGGGTGCAGCCCCACCCCTCTGCGAGCGGCTTCCCTATGCGGGCGCCAGTGTCTGGGTTATTATTTAAAAAATAACAAGGGGGAGGAAGGAAGGGGTTGGAGCCGCAGACACGTCTGCGACGGCGCGTACTCCCTCGCGACTACAGCCCTTGGGAAAAAAAATTTTTTATTTTTTTTTAAATATTTAATGACTATAAATGCACAATACATTTCTTTTAAATGACAAGTGACGTAATAAGAATACTTTTTTTTAAAAATAAAATTGGTGATATATTATAAATAATATTATTTTTTTTGTAAGTAATTAATCCTACTGTATATTTCATTTCCACAATACACACTACAAGAGAACATTACGTCTTTAACACATAAAAAAAAAAAAAAAGGTGTTTGAATTCGCTGAAATACGTAAAGTATAATTTTTTTTCAACACGCTATAAGCATAAGTAATCCCTATAGCTTTTTTTTATTTATTATTATAGACAGACACGCTACACAACAAATTAAGCATAATATGACTATACTGGTCTAGTACTATAAGAAACATGGCTACACTTCAGTATGCATTTTCAAATTTGGCATCTACTACTACTACTACTACTACTACTACTACTACTACTACTACTACTACTACTACTACTACTACTACTACTAGTCATAGAGTAGTGGCTGCTGAAATAATACTTTTTATATTCAAACTTGAGAAATGAAAAAACAATGATTATAAATGGGGAAGAAACAAAAAAGATGGCGGCCTGGCATTCTGTGCTACAAGATGGCGGCCTGGTGTGCTATGCTACAAGATGGCGGTCTGGTATGCTGTACTACAAGATGGCGACTTTCAGCAATCGATTGTCATACATATAATATTATTTATTTTTTCAAAGTTGGCTGTTCTGGTTACTTCCTAGCAGCCAAAATTATTATTTTTTTTCCAATGTTGAAATAAACATGGCGGCCGGCCCGTTTTTAAATTTCCCGCTAGCACTATAAAAAATAAAACATGGCGGCCGACTAGCAGCCGATGCGCCTCGTTTAAATTTACCGCTTACCACTATAAAAAAAAATAAACATGGCGGCCGCATAGCAGCCGACACTATATATTTTTTAAATTTCCCGCTTAGCACTATAAAAAAAACATGGCGGCCGACTAGCAGCCGATGCGCCTCATTTAAATTAATCGCTTACCACTATAAAAAAAATAAACATGGTGGCCGCATAGCAGCAGATACTATATATTTTTTAAATTTCCCGCTTAGCACTATAAAAAATATACCTTTTCTTTAAAAAAATAATTTATAAGCATATATACAACATCTGAAATTATTTTCTCCAACATGGTCTCGTGGTCCTGTGGTTAGCGTGATGGACTAACGATCCAGAAACGAAGGTTCGAATCCCTGCCGCCCGCCCTCACATTTTTATACTTGTAAAAATAATTCCGGCGCGCGCGACACTAGCGCTACCTACCTTCCTCATTTAGAAACATACACACACCCCCTCCACGTGACGTCAACAACCCCCTGCGGACCCCCTCCACGTGGCTCCCGGCAACGCCCACCCGACCACGTGGTGCCACGCCCACCCGGCCACGTGGTGCCACGTGCTCAGACAATCAGCTGTTCTTTGTTTACTGTGCCACCAGAGCGGCACGGTGCCCCTACTGCTAATACATAAAGGGCTTCCTACAGGTGTCTACTACCAATAAAAAATAAAATTAGAGGCAAACACTACAGCTTGCACCAGGGTCTCTGAGGGTCTCCAATGTGTGGTTTTCATGGTAACTTAAAAGGTAATTCAATATTTTGAATAATTACTTAATTCAATAATAAACATTTAAAAGTAATGCAAGGCTTTCAAATAACAACAAATAATTGTGGTAATGAAATCCCCACAAATGGTCTAATTTTAAGAAAACTGAACAAACAGTGCATAACCTAAGTACTTCATTATAATGATTTTTTTATGTAGTATCTGATATGTACTATTGCCCTTTTAAGAAGTTTTCCCTGTTAAAATATATTTTATCATCCAGTCGCTTGAAAAATGAACAGGGTTTTACATATTTTGTTACGTGTAAAATAAATAAAAATGGCTGTTTAACAAATGACACTTGTTAATTTATTAAAGAAACACATAAATCTTTAGATTATACAATATTAAGATGTAAACAATACTCAGCCAGTAATTTTTTTACATGCATCATAAATTTGTATGTTACGCAATTTCTAAAATTTTTTGGCAAGGAAACAAAGTTTCCACAAAAGTTAAATAACTTATTTGAGATAAAGTGAAACATTCTCATGGCCCGTCTAATGGGAACAGAACACATGGGGGTGATGCGGCCACATGGGAGGGAGGAAAGAGTTAGGCCTTCACGGTCTTCATCTGCACCTGCTGCAGCGCCTGCTGAGCCTTGCTGGTTGCCTCGCGCTGTCCGTCCATCTTCTTGTCCATCGTCACTATTAGGTCATCCAGCCGCTTTCTGCCACACACAGGTCACAGCTACACTAATCTGGATACTTTTTTATGGGCTTCCAGCCTACAAATACTTGTAAAATAACTTCAACAGTACCCAGTATAATTGTTTGGTAAATAATGTCCACTTATTCCAAAACACTCCGAGTACAAATAAATGCCAGCATACAGAAAAACAAGCTGTACATGCCTACAAGAGTAGGCATGTAATTTAGAGTAGATCAAGGATAGAGCCGCATATAGACCTGCATGAAAAAGTTACACAAATATCAAACCCTATAGCGCATCTCATCCTTAGTTTGCCATGTGCAGTGTAATGGGCATTCAGTCTCTCTTTACAATACACAATTTCTGCCACTAGCACTGTCCTAAGAGCACATATACGTGCAACTTTGTAATGTTCCAGAAAAATTATATTTCTTTAAGTTAATAAATTGTTTTGGGAAATTAAAATTTAAATAATAATATGCTGTAAAGAAAAATTCTATACAAATATTTGGTAAATAAATGTGTTTTCATGTTGTATTTCCAGGGTGTCTACAAATAACTTGTAAACCAATTTCAAGTCCTTTCGGTACAATCTGCTTACAACTTCTTGGGACCTTTCAGTAAAATTTTTTTTTGATAGCACAGTAATAATAAGTAGGTAATTAGTCAAGCATAAATGTTATATAAAATTTTTAACATTTGTCTATATATGCTTGTTAGAAGTTATACTTACTTGACATAATAAAAAACTAACTTTAATTTTGTATGCAAATAATTAATATGAATAAAATAATAAAAGGAATGGAGTGATATTATAAACACAGTTGGTAGGTTGGTAATGCATAAATTCAATCAAATTAAAACATTTGAATAAATACTCAGTACGGTATACAATATTAATAAAAATATGGGTATGAAATTCATTATTTAATTTAGTAAAATAATAAAGATAAATTTTAATTAAAAATGATAATAATATACTATATGTTATTATAATTATTTAATTTTAATTATTTATTAAATAATGAAATAATTCATAATGCAAATATATTATACATATAAGAACATAACCTCACAAACACTCACATGAAAACGACCAGGAGACTACTAAATACACAGATACTCCCTGCCAGCGACAATGGAAGCTTACAAGCAACCTGAGATCTTTATGCATGGGAGAACATAACTTCACTTACATAAATACACTTCAAAAAGTTTACAAACACAATTTATATCACTAATATTTACAATAAATAAATGTTTTTAATTATATTAACAAGTTTCAACTTCACTAAAGTATATGATTTAAAAGCACATACATATATAACTTTTATTTGTATGTAGTTTTTTTTTCATTCTGTTAATTTTTGTTGCATAAGTACGTGCATCCTAAATATATATTATCATTTTTTCATAACATGCCTAAAGAAGTATAACCTAATCTCACTTATATAAATATGTACACTTGCAAAAGTTCATAAACAAAATTTCATAAACACAACTTCTATCACTAATATTCACATTAAATGTTTTCAATGATATGGACCAGTTATTCAATATAAATCAACAAAGTATAAGATTTCAAAAGAACATATATAATTTTGATTTGTATGTAGCCTTTTTTTCATAATACACCTTAAGAAGTTTAACTTAAAAATGAAACCAATATGCCTACAACCAGGGGCGAAGCCTGGGGGGGGAGGGGGGGGAGGGGTTCAACACCCCCCCCCCCCCTTAGAACCAAATCTTTAATTAATTTCTTATTCATTACTCAAACAAATTTCATATTAAAATTAATAATATTTTTACCATTACAATATTTAAATTTAAGTACCGAAAACTGCTAAAATAGGCCTATTTTACACCTTAAAATCCAAATTTTCCCGGGGGAGGACCCCGGACCCCCCGCTTTAATACGGGGGAAGGAGGGGCATGCTCTTAACACCCCCATACACAAATCCTGGCTACGCCACTGCCTACAACACATACTGAAAGCTTAAAATAGTTTTGAAGAATACTGAAATATTTGTTTAACTACTTGAAATAATGACATAGTAAAATAGTTTTAACTTACTCTTCGACAGTGGTCCAACACACTTCCAGAAAGCAGTTGAATTGTTTATTTCTTTCTTCATACCTCACGTTTAGGTGCTAAGCCAAAAAAAAAATTACTATAATATTATTAATATAATATCAAAGAAAATAGTTTAAATTTTATTTATATTTACATATTCTTTTTCAGTTGTACTACCCTTTGTTCAAGATTCTTTATTTCTTTTATTGTCTGCAACAGCATTTTCTTTTTGCAACTTTCTAACTCTTGTAATTCAGTCTGCTTTCTCTTCCTTTCTTTCTTCAGTGCCGATCTTTTTTTGTTTTCCTGCTATAGTGCCTCTTGTCAATTTGCAGATGTATTCTTCAGACAGAATCATTGGCTTGAAAATCTGAACACTTGCAATACCTCCAGCAGCAGCTACGGCTCCATAAATACTATGCACTGCAATTATTGAATGCTCCTCTAGGTTCTCAAACAAACATTCTTGTTAACAAGGAACCCTCTTTCCACAGCTGTATTTCCCCGGAACATCACAAATATTACCAAATGTCTGTTCTCTACTTTCAATTCAGAAAGCAGGTTCAAAAGAACAGTGTTCAGTTTGTCGGTTTTCCTGTTGAATTTTCTGAATGATTTTGAACATCTACATTTTTACAAAATTTCAAGTAATCTCGTTGAATGCAATCTGCATCCTAAGGAACCATTTGGTGCTTGTCCGAAAATTCTTCTAGTCATGTTACTCTACCAGTCCTTACAAATTCATTAGTATCACAGTTGGAGATAGGCTCCTTTCACAATTTTGCATTTCAAAGGGCATTTAATACACAGTTTAACAAACAAATGTCGCAAAAATTTCTTGCATTAATTTTTGAACTGCATGATTTGGCTCAAATCCTACATCAACATTTTCCACTGATTTCAGTTTTGCTTAGTTGCTTAGTTCATGGACAATTTAAGTAGGTTCCACTGTGGCTATCAGATAAAACTAAATTCTTTATAAATCTAGTAGCTATTCCATTAAGCAATAAGTATAAATCTTCGTACAAGATGGCAAAATGTGGATTTTTTTGACTGAAATATGGTAAAAAATTGTTCCAACTGCTAGGAAACTGATAGCAACAATTCAATTTTCTGTAACAAACATGTATCAGCCAAAAGAGATTTTACCTTTGCAAAATTTAGGAAGTTTGGAGGATGTTTCTTAACAGCAGAGACATATTTTCTGACAAATGGTAATACTTCAATTGCCCTCTTCAAAAAATGGCATTTTCTACCCAATGAATTTGGAAATTTTTTTTAGCAGAAACAAAAGATAAGAAGTTACGTGTGTATACTGATCGTTGAGATGAAAAATTCTTACATAGGTAATAGAGCTCTCTGAAAAACTCATAAATCTTCCGGCTTCATCTTAGTGAACAGTCTTGTACGCTCCCTGGACTATATGCAAAAATTGACATTGGTCTTCTAAGGTGCTTGAAAAACACATTTCTTACAAGTCCCTAAGAAACTTCAAATTGACATTTGGCCCAAATAGATATATCTAAATAACAGTTTAAAGAACCAATCCCCATAAAAGCAGTCAGAAAGGCTTCTGCTGTTGAACTGCCAAAAATAACAGGTAGACACCTAATTTTAACCGGAATCCCCAAAGCAAACCAAAATGTACATCTAGCCTTTCTGCGCTGTGTTCAAACTCTCATCAAATGAGTTTGCAAAAAAAAAGTGGTCAATTTAACATTTTGGAATAAACTTATCTTAAAAATAAAAAAAGGACCAAGTCCATATGCAATTACACAAGATAATGAATCTTTATGCATCTTAAATTCTGAACAATCACACTGTCACAACATTAAAGGAAATAAATTACTTGAAGAATCAGCACTTTTGGCAGATGTGTGGCACACAACCTTGTTTATTGCCCAAATGATTTCCACTGTTGTAACTCTGTCATTTACACCCATTTCTATATGTTACACACAAACTTAGGACTTGTCACATCACTGCTGGATGTACCTGCCAGAGAAAATTCATTTGTGTCTATTACAAATGTACTAGATGAATTTATGCTAGCCTGGGAGGCATTTAAGTGCAATTTTGAATCCCTTGATTCCGGGGTATCTAACTGAGCACATACAGGTCCATGCCCAATGCCTCATGATCACTCATATTTGAAATGGGAGTGAAAGTTAACATGGGGTATTGGCCCAAATTCAAGTCATTCGCTAATTGAATGTAATTTTTTTTCTTTTTCAGTGCCATTTAACAGTGTTTGTTGCCCTAATGACCAATATTAAAGTTTGTTCCACAAATGCAGCATAAGCTTGGCTTGCATCCTTCTCATCGCATCTCAGCCAAGTCTTCCACGTACTCGCATATGGTAAATCATACCAGCTATCTCAAAATCTACAGTTCACAAGCATTTAATCATACTAAGTCAATTAACACAAACAGACACATACAGGCAATCTCCAGTTCCCACTTGGAGCCAGAAGACAAAAGAGTGATGCACTATCATAACAGAAATAGGTTAAAAAAAATTCTTATATAATAAACACACACTTCTATTCCTTTCTCATTAAGTCAAGTAAAACCTTGTAGCAAAGACAATGGCCTTGATTGGACCCAATGCAATAAAAAAACTAATTATTCTTCTCTCGTTAATATACTTTCTATTTGCACAATGACTTCAGTTAGAAACAGAAAATGCAAAAAATGAAACAAAAAAAATAGACTCGAGTTTAAAGTAAATATATGCCATTTATATAGAACATGGCAGAACAGAAACAAGCTAGCCAACCATTAACATATTATTTTGCTAGTGCATGCGCAATGAATCAACATGGTGTACCTCGAAACAAAACAATGTTATAGATTAAACAAATAAAATGATATTATAAAAAATTAGACTACGTCAAAATTTTATAAGATTTCCCATATTATTACAGTGGTCAGTCTTAAAGTAATTATATTTTAAGTGCCACTAGATGCTGACGTGGAATGTTACAAAACAAAATGAGAGTTAGCAAAAGGCTGCTCTCGAAATTAAAACTTTGTGACTTTTTGTACCATTAATGTTTATTTCGGAACTTTCTCAGGACTTTCCTGAACTGTAGGTACCCTGATTTCTTCAAAAGCATTATTAACTTTTTTTACTTCAAAGGAGACCTAACAGAAAGGTGCCATCTTGGTTTCCAATGCCTTTGTCAACTACCTTTTATTACAATTTAATATTAACATGGTGGTACTGTTTGAGCATAGCACGTGTGTTAATCGAATACCGGAAATTAAAACAGTAGAACCCCATTTTTACGTACCCCGGATTTACGAATTTCCGTGATTAACGTATTTTTTTACTTGCACCGCTACTTTACTTGCCCGCTTTATGTGAAAGCATTTCTCGTAAGTTACATTGCATTTACTAGCAAACCATTAGAAAAGTTTAGATGAAACAATAAAAGTGATAGCAAATAGTGTCAAGTTTATTTATTATTAGGCCTGTGCGGGATTCCGAAATTCGGGAAAAATTTCAGGAACATAGAGGCTTTTATCCCATCGGGAGGGAAAATAAATTTCTCGAAATTTTTGGGAATTTTAAGTTTATCTTTACTAGATATAACATAACCTCAAATCAATCAGCTAATGAACCTAATACACATTTCCTTCAAAATAAACATTAACAGTGCTGGAAAGAAAAAAAAATGCAAATCCTTATTCTGTTTTAGCAATCTTTAAATTTTTTTTTAAGGTTCATGATTACTTGTATTCATAATGTCTGACATACATACATAATTACCTATAACATACCCGAAAAATGACAGCATTAAAAATAATGAATGCCTCACTTGATGTTTATAGCAAAACAAACAAAAATACGTGAAAATGGTTTTATCCCAACTCTACTCACGAGAGAAAATTGTCAAACATGACAGCAATACGCCAGTTTTGCATTAAATTATGCCCGAGTTTTCCATGCCATTAATTTTCTTAACTAAAATATAGATGCTACTAATATTTTGTAATAATTAGTATTCTGCCGATTTAAAACACCTAAAATATTTTATTTATCAAGTATCACGAGATGTCCGAAAATCAGTTTCCTTTAGATGCCAACAGGCAATAAACAAAGCGTAAATGATTCCTGTTGATCGGATCACGTATTTCTTTTGTCATATTTTCGGAGACTTAAAAGCCAAAATAAAAAAAAATAATAATAATATTGTAAAATTAAATACAAGTTACCGTAATAGCTTTAAAACGTAAAAAGGTTTAAATATTTTCTTTTGGACAGTTAATTTTTTAGCAAGTTTGAGTTAAAAGATAAAAAAAACTTCAGCATTTTGTAGTTCATGGTAGTTGGTTACACTGTCTAATAGTTTACGGTGCTTGTCGGCTATCTTTAGTGGAATTTAACGCGGTATTCTGTAATTCGTTTACATTTTCTTTGTCCTTATGGAAAAATTTGGGAAAAAATAACTTCTGAGTTAAAAGGCGTGTGGAAGTTTTATGAGAAAAATGCTAACCAAACCGAAAATGCAAACAGTGTCAAAAAATTATTAAAACAAGTTACGGTAGCACATCTGGGTTAATAAGGCACCAAAAACCGCATCCGACATTGCAAAGAAAATTCAATACAGAAGAAAAACCTGAATGTGAATTTAAAAAAAATTACACTAGTGAAGGCCAATCTACTTCTAAGCAGTTAAAGATTGAAGAGACTTATCAGTGGAGTCCTAACCATCCCAAAGCTAAAGTGATCACACAAAACATTGGAGAGTGGATGCCTGGTTCCATGGTGCCCTACAATGTTGTGGATAATGTGCACTTTAAGAAAATGTTGCAATCTGCACAGCCCCTGTACAAAGTTCCTTCGCGTACAACTTTTTCCAGGTCAGTTGTACCTAGTTTGTACACTTCAGTGCAAGGCAAACTGCTCTACCACATTTCTCGGGCTGTTGCTAATGCTACCATAGCCTCTATGTCCTTCTCGTGTGATTTGTGAACATCACGAAGCAATGATGCCTACATGGCAGTTACATGCCATTTTGTTGAGAACTTTGCATTGTCCAAGTATTGTTTGGGATGTGCAAGTTTTTCGGGAAGTCACACAGCTGCTGCAATTGGTGACAAACTTAATGAAATGATGACTAGGTGGGACCTTCTTAAACTTGAAGAGACTAAAGTACCTCTCTATATGGTAACTGACAACGGCAGGAACATCAAACTCAGTTCATTGCTTTGTAAAGCAAAGTTCACACATTTGCAGTGTTTCGCCCATACACTCCAACTAGCCTTAAGTGATGCCAAGAAAAGTACAGAGAGCATAAACTTAATGTTGAAGAAAGCAAGAGGAATAGTTGGTCATTACAAGCATAGTTCTTCAGCAAATTTACAGTTGCACAAAATTTAAGAAGAGTTGGGACTTCCATGTTTGGAACTTATCCAGGACTGTGCAACAAGATGGAACTCAGAATTCCTCATGTTGGAAAGATTGTTGAAAAACAAAGCGGCACTTTCCCAACATTTACTTAAACTTAACATTGATTGTTTAACTGTCAGTGAATGGCAACTTGTGGAAGACTATGTGGCAATTCTTCAACCACTTCATGAAGCAACCACCCAATTGTGCTGTGATACAAGTAGGGATGGGTCGGTACCGGTTCTCGGTTCTCGGTTCCTACGGTTCTCAGCATTTTAACCGGCACCGAGAACCGCAACTAAAATGTCAGTGCCGGTACCGGTACCGGCAGTATAGCAATACCCTTTACGAAAATAGTCCTTCACTAAAACTTAACTGCAGCATGAAATGGCTCAACTCACGTTCAGTTCACATATGAATTATTTTTTTGGACTTCTGTGGAATAATATTCATCTCTAACTATAAAATAAATTACACGTGAAAATATTTAATGTTCTCGTCACATCTGTAAACAAAGTACGTTATACAATCAAAACATAACAGTTGAAGGTGCCATAGATGTATGTAGTTCATAGATGTGTGCAACTCTATAATGTGCCTCAGCAGAGATGTGAGAACAGAAAGACGCCATGTTTGTTTCAATTTGTTTTTAAAAATAGGTAGTTAATTGAGTCGTTGACACGTAAGTAAGGGTGACTGGTGTATAAAGAACAACTAAAAGTGTAAAATTCCACAGAATATTTGTTTAATATATAATTTAATTAATGAGTGATTTAAAATTTTCTGTAATAATTTACGGCATTCTAAAATTTTATGCTTTTTGTGCAGTGCTTTGGCCTGTAAGTTCACTGCATCTGCAGCCATCTAGCGTAATGGCTAGTAACTTTCTCTTTTAGGTAAACGTGATTTCTTTGAAGGGGGAAGGTGTTTTTTTTTTTTTTATTATAGTAAAGTGGTCTATGGATGTGTAGATGTATTTTACTATTGGCTGGTCAAACGAAATACTTGTTGACACTTCTAAAGTATAATTATTCTGGACAAATAGAGCAAATTGTGTAAGAAATGGCATCAGAAGTGTGGCAGTAATTTACTGTTGACTGTGCAAACAAACTGAATACAATGTAGGCAATAAGTTTGATGGACAATTTAATATTTTGATTCTTTGAAAGTTCACCATCATTGTATTTATTTCCATTATTGTAACATTTTCTTTTTATTCCTCCTATGTTTTAAAGGAGGGTGTATGTAGATTTCTTGAGGTAATTAATAGATTGATATAGTAAATTTTAGTTTTATTAAGTGTACTCTATATTATTTCGAATTTATTTTTTTATTAATACATATCACATTTTTAATAGGTTGGTGTGTTTACTGTAGCTTGAAACAGTGCTATTTTTGTTGCCAAAACAATAAATAGTTTATTACTTAAAACACCTCATAAATAATGTGTGAATAATATTTATTTTATTGTTTAAGTCAGAACCGAGAACCGAGAACCGATTTTTAAGAACCGGTACCGAACCGAGAACCGGAAAAAAACATGAATTGGCCCATCACTAGATACAAGATACCAACAGCATCCATGGTAATCCCAGTACTTTTTTCAATGGAAGCTTGCCTGAATGAGCATATTGACAGTAATAGCAAGACAGGAGCTGATGTTTTTTCTAAAGCTCTCCTGTTTGCTCTTAAAGCCCGATTCCCAATGTACGAAAAGCAGGAACCATACTTCACTGCAATGCTTATGGACCCTCGCTTCAAGTCTGTTGTGATTCCAGAGGAAGAAAGAAAAGTCACTGTCAGTAAAACACTTTCAGTTAATGCTGGAAAGATCACAACAAACAGCCACATTATCAGGTAATTAAATTTAATTACAGCATAATGAATAAACCATTGTATAAAATTCAATTGTAACTAAAATAACTTTTAAAGCATAATGTTATAAATAAATTAAAATTTAACCTAATTGTTTGTTTTATCACAGTTTATTCTTATATTAAACATATGTTTTTGCAGATATGGAACAAGTACCTGAACCCAGTGTTAATCTGCAGAGTGGATTATGGAAACAATTTGACAGCTTAGCCAGTTCTTCAAGTGTTAATGCATCTACAAGTGAAATACATAACTATTTGAGTATGCCCTTACTTGCAAAGACTGAAGATCCCTTAAAATGGTGAGAAAAAATCTCACAGTGTTGCCAAACCTTTGCAAGATAGCAGTGAAGTATCTTGGAATACCAGCTACAGAAGCAGCAAGTTAGAGAGTTTTTTCTTCAGCTGGAAATGTTGTGTCAAGAAGAAGAGAGTCCTTGGTCACACAACATGTAGAGGAATTAGTGTTCCTTCATGACAACCAAATATTATTTTGAAGAGTTCATATACGACTACAGTGTTTTATTTTACACACATATATATATTTACAGGGTGGCTACCAAACTGTAAAGAATAAATTCCCTGACTTTTCCCTGACTTTTCCAGGAAAATCATTTTTATTCCCTGACCATGCCTAACAATATCATCAATTTTTTTAAGCGTAAAACCTTCTTATTTTTACATATTATAACTAACTTATCAGATAAAATACACAAATATATGTCAAAACAAAATCAGACAAACAATAATAGCTTTTAGAAATTAAAATTTTTCGATTATAGTGTATGTTAAGTGATAATAAACTTGCTAATATTTAGTGAATTATATATAGCAGGGTGTCCAGCAAACCAGGATAGTAAAATTCCCTGACTTTTCCAGGTTTTCCAGACAAAAATGAAAATTTTTCCAGAAAAATTCAGATTTTCAGATTAATATCTTTCAGAGATTTCTTAAATGAAAGTAACAAATCCTTTGCAGTTGAGTGACCCAGAAATGCAGAGTTGTAATATCGTGTAGCAACAGCTTCCTTTTCCTTGTCCCAGAATCTGACATAAATATCCATTTGTTGCATTTGAGCAACTTTGTTTAAACTTTCATCAAAAGCAACAAAAATATGATGACAGTCAACAACATTATTTAACATTTCCTTTTGAAAGTAAGGAGCAAGGCCCGACACAATTGTGTATGCTAATTTGGTTTTCTGTAATTGCATTCCTGCAGCTATTTCACTATCTGGAAACATTATTTTGAATAAAGAAAAAAATTGGCAGCAGACCTAAGAGAAGAATGCTGCATAATGGCATTCAAACACCACAAAATTTTTGATTTTGTAACACTGTCTTTCCTGAAATATTGTTCAAAACCTCGAGAACTCACAGACTGGGATCTGCTAGGAAAATCACTATTATGAGCTTTGAGATGATTTGACGTTACCTGACGAATGAAATTGTTCATTAGAGGTTTGTCCATCGAATTTGCTTGTGGTAACTTTAGACACAGCAGTAACTGATTTGAAAAAAATACCAACTGACTTGGAAGAATTCACTGTATTATTTGCACGTTTGTGTTTTTAGCCTTTCATGTGGCTTGAAAGAGCTTGTTTGTCCATATTACTGAGGGAAACAACAGTCTTGCATAGTTTACAAAAAAAATTAAATTTATCGCCCGGCACTTCCGCGCACCAACTAAATGCTGGGTCAAGTAACCATGTAGGATTGAACTATGTTTTCTTGAATTTAGACATTATTCACCGAAATTGTAGAGGCCTAGTCGCAGCTCCAGTAAAATCTAGCAGAAAGACCGCAAAAGATTCGCAATAAACAAAGCGTAAGTTTGTATGCACATCGCTACAGTGTAAAGAAATATACTACATTTTATAACTTCCTAAGATCACAGCACTAAAATTCGTAAGTATTTTGGCTATGATTAGAGTACAAAAATTTCCAAAATAATATTTGTATCTTTCAAAGAAAATTATGTTTGGCAATCTGAGATAACTGACGAAACGTGTAAACAAACGGAGGAAACTGCAGTAATGGTAGATGGTACCGGTGGTCGGTTCGGCCAGCTTCGGTAACCTTCGGGTACACTCGAGAACCGCCAAAAGTATGGTATGTTGTAACCCAAAATATGGTACAGTAGCAATATATTAGGCAGACTAACTATGAACAGTAGCTTACAAGTTTACAAACTATGGTATTATCTGCCCCCTTCCTAACGTTGGGTGCGGTATTATCAAAATACAATATGCATGTCATACATACGGTAGGTATTTATAGACTTCATGAAAGCAGCACGCTTGTATGTCGCAAGTCCAGATACGTAAAGGAAAACATTAGTTTAAATATGATTTTATTTGTCAAATAGTAAAACTAAAGAGTGAATTCTGTAAAACATTGAGAAAAACCTTCATGATAAGCGAGTGGTTAGTGGTTTTGGTCATTTCCAGAACTTTCACAATTTTCCCTGACTTTTCCCTGACCCCCAAAATTCCCTGACTTTTCAGGTTTCCCAGGTTTTCCAGGTCGCTGGACACCCTGTATAGGTACTAATGATCATACACATTCTTAAGCAATATTAGCAAACAATCTTACTTAAGAGTTTTTATTAGTTTTTCTATGTCTAATTGTAAGGTAACAAATTAAAAGAGTAATGGGTCTTTTTTCTTAATAATGTACGTAATTTTGTTGCCTGTAAATAATAACGCATTTATTGTTGATTATTTCTAAAACTTTAAAAAAAATTAAAATTTGTATATTTATAAAACTGAATTTTATTCACTAAAATAAACACATCTCATAAATAATATTTCTTTAACTAGCTATAAAATAAATCCTGTTATAAATTAAAATTTTTCGATTATATTATATGTTAAGTGAAGATTAAAACAACTGTTATATACGCCATTTTACCCAATTATGTAAATTATTGATTTATTTTCTCATTTGATGTATAATAACCCAAAAAAGGATAATAGTCTAGGCGTTCACAACACTGATCATTATAAAAAAATAACTACTATAACATACAAAGAAGATCGCCTGCAGTAGCGGTAGCAAAGCGAACGAACTATCTGTGACCTGTCTTCTTTGAATTCGAGATGGGAGCGGACGAACTAAAAGAGCGACCTAGTTCGCACGTGTGTGCTTTTTTTTTTTGTTCCCAGTCGTGTAGTACTTCTCTACGTTTTACTTTTCAGATGTACTATTTATTTTATTTTGCTGTCCTCTTTGTGTAAACGTTTTTAATAGGAGCGCTCCCGGTCGCGAACTATTATGCGCAAGTCTAATGATTAGCTACTCTTAATATTTACCTTTCACTTTTCTTATCCTGTATTGGAATTCATTAAAAAAAATGTTTTACTCCATAAAAGTAATGGGCTAAAAATTTGAATATAACCGAATAAACACTTTAACTCATTAATCACCTTTACTCTTAGCTTTCAGCAACGGCAATATTCTTCCCAAGCCCACACGTTCATATCATATCCCGCGCACATTTTTTTCCCCCATCTTTGTCTACTACTTCTATTCTCTCCTTTTTATCTTCAGAACAAAGCCCGACTAGCTTACTAAATAATACTGAAAACATGTACACGCCACTATTCAAAACGTTTACACAAAGAGGACAGCAAAATAAAATAAATAGTACATCTGAAAAGTAAAACGTAGAGAAGCACTACACAACAAGACTGGCAACAAAAAAAAAGCACTCACGTTTTCATCCCAAAACGTTCGTGTACTTGTACCACAGTTGCCAATAATACGAGAAACAAAAATAAAACTATTTCGGTTATCTCGGTGTACTATGAGCTATAAAACTAGTAAGCATAGAACAATTTGGTACACGTACCATGACTATGGTGGCAATACAATGCATGCGCGCGCACGCCAGCCAGCTGTTATCAGCAACGCAGACACAGCAGAGTTTTTCATGGACCCGCGACATCAAAAATGGCTTCATTAAAATGTCAAACTTCGTATGAAATACAGTATTCAGAATTTCAGTTAATAATTCGCTACATACAATTAACAAATTAACAAAGACTATGAATAATATTAAGCTGTAAAATGCTGCAGCAGGAACTTTAGACAAGATTTAATTTTTTCCCTGACTATTTTAAAAATTTCCTGACTTTTCCATGACTTTTCCCTGCTGGCAAAATTCCCTGACTTTTCCCGGTTTTCCCGGTTTTCCCGGTTGGTCGCCACCCTGATTTACAGTTTAATTTTTAATGTAGACTTAGTTTATATTTAATTATTTTGAAACATATTTATAGGATACAAAATTGATAGGAAGCATATATTTCAATCAATTTTTTCCCGATCCCGATATCATTCCCGTTTCCCACGGGAAAATATTTTCCAGCCTGAGAATTTCACGAATAAAAAATCCTTTCCCACACAGCCCTATTTATTATATGTTACTGGGTGTGCTTGTGGTCACGGCCGCTTCATTTTCCGTTGTAAACTTGCATTTTTTTGTGCCATTTGTCATAGTGAATAAAACGGTCATGAACCAAAACTTTGGTGACGTGAACATGAAAATTAAATTCATTTTGATATCTCTTCCCTTTTAACTTTAATGTATTATGTATGAAAATAAAGCTGTTTAATGGGGCTTTTACGTAAATAAACAGTGGATAACTGTGCCCTTGTTAAAATAAGTTTTAAAGCAATGTTCTAAATACCTGTAAATTTGGCGTCTTTGTACATTCAGCGATATTCGTTTGAACTTGACAGCACTGAATTTCATAACATTGCATCTGAATCGTTTTTTGTAAACATGGACAATCGAAGTGAAAATAATTGAATGTTAATAAGCAATTATTAATAATGTCCATAAATTAGTTGTGTAATAAAATTTCACTATAAAAAGTGGACAGTTTGAGATGCTTTAACATTCACAACTTTACTCATGAACTGAAATTTTCATGTTATAGTTTAAACAATTGTGAATTACTGCAAGATTTGATGGATTTATTGTTTTCACCATGTGAGATAAGGAAATTCTAGTTAATATAAAAAACATAAGCAGCTCTGACATTTTATTTAGTGTGGTGCATTTTTGCTTATTGTTTACCATTATAGTGAGATTAAAAATTATTATTTTTCCCAGTTTTTACATATTTTTTCCTTTGTCCCTTGAGATATATGAAAATGAGGTTCTACTGTAGTAACAGACTGCTACTAATAATTTCTCATGTGAAATAATTGGTATTTAGTACTGAATACGTGTTTTCAAAATGACTACAATTCTAATAACAGTGTCAATAGACAATATTTTAAAAGATTATAAAATATTAAAATTAAAAATAAAACTTTTATGAAGTTTAAGATAGTGTAAAAAATACTATTTTTGGTGTAAATAAACTATATGATTAATTAGTAGAATGCAAATAATCTATGTCACCGAGTAGTATCATTCTTGCAACAGTATGTGCCATTTACTTTCGACTGCAAACTAAGAGTGAGATGCTCTATAACTACATTTAAATCATGGGCTTTCATGGTCAGAATTACTAACTACTTCTTGGCTTCTGAGTAGGCCCACTATAACTACTGTGCCAGAACTCCATACCTTCAGTTGTCTATAACCCTTGAAAATGGCTGAAACATCGGACACACCAACATTAAAACAGACGAGGCCTTAACGGGATACAAGAGCCAGTCCTGTCAGTCGTTATCCGGTAGCGCGCGCGGGTGTCGCGAATATGCAGCGCTCGGCTGCGGCGAGGCTTACTCCGCGCGCGGGGTTGCCAAGTCGTCAGTCGCGCGCTGGCCGCTGTCGCAGTGCCTTGGTTATCTGCCTCCCTGCCACCCGATATGTTTCCTCGCGGCCAGACACCAGCTCCGCCGGGATCCACGGCCTTCACATGCTGTGAGCGTGCTATTTTACATACATTTTCAATTAAACAGTTGTCAACAACAATTTCTTCGCTGAAACAATTTATTTATTTGGGATTTAGTTACTATTTGAAGAGTGGCTTATAGCGAGAGATTCTGATGTATAATCTCGGCCCGGGTATGATTTTGTGGTCTAATTTCGAGCATAAACCGAAAACAATAAAATAATAATTCCCAGTCTTATAACTCTAATCGATTAAAAAACCTTTCACTCGATAAGAAATAACTTTTTTTAATTGTACTAAATACTTTAATAAAGTAATGTCTTAAATACTTCCTGAAATGTACAGGAACAAACACTATACAAAATTTAATGCTGTATCAAACAATGCTACTCTGGCCAGAGTTTTTTTGTGTAATTTTACAGAGAGTTCACAAAGATAGTTTTTATGTATGTACATTAATGATACCGTTGAAAGACACTATTAAAAAATTTATACAATATGTGTACTATTTAAATAAATATATTAATTACATATAATTTAGCATAACATTAAAGATTGAAATGAACATGTTGACATACGTTTTTAAACAGAGAAATTATTGTCTTTCAAGCACTTTCACTGCTACGATACACATAATATTACTTTAGTAAAAGAGGTGGTTATATAAATTTATAATAAGTTCGAATTTAATCTACAAATAAACATAAAGTATGTGTTTGATAACCCAAATTCTAAAAAAAAAAATCGTATTGCTTTACAATCAAAATATTATCATAATATTATATACACTGTTATATTAGGACTATGTCAAAAACAGAAGAAAACATGCATAACATTTTGGAAACCAAAACTGAAGTAATTAGTTTTATGTTTTTCTTTAGTGATTTTTGAGCTTCTTTTACAAAGTCAGGCTCTCGCACATTTAGTCTTCGGGTATTTAATGGATCTGCTATCTCTGGAAGTAAGCACTCCGCAAAAAACTGTTGTAGCTTTGACAGCATGAGTTTTTCCCAAATTCTTTGTCGAACAAAATTCTTTCAACATGGAAATCATTTTTCGTATGAACTACAAAGTCGTAATAATTTCTACTGCAGACGCCAAGTTGACCTTGAATCTGGTAAAAAAAATTTAAAAAAAATATGTGGGTTTTCTTTAGACGCAAATCTCCAAGTTTTTCTTCGATAAACGTTTTTTTTTCTTTTTTGAAATATAGTCCTTTAATTTATCGTCCCCAGCTGAAAATAAGCATTTAACTTCCAGCAAACCATCGTCTGCCACTAGTACATCTGGAGATATTCCGAGAAATGAAAAGCTTGGGTGTACAAAAAAAAAAGCCACAATCTTCGACTTCGACATTTTTTAGTTTGGAATACATATTCTTAGCCACATTTTCGTTAACTCGTCCAAACTGAACGGCTTTGGAATTTATCTCCCTGTGATACAAAATTTATTTTACTAGACAGTGACAGGATGTATGTGTTCTTTTTACCACAAAACCGAAACTATATGCTGTAAGTCTGTTCATAGAAGCATCCATTTAGTGTTCTCGTGTTGACCAACAGTACTTCCTTCTTTCCAACTCATGAATATTTTTTAATGTTGTTGCATCCCGATTCAGGTTTTCGAGGATAAACTTCATCTTTGTATCAAGTTCTTCAGGACTCAACACGTCTTCAGGACACAAAATGTCTTCAGCACTTGGACCATACTCCAAATCAGGACCAGGAGTGTTGTTTGGTCGTCTCTTTTTATTTGGAGGGCCATCTTCATACTGGAGACAGCTAATTTTTAAAACTGTTTGGAAGTATTTTCCTGGGCTTCGACCAAATTTGCTTTTCCATGGGATGAAGTGCCACCTAGGACCTCTGACATGGGCCAGTCCAGCTCCCATACAACGAGCGCGATAAGAGCCTCTTTTAGCAAAGTTTACCCGTTTTCCATCTGAAAACTTAGCTTACATACTCATATATCGCTCAACCTGATTTTTAGTTTTGTTAAGTACGAGTCTATCAGATTTCATTACCATAGGATCAAGAGCCTTTTCAATAGCTTCCATAATCCCCAACTCTTTCACAAATGTCACAAAATTTTCATTGGTATTTTTTTCTTTTTCAGTATTCTACACGGCAGTTTTCATGACAACCGAATACATGATGAGGACCATTTTTTAGGTCAAGTTTCAATCGAACGATAGATGTACCAACAAGAGTTGTTCCAACAATTTCGATTGCAGGATTTTAATCTTACTATTCTTGATTCAAGCAAACGACGCGCAGATGGTGGAAATGACATATTTCTGGAAAATTTGTGAAAATGATTTTTTTACAATGTGGTTTGCACACTCAATTTTTATGACTTCCCTTCCGTAAGGAACTCGCTGCTTTATTCTAGAGTAAACACTGAATCTCCGTCACCAAAGTAAGTATTTTAACAAGTGCTGCTCAACACTCCCGCAGAACCCTTCTACTATTATAGTTTGTTCCATTACAGTGCTTGGACCACTATATTTTTTAAAGAAAAGATGTTCATTCACCTTTTTGTCTTTGAGTCTTGCAAATTCGCATGCGAAGCAATACTTTCTTTTCACTCCCAGGTACAAGAGTTGGTTTGTTTCGGCTCTGATAATGCAATTCTTCAAAAGAAAAAAGAAGTTAATATGCACATTTTGACTGGATGTTATAAGTACTGAAATATTTTATTTTATGAACAACAGACTATAGAGTAATAAGCATTGGTGTAAACAGGAAGATAACTCACCACTCCACTTAAATTGAAACGTCAGTCAGTCCTCTTATTCCAACCGCCGTCCCCTACGACACTAATATGTGGTGTATCATTTTCTACGTTCCCTATGGCAATAGCTAGTTTTTTTTCCATTCCCTATCATTTTCTTGGAAAGTTGTCTTTGCCGAAACTAAATTTAAAAAAAAAAAAAACATCGTAGTAGTAGCGTTAAGAAAACTTATGCAAATCACATGTACACATATTTAACTACACAAATCTTATCACATTATAGGGTTGTGCGAATAGTGTATTTTGGTGGTCGAAAATTTTGAATCGAACAGGAATTTTTTTTAATTTATTGCGAATAATTTCAAGGTCGAAAAATTATCTTACATTTTCACTTAGATAGATACACAACAAAACAGAACACATGTAGTGAAAATAGTAATACTATATTAACTTTTGCAGACAAAGTGAAAATTTTACCATGTTTATTAACCTATTGAAGCAATGTAAACATCATTAATATGCACATTTCTCAGATATAAATATTAAAAAGTGCAGTGTTGTACTTTTTAAAATTAAAATTAAAATCCAAATTCCATGCCCGCAATGAATAACGGAGGGGGGGGGGGGGGGGAGGAGGAGTTGAGAATTTGTAAAATTTGAAGGAAGTAGGCTGGAAAATAACTTGTTGCACTCATGGGTGCCGCGTGTTGAGATCCTCTTCAAGAGAACTATACTACCAGCCAGCTTGTGTTAGCTACCCAAGGTCGACGGCCCACTGTTGAGATTCAGCGCTTCGTTTCGTGTTGTCACTGGGCGTCCTCACACGTACATACCCACACCACTTGAGGCAGACATTCCTCCAGCTGCCCGAAAGTAGCGGCAATCTCCTGATAGTTCTGTAGATCTCTTTCCAGGAGTGTCACGTGAAGGCTGACATTTCACGAATGTGGTAGCACGGTCGTGGGTGGCGAGTGCTAAGAGATGGTGTTATCATCTTGTAACGCGTATATTTGTAAATGTGTTTGTATGTAAATCTGTTTAGTTTCGCTATTTAAAACGTGTTTATCTTAAAACGTTCATTGGTTACCAAAAAGTAATCAGTAGGTAGAAACCAGAGTCTATAACTGTAACTGCCATTTTTACTTCCACGTATTATTATCATAACGAAAAAAGCAACCGTTTTTGCGGAGCGTCACAATACGACTGGGCACATAGCGGCGGTGAGGACTGCCATACACACAGTGTGTGAGGTAACATTGCGTGAAATATACCCTGCATTATTTGAATGCCGATATTGTTCCCGTAGATGCTAGCTGCCAGACGAACGGTCACGTATCACGGATTGTTTTGGTATCAATTCAGGTCCTACATGTACTTGTAGGTTATCAGTGTTTTTTCAAAAGACAGCCATCTATTAAGGGAAATAAATAGTTAGATATAACAGTGTATTATTTTAGTGCTAGAGAAGGTTGAATACGGATTCAAGAAAAAAAATGTTTTTATTAGGTTAGATCGGGGATGGTCAAAATAGTCCAAATGACAATAACGATGCTTTTACCTGGAATCGTGAAGTGTCGTATGATTAAGAGCCTACTGTATATCGGCAAATAAGCAATGACTACTATAATATCTTATGAAAAAAAGAGAAGTTTGGCTTCACCTGAGTAACAACCAGCAACTACAGATGTGCCTGTAAATATTGGCAATTTTAATCTTTGATATTCGACTTCCGAATGTGAATAGTTCATAAATAACTGCGCAACTATTCGTGTTTACGAATATCCGCACACCCCAATACATTTTCCATTTTTTTGTGACTAATATTGGTATATTAAAATTAAATAAAATACTCATTTTTAGGCAACTAATAAGAATTTCAAACTGTTGTCTCATTGCTATGTGGATTCATTCAATGTAGCTTCCTAAGTAAAAACAAAATAATGCCTGATAAAGGGATTTATCTTTAAGTTACATTCAGAAAGTCGTCTAAAAATTTACAATTATTCTTTCTCCTCCGAAGAACAGAACTTAAAATGTTATGTAATAATACAATGGTATATGTACCTACCGGCTGCTTAATCTACTGAGCCTTTTATTTAATGTAAACCTTAGCATGCAAGTATGAAATCTATTATGAAACTTTTCGCACAGCGGACCTAAGTTGTTCCAAAATATGTAAAATATATTTAACCTATCTAAGGTACAAGTTTCAAGTTTCCACTTTTGGTTCACATTGTCTTGAACTCCAACAAAAAAGGAGGGGGGGGGGGGGGGGGGGGAAGGGAGAAACTATGTTTAAATTTTTGCTATCTCAGAGCTAGTGCACTGAGATTCTCAGGGTAGACGAATTAAGTAAAAATTATTGACGGAGTAACGAATGGTGCTAAGAAATTAAGTTTGCCGCTGAATATGGGTTGAATTCCCCAACGTAGCCATGTTAATTTTTAAAGTCTTACACATAGGAACTGAAATAATATATATTGAATTGTAAGGCACAATATTTTTTATAAGCAGCAATTAATTTAAAAGTTGGCTAATTGTAACTAACAATTTGGCTTGGACAGTATAATACTCACGTGAATGAAAACAATATAACCGAATTGAGAACCTCCTTTTTTTAAGTCGGTTGAAAATTAACTTGTTTTCAATGCTTATCAAATATAATTTTCCACGTAGATCTGTTTGTTTACTCTTACTTTTAAGCTGGGAATTTTTTGCCTAACTTATACTTACATAAAAATAAACGCATTTCTTGAATCAGGATAGTTTAGTTTGCAAAGCGTCACTTGATTACATTTCAAATTGAAAAAAATTGGAAGTTTTTGTAAAGCACATTATGGCACAAAATATTTTTTGCCCAAACACACTTTACAGTAAATGGAAGAAATAATTAAAACTATAAAAAATTTGGGTTCACCTTCTCTTCAAACCTTTCGCTTTTCGCAGCACATCCATGCATCTCTGAATTGATAGCACTGTTCTTAGCTTTCTTCTCGTCGTTGACACAGTACTCCGCACCATTCAGATTATTTACTGGCACGGAGGAGGTGGGGTCAGATTCCGTTAGCCGCGGATGGGTCCGAAGTAATGGCAACAGGGCAGCCGGCTGCACGCTCCCGCGCGCAAGACAGGCGCAAGTGAACCTACTCGCGGCCAGAAAAAATAGCTGAAAATGCAAAATACGAAATATTTCTTGTTCTAATAAAGTTAGCAGTATGCCACCGCTTACTTTTTTTATCTTTACTTTAAAAGGAAAAATTCTGCAGACTAAATATTTGTATATCTTACAGCCTGTTTTTTAGACCACTTTTTCGGTTTTCCTTAATTTTAAAAACGTAAAATAAAACACTTATCAATATTTTTTCTACAATATTAATCTGACAGATGATTTCTGTTGTAAAACTGCAGCAAACAAGCCAAGTACGAAATTTTTATTTGAAAAATTGTAGAAGATGTAGAAAACACTTTTTAACCTACAATTCCCTATCAAGTCGCTGGACCAGGGACGGCCTTAACCCAGAAGCTTCGAAACTCAGATATGCAAAGTGCCACGAGTCAGCTCTATTGGACAATGAGGTGTCCAAGGAACCGCCGGCAGATGGAAGGACCAAGCAACACATGACTCACAGCTCGCTCTTGATGTAGTCCATTCTCTTGGCCACATTCTGCTTAGCCTCCTCCAGCTCTTGCTTCACCAACACCGGACCAATCAGCTTGTACACCTCGCCCCCACTCTTCATCAGTTCCAGCTCCTACACAACATGGTACAAAACACCTCATAAGAGGCTCACCATACGAGCAGAAAATTCATGAAAGAGTCAAATTAGAGGTTAAGGGAACCAGTACAAATAATATGTGTTTTGACAGCAGTGCCAACAATTTTTACAAATATCTGCTCAGAACACCTAAACAATCATAATTTCTCACATGATGACAACACAAGTTTTTAAAAATAAGTATCTTAATTTTTGATAGTTAAATTATGTACCTGGTGAAGTAAAAAAAAACCTTATGAGAGACCTAATCATTCTGAATGTTTATGAGTATTTGTGCCAGACACCCCTTATCACCAAATGTTAAGTTTTTAATTGTTATGTGTTTTTCTTTAGTTTGTAAATGGACTACTACAAGAATAAAGTGAAATTTGTCACAAAACAAAAATTGAAATTACCAAGGCATCAGATGATATTGACTGGGAGCTGTAATAAGTTTCACAAGTTTCATGTACTGCTTTTGAAATTCGATAAAATTTAGATGAACACAGCAGCTGGAAGAATAAACAAAGAGATGAAGAAAAAGTATGTAGGTGAAAATTGCAAACCACAAAACCAGTTGAGATATTGAGTACTAGAAATTAAAGGAAATTGTGTATTCTGTTATGTTATGCCATTATTCTTCTATAGTAAAATATCATTAATGTTGAAGAAAAATCACAATTTTGAAAGTCAATAATGTTATCCTTTGTCAGAATTATTATGAAGATACTTTAAAATCATTTTTCACAATCCCATATGTGATAAAAATGATCTTGCAAAAATGTTAGTGAGCATATAAAGTATTCTAGATAACAAAAATTATTATTCAGCCTTACACCTGAATCAACTGGAGTAACTATTTGATTGAATAACGGACAGACTGCAGAATGACTCCAGTACTGTGCGCCCAATCTGCCAAAAGAGCAAATAGTTAACTACTTCGCAGAGCTTGTACTTCAAACTCCTGGTCCTGAAATTTTACTTATATGTTTATGAGAAACACAAGTTTAAAAGATAACTTAAAGGTATTTGGTTCATCCTTTAAAAAGTGGGGCCTTTTTATTGATCTCCATTCTCACATAATGGTGAAAAATAAATATATTAGTAGTCAGTTATCAGAGTAATGTACACAATACTATATTATCATATTAATCTAAATATAAGGTAATGATATTTATCCAAACTTTAAACTAAAAGTGGGGATTGCATTATAATTGCAAACTTGTATCTTGCCATTGAGAACAACTTAGTTGAAAAATACACGCTCTACCTGTAAACTTTGTCACTTATGTCACTTCAGAATGCTGTTAATACCTTCTGAACCTCCACTTAGTTGAAAAAATAGACACACTGCTTGTAAACTGCGTCACTTATGCTACTTTAGTCCGGGGCTTACTGAACCTCTGCCAAATATCCAAATAGGGAGTAAATTTTCTAATTTAAAAAATTGTCATGTGTAATGGACTTGAATTGCAATTTCTACTCCATAAAGTCTTTTTCATAAACTCATTATCAAAAAGATTAGGGTCACATTATATTCAGAGTCGCATTAACTTCTGGTAAATAAGGTATTTTTACGTCAAAATGGATGTCATGCAACTGTGATAAATTTAATTGTAATTCATGAAAACCATTTTAGGTACATATTTGTAATTGTATACATACATAATTTACACATGTAAACCAACATTTAACCAGTTACTTTCAATTAAAATAGGTATTTATGTGGCCATTATCACATGATAGCGAAATGCTTTTCACTGGTTAGACATCATAACTCTGATCCAATAACCCACTACATCGGAAACAGTTGGCCATTTGAGAAAAGTAGTAAGATTTTCTCGAATTAGTTATGAATCCATTATTAGTGCTTGAATGAAAGGAATCAAATAGGCTCTACTAAAGTAGTGGTATTTAGTTCTTAACTATTAATCTTTAAAACAATAGCATGCACACTTAACTATTAATCTTTAAAACAATAGCATGCACACAAAACTATCAGGTAATCATAACTTAACTGTATGTAATGCAGTTAATTGGTACAAACCTATTAATATTGCAGTCATTGTGAAAATTCTAAATTTACAGAAATTCAATCAAAGCAATCAGGAAACATAAAAATTACAAATAAATACTAATTAATACTCTTGCTCAATCTATACGAAAAAACCAATTGCAGTGCATTAGTCTTGCTAAAACTAGAAAACGGCTCAACCGATTTGAATGATTTTTTTTGTTCCCATCATTGTTTAATATCATAATATCTATAAAAGATACAAAGTCATTGTAAATAGGAGACTTAGGACTACTCTTAATAATGCCACTAAAAATAAACAGAATGTTGTTTACATGTCTTCATTTATAGACATGAAAGTTGACCCTTCAAACCAACTTTTTGTTAATTTTCAACTGCTCCTACTATCTTTCAAAATTCAAAAAACACAATGAAACCTAAGCAAGTAAGTATACATGGAGTACTTAGCAATCATATACACCTATCCCTCACTTAGCACAAATAATTTGTTCCTAAAAATGCTTGTGTTATTCGAAATTGCGTATTCTGAAGCATTTCCATAAATAGCAAGGCTAATTTATTTAATGTGTTCCAAAATTGTGTAGGAAAATATACTTTACGTAATATAAATGCGTTGAATACACTCAACGATAAATATGTCACACCATTTACCTTTATATGCCTCCCAACGCACTTTGTATGACAAATACGACACCGTATAACGGGAGATACGTGGTTATGTACTTTATCGTCAGTCGGCTGGCTGACTTGCCCGTCCAAGCGTGACCTTCAACTCACGTCGCGTATCTTTCCAAACCATCCTTTACTGACAGTGAAACCGATATTACTGTCCGGATATTACTTTTTAATTTTTCAAAAATTAAAGTGTTTATTCATGTATCACCACCTGGTTCACAGCAACCCTGTCAGAACAATTTTAAATTTTTTCATTGCAACATTCATTTAACAACCTTTTCCAAGTGAATCATCTGTACATTTCTGTTCCGGTATCTAATGGCAAATATATTCCCGCTAGTACAACCAACAGCATCAGACTTATATAAACTTTTGGTAGGAGTCCTTATTTCGTACGATTGTGTGCACAGTTGACTTATTAAAAATAAAACTAAAGTGCGACAAACATAAGCGTGGCCTTCATGACAATCTGCACGCCATAATACTTCTAGGTAGTTTGTCTCAAATACTTGAACACGATGCATTATGAGTGATCAAGCACGTACAGTTACCGGCAGCTGAATGGGCAGAATTTGCTTTTGTTTTGAGTGAATTCCCTGCCACTAGCTAAACTGAGTTCATTGCCCGGTTTGTGGCCAGGCGGCGATGGTATGGTACGGTACGGTTCGGCACGGCGGCATAGGCGCAGACGTAAAAACATTTGGTCCTTTACACTTTATAGCCGAAATTTAACTTTTCATATCTGATGTTTGTACAACAGCCGATAGCATAGGCAGACCTGTGCGTGCATCTCTTCCCCCCTTGTTTGGCTAACTGTATCCCACTGCACATCTGTAGTTTACAGAAGTTGAAACAGACATTTTTTTGCCTACCGAGATTTCGCGCAAACTGAAATTTACAGACATGCTATTCAAAACTTGGGCAGTAAATTCACATCGCGCTAAATGAATCCGCGTAATCTGAACACATGCTAAGTGAGGGAAATGTGTATTGTCAAAAGAATGTACTCAATACCTTCTTGGCAAATAAAATTCTTAAAGTTTGTGTTTTTGGAAAAAAAAACATTTTTTGAGGAGCTGTAAAAAAAGGCAAGTTCAAAAATTCTGAAAAATTGGCAAAACATTGCCATAATAACCCTTAACATGCCACTAAAATATCTTTGTGTTATTTTTAATTAGTTTATTCTCTGTAGCAGACTAAAAATGCAAAAAAAAATTAATATTTATTCCAGTTTAATTAACTGTTATTATTGTTATACATACAGTAAAACAAACAGTAAAACCCTGTTAAGAAGTTTTTCAAGGAACTGGATGCTTAAAAGGGAAAAGTAATTTCCAACGTAAAAATTGATTTTACTCAAATGACATGTACTGTATTCACACAAAAATACACTTACTATCATTGGCATGCTGGAATAATGGAATAACTAATTACATATTTTTTATCAGTAAATTGAATTATTAAAACTATATTTAATTTAATAATCACATTAAAACTAGTATTATCAAACCACTAGCAAAAAAAGCAAAAACTAACATTTATTGTTTTAAAAAATATACACAAATAATTCAAAGAAAGTAATAGCTGGCGGTATATGGTTTACTTTGTTTTCGTCACGTGACTTGAATTGGAAAATTGGTGTACTGATGGAACAGCCTCTAGTCCCTGAGAATGCAAGCAGGTGATTGGTCGTGCGGCATGGGGCACAGGTTTCGAAGATCGTTGGCGTCTCTCATTCGCCAGTTAAGCCACGAATGGGGAAAATGGTCTGCAGGTGGAACAGCCTCTCAGTCCAAACAAACACAGGCATATGATTCGTCGAAATACACACAAGTAACAGCGTGTGGCGTGCGGCGCAGGTTTCGACGATAGTGCGCGTTTCTCATTCGTCACTTGAATGGGGGAAACAGTGCATAGATAGAACAGCGTCGCATAGATAGAACAGCGTGTGGCGTGCGGCGCAGGTTTTTCGACGGTCTTGTTCTGTTCAAATAACTATTGGCCCGAATATAAGGCGACCTGCAGTTTCGGAAGGCCAAATAAATGAAAAATAATTTTGGTAGAAATTAATGTGAAAATTCATTAGACATACATTTTGTGTTGATAAATCCTTTTTGCATTTATGTATACCAGCTATGTATTACTATTTAGTAGTGTGTTAAACGTAACAAAGTAAACAAAGAATGCAGCTTGCCGGTGAAGCATACGACCATAAATAACTTCGGTGACGTGAACGCGAATATTTGTCCATATTACTCTTTGACATAGACGCTCTATGATAATTATGTTGTTTGAAAGGTTTTTACATAAAAAAAGAGGGATTACTGTGAAATTATTAAAATAGCTTTTGAAACAACGTACCAAATTCCTGTAAATATGGCGTCTTCGTGCGTGTTCGGCAATGTTCGTTTTACAACAAAGAAATACTGTGGAAAGACAGTTGGCAGCCGTGAATTTCCAAACATTACATTAGAGGTGGGTTGTTACAGCAATTTTCGGTATCTGTTCTAACCTGATACTGATACAGTAATGTACCTAGGTACAAGTATCTGATACTTTTGCATCAGAGCAGTAGCGGTCCCAGGAAGCGACAAGGTATCAGCATTCTCGTTACAGGGTACACATCCTCCGTGCCGTCATCACCAGCGTATAAAGGTATCGGTGTCTCTGATACATTATTTATCACGCCCGGTAATTCTCTACCTCTGTTACTCTCATGCCCGCCTGATACAGCCAGTATCAATCAGTTCAACATTCACTGCAGTTCGTCCTGGCCGTGTATTAATTACCACCATGTACATTGTTGCGGGCTGTCATGCTTTGTAGTTAGTATCTTTATAGTGAAATAAGGAATGGATAAGTGCAGGAAAAAGACTTAATTTGTGTGGAATTTTTTTACGGAAAATAATGAGTTTGTTAATTGTAATTTGTGTAAACAAAAACTGAGTTATAAATCATCATCGACTAATCTGAAGAAACATTTGAAACGTAAACATTGATATAGTATGCTCACTAATGTATGTGTCTGTTTTTTTAATTTTAATTTTTGATAAAATCGTAATCTTTTAATGTATGAAAACACTAGTTACTAATTGTTTTCGGAAAAAAAAGTCCATATGTTGATTACATGTGTTATTAGTGTCAACTGAGAATTTATTTGCATTTTCATAGCTGTTAGGTGCACAAATATAAATATTATATCTTGTATTAATGTACTTTTTAATATTAAAATTTCATTAGTTTTATTATTGTACGAGACTGTGCACGCACTGCGCAATGAGCGTAATTTGATGTGGGACAATAACCAAACGACTCGTAACAATTTCGCTTTGCGCCTCTCCTTCAACGCCTTTCCCTGCGCTTCCTCCCCTACATTATTTCCCTTCTTTATCCCTTATTCGTCGTTCCTACTCCCTCCCCTTTCACAAGCTCCGCCCAAGTGACCGTCATCTGCGATCGGGTTCTGCGCTCATTGGCCGTGGTGTTGTTCCAGGCGAATTCTGAACTGATACTAAAGTACTTGATACTAAGTATCAGGTTGATACTTTTCGACCCACCTCTACATTACATCCGAAATGTTCTTAACATTTTCTATTTGTAAACGTAAACAATTGTTCTGAAAATAGCTATGATATTTTAGTACAAATATTTCCGTTAAAAATCTTAAATTAAATTACCGTAAATGTTAACACGCGATTGTACACAAAGTACAAATATGAAATGTGTAATAAAAGGTTGCCATTTTGAGATGCTTCAACATTCACATTTTTACTCAAGAACAAATATTTTAATTTTCAACTTTAAACAATTGTGAATTACTGCAATATTGGGTGGATTTATAGTTTTCCCCGTGTGAGGTAACAAAGTTTTAGTTAATATAAAAAATTGTGAACATTTTGTTTAGCAATGTTTCTACTGTAGCTTTCAGCTTGGAACTAATGATTGCGGTGCTGACGTCTTGGGTGCGAAAATAAGGCGACTTCCAATTTTCGGGGCGCGGTTACACGGGACCCTGAACTACTTCAGGTGAACATGTTTAAGTAAACACGTTTACAAACGCGAAAGTGTACGGTTACACGGTAGTTGCTGAAAAGTGTGTTCAGCTATAAAACCGATTGTCTACTGTCAACGAATGACTATGTTTTTGATCTTCTCTATTTTGTACCCAGAAAACGCGGGATTTTCTCACTTGTTTATACAGTATTATCAGCAGAAATGGAATGTGTTTTCATATTGCTCAATATTTTTTTAGAAATCGGGAATTCAAAAAACATACACAGAAAATTTTTTAAACTTATTTGTTATTATTTTTTGTGCGAGAGTACCTATCTCAGTTTTAAGAAAATTAAGGTCAGGATCAATTAAAAAAAATACATATAATTATTTGTTGATTTTTTTTGTTGCATTCGGTAAAATATTACTCGAACTTGTGCCAGGAACACTTTCCATCTTGAATTTCTGCAAAGGACTGTTTATATTCTAAACAGCCAATCAGAGGCTAATGTAGAAGATATGTCGATCTGAACTACTTTGCCAACCTGTTTAAGTTAAATGGGAAATGGCCTCGAACGAAACATGTTCAGACTGTGTGTAACCGCACTCAACAGTTGAACATGTTCACCTGAAGTAGTTCAGACTCCCGTGTAACCGCGGCCTCGCATATCTCGTTTATGTAAAAATGGTCGCCTTATATTCGGACCAATACGGTATTAAACGTTTGGAAATATGTAAATTTTTAAAATTAATATTAAAAATTGTTCAAAAGCTTAAAGATAAACGTTTTTATTTTAATTTTTTCCCACAAACGCTGAACGTTATATGCGGGAAGCATATATAAAGAAAAACGTTACGAAAGGGAAATATTAACATAGGGATATATGGAAGTGATCAAGGGAATAATTTTTTGAACTTAATAAACGGGAAAACGTGTTACGCGGGAACGTCTTAAGAGTGAGGGACTGGTCGGAGGCGGAAGGAGGAAATGACAAAATCGTGGAGGAGCCACGGAGGACACGGAATAGCCTTGCAAACAGTTCCAGAATCTTTTCATAGAGGGCACTGTCGTAGCTGGGTAGCTGCTGTCAATCAAGCAGGATTAGCTGCCGTCACTGTGTCTAGCTAGAGCGGTTGGGGCAGGGTTGGGCCGTTATGAAGAGCAAAACAGGAATGGTTGGGGAGGGGGGAGCGAACTCGTCCTGCGACGTAGCTGGGCTGTGTAAGGCGCAAGGAGTGTGTTTGCGCATCCGCTATTTCTGATCTGTCAAACTCAACTCGCCATAAATCAAAAACCATTTAGTCAAACGACGTCCAAATTTGTCAGTATAATTGTGAACTGTTTTGCCAACAATAATATCCGTTAATCTTCTTAATGTAAATAATTTCATTTAAATATATATAATAAACCTACGAGGCCTTAAAAAAGCTAACCGTGACTTGATGTATCTGATTTTTCATTGCGAAGTATTTTAAATAAAGAAAAGAGAATTTTTTTCTGCGTGCATAATATTGCTAAATTGATAGAAATAAAAATTTTATAAGTTTCAACATCTGTTTTAAAATGCTGTAATTTAAAACAAAAATATTGTTGAACACATTTTATAGTTAGGTCTTTTGTTGCAGCCGATTTGGATAGAATTTCAAAGAAAATATACATGTTATAAGGCACGTCATCTGCAAAACGAAGAAGCAAATTTTGTTATTTGGTTTCAATTTGTATAATATTAATATATGTCTTCCAGGTAATGTAAAACACCTAACAACATTTCAATCGTTAAGTGCAGAATGTAAGTTAGCCACTTTATGCATTAACTTTTTCAAAGTGAATTTACTAATTTTCCAATTAAATTTGTTTTTATTGTGTTTATCATTATGCATTAGGAAACATCTATTTAAAAAAAGTCAAAAGATATATTTTGAAGATAATATATTAAAAGTTTGTATTGATATTAGATACCTTTTGAAACATATTAATTTGGAATTGGTAACTTGTTGACACTGGATGATTCATTTGTGTTACTATCTCGTGTGCATCTGTAAATAGATATAAACAATCTATTTCAACAAAGCCTACAGGCGTACGTAGATTTCAAAGTGAAAGTGATTTGAAGATTTTTACAAACTCCTGGAACATTTTAAAAACTTAATGTACATAACATCCTATTATAGATATTTTACCCAATATTAAAAAATGTCCGACTAAACATTTTCCTGCATTCCAGACAGCGAAACTATTTTTAATGTTTTTTTCAAAACTCAATACATTCAGCATTTAATGTCTAAACGAATTTAATATTGTACCTACTAAGTAGTTATGTAATTGTTTTCAACCTTCAAACACTACTTTTCATCCTTGCCACTAAAAAGTGGTCGTACACAAATATCCTTTGGTCAAAGGTTTAAGGTAATATTAAAAAAAGGTAATAAAAATAAAATTCGATTAAATTGATACTTATTAAGGTTAGGTATTGTTTTTTATAATCCCAACTTCGATTTTTATTGTTCTTTTTATCAACAATTATTTCAGCTTAACGTTTTAGGAAAAGTTTCTAGTTTTATAAAAATAGTTGTTAAAAAAGTAATAACATTTTTATATTTCTATCGTTTTTATTCCCACCCCACGCAGTAATGGTTAGTAACATAAAATTTACTTAGAAAAATATTTGCAACACTAAAAATGTAAACAAAATCAAAAATTAATTCCATAGAGTACATGATAGAGAGATTTTAATTATTCTCATATTCCATACCAAAGTTTTCAAAACCCCTTGCAGCAATGGTTTGTATTATCAAGAATGTTCTTAGACAAAATGTTTTGGATGAATATTATAAGATTTAAGCACAGTTTGAACGGATTTTATGGTATGCCTAAGAAGGGAACTGTAATTTTTTTTAATTATACCACTCTTTTTTCAGTCCCTTGCACAGGGTGTCTACCAGATCTAGTAAATGAAATTCCCTGATGTTTCCAGGTTTTCCAGGTCTAAAACTGAACTTTTCCAGGTTTTCTGTAACACAATTACGACATTCCACAAAACTGAAAAACAGTACATTGACGGGTTTCAAAGTATTTCAACTCACTTAAATTATTAAAAAAAAATACCTTCTTCCAGACGTGGCCAAAGTGACTCAATTTATGGCAAATAAAACATGCTGCTACAAATATTTCACACACTTACATTTGCAAAAACATAAGTAAAAAGAAGCGCCCATCAATTCCGCAGTGACTCAACTTTTGCGTCTATTGCACTTGCTTCAGAACGAGCCAAATCCAACACTCGAGCCTTCTTCAACTGCAATGCCTTGATCTCCTCTTCAACTCTTCTTTTTCTACCTTCTTCTTGTCTGTAGCTTCCTTTTCTTTTTGTTTTGTTTGCAGGGCTTCCTTACGCCTACAACTAGCATTTCTTACATACTGTAACATGGACTTGGTGATATCAACATGCTCTACACCTGCAGAACGTTGAACAAAGTCGTACATCTGTCTTAGTGCGATCAGTATTTCTTCCTGCAAGTTTTCAGTCAGCAAATTAGAATTCATTGAAAATCCTCTTTCCAATGATGCATTTCCATTGGAAAGTACCAACATCATCCTCACAAACTTTAGAAGGCCTGTTTTGGCAGCTACTGTATATGCCTTAAGGATGAGCATCCACAAGTGATCAAAGCGCCAGTCTTCTCGAGAAAAAGACGAGAACAGTGGTTCAGAATCTTGCGAGGAACATACCAACTGATATGATCACTCAATGTTATCAGCTTCTTGTCCTTATAGCCACTTGTTTTGAAGACAAAATTCTAAACTGTAATTCACACGCTGTTTCCTCACACCCGAATTTAAAGCCACAGACGGACATAAGCAGGAAATTCCCTTGGTAAGTTTGTACTTCAGGGGACTTTTGTCTTGAAGTTTTTTTACCATAACCTTTAGACAAGTCCTAACATCATTTTTCAGTAACAGGACAGACTTTACTGGTACTTTCTCTTTCTTGATGGCATGGCATACTGCATAACCCAACTTGATATTGTTAGCAGTCAATAGATTTTCCTGGATATCTACATCCAATCGAGATACATTGCGTTTCTCTCTAAAGCTCTTTAGTACCTCTGGTTTCAAAAACTTTCCTGCCAAAGCTAATAAAATGTCTACCAGTGAATCATAGAGAAAAGGTGCCATGGGTGCTTCACTTTGGAACATTGTGAGAAAATATTCCAGCTCTGATGCCAAAGAGTAGAAGAATGTCAATTTTACTTCTAGAAGATTATCTTCAAGAGCACTTTTCACTACACTGAAAGACACAGATGAAATAGAAACTTCACTAACAAATTTCTTTAGGTGGGGTAACATTTTCATGGCACGCTCAGCAACTACAGTATTCCATCTGATTGCACAAAATTTCTTGGAAAAAAGCTCTGATCCAGTTATTCTAATGTAATCTGTAGAGACCTGAAAAAGTAGATGTTATTTTTCTGAAAAATAGGTGTTATTTTTCTGAAAAATAGGTGTTATTTTTTTTTTTCAAAAATAGGTATTATTTTCCTTACTTTAAAACTGGTACTAATTTTTTTTTTTACAAAATTATGAATTATTGTATAAAAAAACTAACTTGGGAACGCACCACAACGCTGAAATGCCAAATTGACCACAATGCCGACAGCTAGAAAACTGCTGTGTACCACACGCCGAAATACATTAATGCCGAAAAATGTCATTGCAGGACTGCTACAAAGGTTAGGTTAGGTTAGACAAGGTTAAGTTACACTACGTTAAGTTAGACTAGGTTAGGCTAGGCTAGGCTAGGCTAGGCTAGGCTAGGCTAGGCTAGGCTAGGCTAGGCTAGGCTAGGCTAGGCTAGGCTAGGCTAGGTTAGGCTAAGTTAGGTTAGGTTTGATTGTGGTATTTCGGCGTTAGGTACATTTAAGAAACACACAAATTCATTCAGTTGTTATTTCGGCGTTGTGGTACACAGCAGTTTTCTAGCTGTCGGCGTTGTGGTCAATTTTGACATTCGGCATTATGGTATTTCGGCGTTGTGGTAACGACCCCACTAACTTCTCCTGTTCTTGTCTCTTTTTAAATATGTAACTGTGCAGCTGCATTGTCTGCACATTAACGTTTTTGGGTCAGAAGCGTAGAAACCTTAATGTTTGAATTCTTCCGCCCGTATACACGCATTTACGGGAGGCTTAAGGCCTCTTCACAATAGCGCGGCGCGGCGCGATGCGACGCGTAGCGATGTGACATCATTCGATACCAACCAATCAGAGTTAACATCGCTCGCGGCGAGCGATAGCTCGCGACGTGAGCACAAGCGACAAGACTGCCTTGCCGCGCCGGGCGACATCGCTGATGACGTAAGACTAAACAGCCAATCGCAAGCAATAATTCGGAGAATTATAAGAATATCAGTTGTTAGTAAACAAACGATTGAAATAGAAGGCAATAGGTGTCTGGAAAGTGATATTGATGTAAAATAATTTCCTGATGCAAGGTACCTTTATATATATATATATATATATATATATATATATATATATATATATATATATATATATAAAATCAGCTAATTTCAAAACAATTACAAGAAGTGTCTGTACTTACAAAATCACAATATCTGCACTAGACACGCAAGTTAGCAAGTTATACCTTAGTGTCATCGACAGTCTTTCTGCTGGGCTCAATGGTAGGCGGTGAGAATTTTTTTGTAACATTGGACCAACAATATGCAGCAACGCATCAAATTCATTAGGAGACATCCTCATGAATACGAAATAATTGTCACTGTCTCCTAATCGCATTTCTGAGATAAGATTATGGTAGTCCCCTTGACCCAATCTATTTGCATTTGTGGGCCTTGTGTGCCATCTTCTGTTATTATTATTATTATTATTATTATTATTATTATTATTATTATTATTATTATTATCATTATCAAGTAATAATAAACACAACAACACTCTCCGCCTGTGAACATTTACTGCATGGCGATTTCTATTCATGTCTCTTTTCACCGATGCTTAGATACAGTATACTTGCATATGCAATGCCAGACCAAAAAGAGAAAATTTTAAAATACATCCACAAAGTTTGTTTATATTTACTTATATGTTATCAGATGTCGCCGGTAGATAGCAGGCTGTTTCAATTTTTTTTTTTTCGCCGGTCGTATAGCGCCGCGTCGCGCCATTGTGAAGTGTACAGCCAGCGACTTCGCGTTAGATCGCGAGCTATCGCTTCATCGCGTCGCCAGATCGCGCCGCGCCGCGCCATTGTGAAGAGCGCTTTAGGCATTGCAAACAAAATATGGGTAACTTTATACTTAATTTAACATTAGCTGTACAATTATTTTAAAACAATTCTCAAAATCCAGAAAACCACAACGAAAACAAACACCTCATAAATAATCGCACTAGCTACGTTACTCGTTGATGATAAAATAATTGGTTTTCGCGGCAAACTTACAAACAAACGTCGTAGGATTTCATATTTTGAGGTTACGATTGAAGTTCCATACTTGTTGTACGTCTCTTTCGTGTTATTCAACTATAACTTTTAAATATGGGTATAGGAAAGTTTAAAAATTAATTTCAATAATTATTTAACAATAAATATTGTCGTTCGTATTATACTAAAATGTAATTTACGTATTAAAGTTTTTGTCAGAAGATACTTGTTTATATGAAAATAACGAACAAAACAGAGTGACCAACATGAAATCTCAAACATTCTTAGCCAGCCGATTTATTTTCAACCCAAACGTAAAGGCACCGTTAAAAATATAAAAGTAAATTTAATCGATGTTATAAGAATATGAGAACAATTTACGAAAGAAATTGAACATTGCATTTTTATAATTATATAATTATGTATAAATATATTTCAAGCCCGTGACAAATTTTATTTTTATAGTGCAACAAGTGAACAACCGTTGAGAAAAGGAAGATAGCGACTAAACTAAGAAATCAAAATAACCGTAGTATCTAGAAAAGTAATGAACTTACGGAAAATCATTGTAAATATACGTATGTGTAATTAATTACGATACATCTTTATTTTGATACGTAATTTTTAGGTGGATTTAACAAAATTTCTTTAAAATGTGACAAAACCATGATAAATAGGCGTTTTCAACTAAAAGTGCAGAAATTAGCGTTTTACATGTGAAAATGCTTAAATTCGCGTTATCGCGGTAGCGAATTTTTCAGGTCTCTAGTAATCTGCCCTCCTTGCAGGTACATACATAAACAAATAGTAACTGTGCCTGAAAAAAACTAACAACGTCCAACTGTATAGCAGAAATTCCAGTTTTGAAAGCACCATGGACCGTATGAAGCCCACAGCTACCAATTTCTAGCAACGATGGCGAATCTTCACCAAAAGTGTCTGTGATATGTATTTTCAAAGCTAACAAAAATGCCCAGTTTACGTTGAGGGCATCCATAAATACTTAAAATTAAATGCACCTGTCGGTATAATCCGAACGTGGGAAGCACATGCTGCAGTACGTACGGCAGCAGGATAACAGACCAGCTTGAACCAGTTTGTATCACGTGATTTAACGCCATTTCCAAATCCGATGGTAAATAAAAGAAAATGGAGGTGGGAACTGTTCGTTATTTTCCATCCAAAAATAAAATAATGGGACGCGATACACTTGATGCTACGTCAATGCAAGCAGATCAATAAACAAAAAACGTATTGCCAACTACAACCTACCAAACAAAAATTCCCTGATTTTTAACAAAATTCCCTGATATTCCCCTGATTAATCCCCGATTACAATATTCCCTGATTTTTCCAGGTTTTCCAGGGTCAGTAGACACCCTGCTTGCAGCAATTTTTGTGTAATCAAAATTTTTTCTACACATAAGTTTAAGATTAGAATTATTAAATTAATACAAAAATCGTATGGATCCGAAGTTGTGCCCTTGCTATGATTTTTTTTCCTTCTCCAACTCTTGTTTTTTTAACCCCTTGCAATATTGGCTCGTCTCGTAAAAAATAATTTTAGAACAAAATTATAAGTTTTACAAAAAATTTGAACTGATTTGATAGTGTTTCTTCTAAGGGAGTAATGGTTTTTTATAACTAACCCATATTTATATAACCCCTTTAAAACAGTTCGTCTAATCAAAAAATGTTTTAGACCAAATTTTTAGATCAAAATTAAAAGATTAACAAAACATTTGAACGTATTTGGTAGTGTTTCTACTAAGGGCGCTTTATGAATTATTTTTAATAATTCGCCCTTAATTTTTGACCCCTTTCAGAAAACGTTTCTCTAATCCAAAAATGTTTTAGACAAATGTTTGTGATAAAAATCATAACAATAATACAAAAATTCATAGATCCAAAGTTGTGCCTACATTGGGAGCTATGATTTTTTTATTGTCCTCAAACCCTTGTTTTATCAACCCCCTGCAGTTATGGTTGGTCGTATAAAAAAATAGCTAAGACAAAAATTCAAATTTTAATACGTTCAAACGAATATGATATTTCTCATATTATGGGAGTTATGGCGATTTTTCGGGTTTTAGGAAAACCTTCCCCAATTCTACCACTTTGGTCAGATATTGTCTATTAACGAACTTGATCGAAAATTTCCACTGTCAGAACTTATTTATCAGTTTAGAAGTAATTGGTAAAAAATTGCGGCAGTTATCGTGTCCACAAATTGTATTTGAGGTCTATGGACCATGAAACGAAAAACTATATAAAAATTTCTCATAATTCACACCGTGGGTTCGGCTACAAAAGGTAGCATTTACTTGAAATTTACCTAATAACAATCAGTGTAAATCATGTCAGTAGTAATAAATATGCTGTGAATAAAAATTTCGTGAAAAGTTGCGTATAGAATTAGGATTAAAAGTAATGCGTACTACATAAAATATAAAAATTCATTCTAAAGGTAAAATTGTTTATTCGTCTAGCTCTGCAAATTATGTGTAAACAGTTTTGGGGGAGCATTGTTTAAATCCTATTTTAAATAATAATATTACTCAAAATAAATTATTAAAATTTTACGTTTGTTTCGTTTTCCATGAAATCTTAAAACATCGACAAATGTGCATTTGAAAAAAGAAGGGGAGGAAAGTATTTTCAGTACATAGTTGTAAGTTTGTATTGTAAAAGTAAATACGCAAGAAAGACATTTTAACTGAATCTGTTTGTAAACACCAAACTGAATTTTCCTTATGTGTGGTTGGCCTGAAATTGGCGAAGAAACATGCAAAGATGTAACTCGTTGGATCACATATTGTAGAACCAAATGTATTGTTATCATTAGTTTTGCATGGATTTATCACAAAATTACATAAATTAAATATGATATATTTGTTAAGTAACATAACAAGTATGCTGACAATATTTAAATGTTCTCGTCATATTGTTTTAAATGGAAAATTACCATGTTAGGTTAAGCCATTGTTTTCATTTAAAATCGTAATTTTTCAGAGTACACCATCGTGCCAGTTATCAATTGTAATATATTGACATAGTTTGACATAGTCTGTAGTCTTGTTGTAAACGAAATACGTTAAGCAAAGTTTCTGGGCATAAAATTTCATAAACTGAATTCAATTTCTGTGTTATAATAAGGACATGATAAAGAAAGATAAAAAAATGCAAAGGTCTCGTTGCGACCTCAGCTTATCATCCTTAATTAAAGTAGTAAAGTAACATACCAAAATTCGGTGTGTAAATAAATGCATTTTTGTTGTCAATTCCATTTGATTTTTTCTAGTGTTTTAGTTGCAGAGCAAATCGAAAACAAAACATCATTATTTCAATAGTCAGTCTGCTAGCAAAAATCTCCCAATTGTAAATATGTGGTAAAATTATGATATTGTATTAACACAAATAATACAAATAATTTGAAACAAAATGTATAATTAATGATGTGGTAGTTAAATTGCGTGAATGAGCCTATGGTAAACCTAGCATCCAACCAAAACGTGGTCAGTACACACTTCGAACTTTCTTGTACGAAAATGTGTACCTTTAAATATTTCGAATGCATATTTGGAAGTTGTGTTTGAACCAGTTGGAGTTTATTCGCTCAATATTAATTGTTTAGGCATAAGGGAAAATAATGAAGGCAAAAATGGAAATATAGTTGTTAAGAGGACTACGTCATTATTTTAGCGACATGATGCAAAACAGGCAATATTTCTTCGAAAGGCGATCCAAGATTTTTTGCATTCTGACGTTGCCGGGGATCTCCCGTTTCCCCGCCCTTCTCATTCCGTCGCTTCTGCATCCTTCAGGGCATGCAGATGACAACGGGCGCCCAGTTACAAGTCTGCCCTCGGGGTATGAGACTCGTGTACCCTACTCATAAAATTTTTATTTATTCATCCACTTAGACATCATTATTTTCAAATTACTTTTTTACTTTTGCTGTTTACATCGTTTCACCTTTAATCATCCCTGTGGCAAGTTATATCATATATTTGCGAATATAAAATAGGTACTACGTTTAGTTTTTAAAATTACTTTTACGAGATGTAAAGAAGTAGGCCTACACTCGTTCATGGGATAGACTATATACCATTTGAAGCCAAAAGCTTGTAACGGCATGAGTTTAGGTGTGTGTGTGTGTGTGTGTGTGTGTGTGTGTGTGTGTGTGTGTGTGTGTGTGTGTGTATGTATGTATGTATGTATGTATGTATGTATGTATGTATGTATGTATGTATGTATGTATGTATGTATGTATGTATATATATATATATAATTACGAAAATTCCGTTGATATTGTAATGCAAAGGTGTAGAACTAACATATATAAACCAAAGAAATACTACCACTTACGCAAGTTATTAAACAATGAATTCAACTCTAATTTTTATGAGTGCTGTTGATAACGTTCCCACGATCACAATATGTGATAACCTGTGATCACGTTAACAGTGTCTCTTCTCTTACACACATTTATATATTGTCTTCGCAAACCCAAAGTCTTTCAGAAATGATAAAAACTTTACGTCCATTATAGAACGCACAGTGCGGCACATTAACGAGGAGTGATAACAGACAAAATCTAATCTGCCATGTTCCTGGCAGCGTAGTGGCTCTAGATTGTTACTTATTCAACTATATGCCCTCACCACTGACCTACACGGTATACCTTCCCACTCTTTGTACCATGGCTGTTACCCTGATGATGGAGATTACAATTTATGGCGAAAGAGTAGCAAGATTAACAACATTAACACTGCTTTAATCTTTAAGTTGAGTCACTTCAATACATTACGTAAACAGCATTGTAATAATATAACTTTATCATGTCACGAAAATTAAAAAATATAAGAACTAGTGGAACACTAGCTTTTTTGAACTGAAATAAAATTGGTAAATAAGCATTTTAAGAACTTTTGTCTTTAACTTCCGTTACGTAATTCTCCATGATGCTTTCAAATGCTTGTTTCAGAAAAGTTTTAATTTACAATACAGTACGTTGCAGACTTAAATTCAGTCAGACATCTCGGTCTGTTTTAATTTGCACACTACCGTTATCATATTAATGAACGGCCAGACACAACTATGAAAGCATCCTTTGCAGTCAGGGCTGCGAGTGATTTGTCTAGTAGACTGTGAGTTCTGCATATGTATTTAAATCTAATTTTGTCAACTTATTGAAGGGAGGTGAATTATTTTATTGTGACAGTGAATAAGTGCAATGTTGCAAGTATAAGTTCAAGGCAAGGAAATGGTAAACACTGCATCAAAACACAATCACAATAACACAAAATGGTTAATCGGGACACGACTAAGCTTCGAGGCGGGGCTAATAGTACAATATAAACCAACTTAGCAGCTTGGTACGCTGTTGATCATATGTAACATTGATAATATTTACTCAGTCACTGAACTGTTTATTAGTGCTACATTCGTTTAGTCACAAACTATTTATTGGTTGCCGCAAAAAAAAAAAATCTGTTCCCACGAAATGTATTTTCCTCAATATAATAACGGTAATGCAAAGGGGCCGATTTATAATTATGCTGCTTTTCAAAAATGTTCTGTGGTTATATCATTTCTTGAAAACTCATGCCAGTTTTGCGCATCTGGCGAGACAGCTACAGGAATACGAAATTGTATGATCGATGCTATAGGACTTATTATAACAAAGCGTGGGCGAACCGAGCATTCAGACTAATACTATGGACAACACAACGACGACAGCACTAACAAACACAGAAGTTTTTCAATGACAGTAGTTACGACGTTTCGGGAACTGACATCTGTTTCCGCCATCAGGCACAAACAAACTGTTTGTGCCTGATGTCATTGAAAAACTTCTGTGTTCGTTAGTGCTGTCGTCGTTGTGTTGTTCACAGAATTTTTTATTTTCATCGTTGTCTTTATGTGTTTGCTGCGTTGTCCAGTTTTTCTGTCTGCTTGCATCCAATCTGTCTCACTGTATGTCCACTGTGTTCGTCTGTGTTAATACATTTTTTTTTTAATAAGTTCCTTTCACGGAATTCTTTTGCTCTCTAGTTTTTTTGAGGTTAAATATTTGGTTTGTGATGTTTTCGTTGTATTGTCCATATTTATTTTTATTTTCCTTGCCGGTTCAGACTGTGTTCGAATACATCTGACTCGGTTTTGTTTTTCTTTTAAATTTTTTTTTTCTGTTGTTAATAATTTATTTATTTGGTTTTCGGAGGTTTTTAGATGACTAACAGTTCAAAACATAAATGGTGTTATCCAAAATAATTAACTAAATCGTGGTTGTTATAATAGTATTACAACCAGGCACTATAAGACACTCACATCCGCGCTTATTGTATATTGTAATTTTTAAGCTATTGTAATACAAACTTTTTTGTTTTGGACATTTTATGCTAATTCTGTTAAATATTTTCGTTTTGGTGCTTACTGTTCATTTGTTCTGGGGTATGTTTAGTTAGCAGTGTATAGATTAATATAGAGAAAAATGTTTTGTGGTTCGAATCTTCATGGAGACGCGGTTTCTTTAAAGTTAACTAGGGTCTATTTTCTTTAAAATTCCATTAACGTATTTTTAGTAAATAACCAGGTATATAAAAAAGTTTTAAGTGTAATTTTTGTAATTTAAATTGTTGTAGTGTTATTTGAAAGCAGTGTACTTCGCCAGTGTTCAGGCCATATGCACTTATTTCAGATGAAAACCAAGATAAAAATGTTTTCCAAATAAATGACAAACTGTCGTTGAAATTAATAGTGTAGTTAGGATGATTATATAAAACAATAGAGACTTCAGTAACACGTGCATTACAACTATGCCATAATAACAACTTCCGTGACATCACGTGTGTGATATTAATTTTACGAAAATACAGCAGTACGCATTCAGAAATGTTAATAAATTTAACTAAAATACAAGTTGTATACTAAAATAGTTTCAGCAAAGTCTTAGCATCGTTAACGAAGTGTCTATTTAGTTACGAGCAGTTTTCTGGGCAAGGGAGTTTAAGTATATACCTACTTATTTATGAAACAGCTATGCAAGTAATGATTAGGCCCGTTTGACCGTGACATGCAAACGTATACGTATCACGAAAAGGGAAACGTAAGACCCTTTAAGTTCGTTCTACATTCACACGTAAGTGTACACATATTCGCATCCACAAGCGTAAGAGAGATGGAGAAATGGGCAATGCCGAACTCTTGTGCAGCTAATAGCAATGCACTATTTTATCACTACGTATACCATGTACATGTCCATTTTATTCTTGTTTTTGAATATTAGGGTCCGCGGTGGTCAATGGGTCAGACCCCTCGCCTCCCACCTTAGCGATCTGGGTTCGATCCCAGCTGGGCAGAAGCCCGGAATTTCGCACGTAGGAATCGTTCCGATTTCGTGGTTGGCGGGGTTTCTCGGGGATCTCCCGTTTCCACCGCCCCACTCATTCAAGCGCTTCGCCATTGCAGGGCTTCATTGCTTTCATCCCTTAGGGCACGCAGATGTCTACAGGCGCCCAATAACAAGTCTGCACTAGTACGATACCCTACCCTTAGGTAACTTCCCCATACGATAATAATGTATTTGCTAGTTATTTCCGCTTTATTATTTAAGGCGTAATTTTTTCTGTCTGGAATATCAAAAAAGTCTAGTTTGGTGTACACCTCTCTTTCGGGAATACCAGTTTTGAACGGCGAAAAAAGGCTGGGTAATGATAATGGCTCAAGTGAAAAAAAAATGTCAATAAACAAACAGAAGCATATTTGCGGCACACTTTTAACGAATGGAAATATTTAGTTTTAGAGCTAGATTAAGCGCGAAATTCCAACAAGTAATGCCTTCGGCATGTCGGTTAGTCTACATACATCGTGACTTTAAAACCGGTGGATGTAGAAATGATTTTATGTTTACCTTGTTTGTTATGTGCTAATTCACACAATTTTATGTTTTTATACAGTATGATATATAAAACTTATTTATTTAAAACCAAAAGTGACATTTCAGTACATTGATAAATTTACAGTGAAATACAGACAAGCTAATTGTTTAAGTTTTATCAAAACGAAGCCGAATGTGTTGTGTATAAATGCATTCCGAGATGTAAAAATTACAGTAATTGATTAATCATACATTACCGTATGTGTGGTACGATATTTGACATATATATTTTTAAGTGCCCAGACGTGCGAGAGTAACAAGCACCCAATCAGTTACGTGAATATGAGATGCAGTGATATGCAATACAACCAGTCACGAAATCTATTCGCGAAATTCAGACGTCTCTAATTATAAGCCGTTTGACTAGTTAAATGCATCAAACAGAAGTCATCATGCACAATTCAACGTAAACTAAACATAAAAACCGATGCATGTTTAAAATTTCACGTTTGATCTTGTTTACAATGATGTTGCTGACGTCAGTATTTTTTACGCTTATTGGCGCCAGTTTTGTTATGTTTTTGTGAAATCCGTACTCTGTAGAACGAGCTGACGGAGTACCGTAAATGGTCGTCTTGCGTTTACGAGATGCGTTTCCGTTTGATTACGTTTCCGTGTCATTACATAACGGGCTTTAATGATAACAAGGTGTGGCCGGCAGGGCCACATTTTTACTTGTAATTTATTTTGTTGCTGGTCTCTAAATTTTATATGCCTTTTTATTTTACTTATTTTTATGCCTTTTTTAATTATTGTTAATTTATCTGTAAATTTTTTTAATTATATTTGTTTCTGTTATTTAGTTATACGTCTTTTGGTAGCTATGGATTATAAGCTTAAGAATATCGATTGTGTTTCACGTAATTACCACTTGGCGAGCGCCCGGCGGTTGGCTGATGACGTGAGACTTTCGGCTTGTCGGGAGCGGAAATCAGCTGGGCCGCGAGGAGTGTGTGGCCAGGGACCGTCGAGGACAGAGCTATGTGACGGCGCGGACTGGGGTGCCGGACGGCAACGGGCGACGAAGAGTATGGGGGACAGGGCAATGGTTTGCCCTGTGATACTGGACTTATCAAGGTAAAGAGAGGCCGCGATTTAGATTTTTACCCTCGTGGCGCTGCACTGGTTTTTGGCAAACCTAGTGAACTGTGTATTTTCCCATACTAAATTTTATTTGGACGGAACTTTTATTAGCCCGTTTGGTGAAGAGGCCCATTTGTTTCACACGTTGTTCCAATGTGGGATTTTTTAAAAAGGTCGCCCGTTTGCCTGTAATTGTAATAAAAGTATAAGTTTGGAAGAAACGAACATTATGCAATTTGTTTTTGAGACTTTGTCTTCGGAATTTGCATACTTAAAGTTGGATTTAGCTAATATAACCAGCTTGTGCAGTATTATTTAAATGTATGCGATCGGTATTGGACTACTTGCGCCGCCTGATGTTGGTTGGTGCGGCCATTCAACGTTTTAATGGAATCGTTGGCAAGTTAGTAAAGAAGCCTTTGTGAATTCGTACCTATGGCCCGGCGTGGCATTAGACTCTGGAGTTGGTGAGGAAGGTCAGGAAGCCAGCGCACGCCTAGGATATTAACTTTGTTTTTGGCAAGCCTTTAGCAACGAACATCTGAAGAAAGACAAAACCGTTGATTGAGATTTAAGAACTATATTTAAATAATTTGTGTTGTACTTCAGGATTATTATTGTAGTATTTTTATATATTTGTATTGATTAGCCTAGTTAGATTTTTTTGGTGTTAGGGCAGTCAGTTAAATTTGATATTTTATAGTGGCCACGCCTCACGCCCTTATATATTTTTATATTTGTTGTTACCAGTATTTATATTTTTTACGATTTGTTTTAAAGGTTATTGTTAGTATTGCAAATGGGGATAAGATGCTACCATTATTAACGTCAGCCTTTGTAACTAAGCTTGTATGGTTATGTATAGTAAATACTATTTTTGCAAATTTCTATTTTTTAATAATATATGTCCAAAGTCTTGCCTCGTGTTTGTTTAATGGTTACTCTGCTAGTATATCCTTTGAAGTTTTTGGCCTGACCCCTGGGCAGTGGTGTGGGGAATTTATATTGTTTAGCTTTTTATGCCTAGTTTTAATATTTATATTTTCCCTTCGCGCCCAGAGTGAGTCAGGGACGCAACTCCTCTTCCAATTAAGGAGGAAGAGGGGTTACAACGGTTTACTGTCACTGGCCATGAAAGCGTACTGAGAGTAGGGAGGCAGACGTGTGAGATAAACAAAATTGTAAGTGAACAGGGAAAAATAAGGTAATGTTAATAAAAATTAATTATAAATAATTCAATATGATTACTAATTATCTCTTTGAACATAGAAGCTGTTGATGCAAGTTTCTTTCAGCTGGCACAAGGAACTTGAACGACAGCACTGATACACTCTGCACTTCCATGGTTCAGTGGTCAGAAAGAGGCAGGTAACAAGGCACTCCCCTTTCCTGATCTTGAAGAGAGATAAGCGGCTTAGCGCGGTCTCGCCAGTCGCCACCACGAGCAGGTAGTAACTGGTTCAGGGAAGTTCCCGCTGCTCAATCCTTAGCAGCACTGTTCAGGGCTCTTCAGCGCGTATTATTTTTAAACGGCTGCGTGTAAAATTCGAAAAACAACGCGAAATTGGACTTTTAACTAACCTTCGATTAGAGTTTCCAGGCAGTGCACAGACATATGTTAGGTATCAAACGATGCAGTATTCTTTCTACTGTATAATAGTTTAACTTACATTTTGATTCTTCGAATACGAACTTATGTGGAAATAGTTTCACAGACGTCTGCACTCGCTACGTGTGAAAAATTGGTAATATTAACTGATCTTCGTTTGGCTTTCCCAGATATAGCTCTGACATATTTTAGCCTTAACAAATATCCATGGTGCTTTGTCTCTATAAGGGCTTCATCCCATCTCTCTACAATATGTTAGTAACGTGTAAGAGGCGATTTCATAAAAGACTGCACTTCTGCATTATGCAGATATTTATAATTTAATTATTTTATGATAGAATTTATGCACCTATTAACACAAAATTTTATTTTAGTAAACAAGAAAGTTACATGCATATATAGTCAACGCGTCAGACACGAGACTTTTTAAAATTCTGTATAAAACTGCTTTAAATTATTAAAACTTAATGTTTAATATCTCAATTAAAATGATATGAAAAATTTCGAAACTACGTACAGACAACAACAGTAGCTAAATAAAACTTTAGACAAAATTTCATTCCAATCTGCAGCAAAAAATTTAACTAACGCTCACTCTTAAGCGAGTTTTACTGTATTTGGCATTTTTAAGTGAAATGTAATGTGTGGTATATTATGTATTGAGTTGTGTGTTATAAAATAATTTTACAAGAACAATAGATGAATGTTTACGATGAAATTATAACTTACATTATGTTTTCTTCTGTGGTTGAAATGTAATTTGTCATTATCAGCTGCTTTCAACACTGGAAAAAAAGTTTTAAGAATATTGTTCTACTTCATAATAAACTGTCACTTTCTTAAATGTTTGAGCAAAATTATACTCAATTCTTCACTAAGTTTTGGATCAATGTTATGACATCTACCAGTTGTAGCCAAACGTAATTCAATGGGGGAAAAAACACGTAAAATATGCTTCTTCTTGACCCACACTTCATCACTAGATGCAAGTTTGAAGGATGTGTTTGGGCCTGCAGGACGGAAAAAAATAACGATATATTCACTTTGGTAAGGCGCAATGTCTTCCACCATCCCTAACCACCACTGTGAATCATAGACACATGCTACATAGTCTTTTAGTTTTACATCTATTTTTGTATATTCTTCCTGAATGACAAGGAAGTAGTGAACACTTTAATCTTAGTTTCATTTATTGGAATGAAAGCATGTGAAACTCTTGTATTAGGAATAACTTTTGCTTTGGAGAACCTTTGGAATAACATGTCTTTTTCGCCTTCAATATCTTCTTCTGATACATATTAAAAATTTATGACAGTTATATTTGTTGAACAGCAGTTAAACACCTGCAGAGGAGTGGTTATTGGTTCTGCATTCACACACTGCAAGCTAGCTTTGGAAACTACTCTTTTTATTAGACCACCTATCCCATCGCAAGCATTCTTACCATGGCATGCGGTAAAAAAAAATGCCATTCTGCATCTATCCCAAAACCAGTTTTGTGATGACATAGTTTTATAAAATTCTTCCTGTTTTTATATTGGGCTGCACAGCCATCTGAAAAATAAGTCACTTTCTCAGTATTTGTGTTGAGTTTTGATAGTTCAGTAATGAGAGCTACTTGAAAGCAATATACAGATTCAGTTGTAAGGTTTTAAGAATTACTTATTACACAAAAGCTTTTAGATTTAATTGTAACTTCATTCTCCATGTCAGACTTGAAATATGTCAGCTTGGCATATGGTACCTTGGCTATTTACACAATGATAGCTCTGAATTTTATCTTGTATCAAAAAAGAAAAATTTTCATATTCCCCGTATTCTATGTGCGGTTACGTCAGCGAAATGACCCGGACCACGTACCGTTTCCCGCGCACCTCGTGCGCCCCTCCCCTGCTTCCCCTCCCCAGCTTCCCGCTCAACGCGTGCCGGTGCATAGAAGGCAGTCTCGACTCGTCTCTTCCGTGACGGACACGCTGGGGCCACCCGGTACGGGTCGGCTCGCAAATAGCACCGCTTTTACCTCTAAATGGCATCTTGAGCAGCCAACAGCTCGAGGGGTCGCTGTTGTCCTGGCCCACTGTAGTAGACAAAACGTGAGGAACCTTCGAATACCTGAGTTTTAAAGCTAGCTGGCGCCCACATCTCGATAGAAACATTCGTTACAGGGATCAGAGGGCCAGGTGTCGTCATTTGGTACCCAACTTGTGTTGCTTTGAAAACACGAAATTTGCAGGCTTGAAGTTGTGAAATCCACCATTTTAGCTGCAACAGCGACTCACGTAGGGACTGGTGCAAAGCGGAGATGGGAAGTCGACAAGCGCACCTGATTACGCGGCGTCGCACAGAGATTGAGTGACCTCCCGCCTCGCCGAGTGTCAACAGAGTGGAAATAAGCTTCACGCCACCGACTCGCCGATGCCGACGGTATCACGTGACAGCTTCTGGAAGCAGGAGCATTTCCGGCTTCTTCGTGATAACCCGGGAACGATAACCGCGAGGCGGTGTGCGTGCGGATACGAAACACTGGACTTTGGGTGAGGGGAGGTGGACCCCCCATATTTACCTGCGCCCTGCCATTGGCGTTTTCCCGATCTGTCAACCGGGTTGGACAGCCAGGACCATAAAAAAACAGGACAGTAACTGGACAGTTCAGAACCTAATTGACTTTTTTCAGGGCACAGAAGGATCGGGGGTGCTCGATAACAAACCGGACACGCAATGCGCAGAGGACCTGAATGTGACAACCAGAGGGGGAAGTGTCAGCGCAGACAACAGCGCCAAGATGACGTGCGCAGCGCTGTACTGTAAGGGACAACAGGGGGACATAGCGAGCTGTCACAGCTGTGGAGAGGTAAAACGCCGCAAGTGCACAACAATCAGTGAAATCGCGACGGGCTTTTCTTTTGCCTAAAATGGGAAGGCAAAAATAAAGGGCGAATGGATGGGGCAAAAGATGCAGACAGTCCTGTATGCGAGTGCATCTGTTGCGCTACCGGAATTCAGTGGATAGGAACACGAAGATCTGCTGGTGTTTCTAGGGACATGCCAGGACAGACATGCATGCTATTCCGTGCCCCCCGACGAATGGGCACCACGAACGAGCGCTCAACTGCGGGGTTGCGCCGAAGCATGGTGGACTATGGCAGGGGACTATCGAGTGACTGGGACGAGTTCGTGGTGCAGCTAGTGCTGCGTTTCGACGATGCACACAGTGCCAAAGGACATTATTTTGCCAACCACAGGGCGAAGGGGAGGGAGTGGAGCAGTTCATGTATGACAAAGTGTGGCTGCACTGACGTCTAGCGCCAGGTGACAACTTGAGCGGAGAGCTGCCTGTCATCGTAGAGCTACTGGTCCCTGAACTACGCCCCTTCTTGAGGTCTGCGGTGGGAAGAAGCCCCGAAGACTTTCTGTCTGTAGCGCGGGAAGTGGAGCAGGACTTGCAACACCTGCGGGCCACCGTGGTCCCATTTATGAAGGAAGGAATAATTGTAATGGAAACTGCGAAATCCCAGAAAATGATTCAAATACAGATGGTAAATGAAGACCCAAAAACATATGTGGGTTCGATTGAAGAATGCATTCGTAGAGCAGAAGAAATTCAGGTAGAACAAGCGAAATCACCATACGAAGGTATCAATACAAAGTTATCGCAGCAGGAACAAGTGAAATTAAGGCGGATCATAAAAGAAAATGAAGATCGCTTCGCATTCAAAATACAAGATATAACAGAAACAAAATACTATCAAATAAAAATTGATTTAATAATAGATAAACCAATCCACACAAGACCATATAGAATTGTGCCAAAAGTTAGAGATGGGTTACTAACACAGGTACAGCAAATGGAGGCGGCCGGCATTATTGAGCGGTCGGACAGTGCTTACACAGCACCATCATTAGTGATACAGAAGAGAAGCGGAGGAATACACTTTCTTACAGATTTTTGCCTTCTAAATAACTACGTCAACCTAATGTCGTACCCTACACCACGAACAGACGATATACTTCAGGCATTACAAAATTCGCGATACATCACATCACTTGACTTATTTTCAGGATTTTACGCTATACCCGTCCGACAGGAAGATAGGCATAAGTTAGCCTTCACTATTGACAAAATAAGGCTTTATCACTATAACAGGATGCCAATGGGGCTTTTGAACTCACCAGGTTATTTCCAAGAGTTTATTGATATTTTATTGGGACCAATGAGATGGCACTCCGTGATAGCACATGCTAACAATATTTTTGTAATGGGAGACACGTTCGATGAACACCTACAAAATTTGCAGGATATATTCAACAGATGACAGTTTCAAGTAAAAATTAATCCTGCTAAATGCAAATTCGCACAGGATGAAATAAAAATATTGGGACATTGTATGACACCGTACAGAATCAAACCAGATACGGATAAGGTAGAAGCCATAAAGCATATGACACAGCCAAAAAACATTAAACAGCTGCGGTTATTTCTGGGTATGACTTCGTATTTCAGGAGGTATATAAAAAACTATGTAACTGTAGTAGAGCCACTGATAGAGCTTACAAAAAAGCAAGTGAACCTCCAATGGGGGGTAAAGCAGCAAACTGCCTTCGAACAATTAAAACAGGCAGTCTCAGCCGTACCACTTCTAGAAAAATTTATTGAAACCAGAGAAACTATTTAAGCATGTGATGCATCACAAACGGCAATAGGAGCGACCTTAATGCAAAAGGATAAACACAGCAAATGTCACATTATAGCATTTGTGTCTAAGAAACTCACACCAAACGAAACTCACTGGTCAAAAACAGAACGCGAACTAGGCGCAATAAAATACTTCTGCCATCTGTTTAAGCAATATCTATATGGCAGACATTTTATTATTGAGACAGACCATGCTAGTCTGAGATACTTAAGAAGCATGGCGGAACATTATATGCGAATACAAAAATTCGCTACATCAGCTGCGGAGTTCGATTTCGAAGGAAAAATAGCGAAAGGCGTGAATAATAAAATTCCAGACGCACTATCACGTGTGCCAACAATGGACAAACAGTATATTAGGTGTGTGGGACATAAGGCATATATAGTAAGAGCTGGCGATGGACAATCCTAATCAATTTTTCATTTTCTTGCAAACGCATTATTCCCGGACGAAAACAAAGAAAGAGAGATACATACCAATATTGCCAAATATATTCACAGAAACTGGGATGACTACAAAACGTTTTACGAAAATCTAGGTAACACCACCTTGAACAAAGAAAAAGTTCTACAAACAAACATGAGTAAAGGCTATGTATTAACAGAACCTATATTACAGGCAGCTAAGAAAATTTATCAAACCAATATTAAGGTAATTGATACTGAAACTGGCCAGGAAGATAAATTTGAAACAACAAAGCCCATTCATAACATTGTTTTACTGAAACACAACAAAAACAGTAAATACATATACGATACAGTCATGTTGAAGTCTAGGTATGATATGAGTATTGAACGGGATGAAGAGTTACTATTTTCTATGAACGACAATGTAAACACGTCACCTTTTCAAGGGGACTATAGTAAGGACCCCCACATTCAAAAGCTAAAATTGGCCCTCACGGACCCGGATTGCGCGGAGGAGAAGTATAAAAAGCTAGCACGGCGTTATGGTATGAAAAAAAATGGGGAAATATTCTATAAATTGAATTCACTGGGAGGAGAAATTCATTTGACACTAGTACCAAGAATTTTCAATGGGAAATTATTCAAGCCCACCATGATGCTCTATTAGTAGGCAGCCATTTTGTCATATTTAAGACACAAAATCCGCCAAGCATACTACTAGGATACCGTGAGTAAGGACGTTGAGCCAGCGCCGGGGTCGCCAAGGAAAGACATTGACGGCATGCCGAAAATGCTTTAGAGATCCGCCTCGACTGAGATGTTTCCCCTCCTTGTTTCCTTACCTCGTTTGCCCTTCTTGTTCCCCCTTCCCCTGGTGTAGTGTCTTGGTTGCGTGGCAACGTTTCCCCTCCACGCCTGCGCTGTTACTTCGCCCAGCTGTAAACGTGAAGCTTGAGAGGTATGGGGGTATTCTTGAGTGAGTGGGGAACGGACCAACTTGTGGAGGTAGCAGCATGGTATCCCTTTTGGACTGTGGGCACGAGGACGGCGTGCCATGTAAGTTGACTTAATAGATTGCGGCCTTATTCCAAATTTTGTTTGGCACTGTCCTTCTAAATTCCATTTTGAATTAATGTCTGTCTGGGCCATGTTTCTTCAGTCTTCGGTTAGTCATGCAAAAACCTTCACCTGCTCAGTTGTCCCTTGCCGGAAAGGCTAGCTTTCATTTTGACTGAGTTGCTGCGAGGTCTTAGAGGCCTGTCACTTTAAATTGTTCCGTGGGACTCGACATGCGCTGTCTAAAGGGGGCCTGTAAATTAACTGTGTGGGTCATTGCCGCAAGGCTCGGGCCTAGCATGAATCATTAATCTCTGCATTATTTTCATTCTATATTTATGATTTGTATTTCCTGTATTTAATGAGGCCTCATGGTTTAGTAATCATTACTGTAATTTCTGAAAATCTTAATTTTTGTTTATTAGTCATTTGGGATTGTAATGTCTGCAGCTCTTAATATTGTTATTAGTCACGTTCGTAATATCCAGGGCTGAGATTTGAATTGTATGTACGATTTGCTTTGTGTCTGCTGTGCAGATGTGCTCTATGTGCATGTGTTATTAGAAAATATCAAGCTATTTGCATGGAACCCTCTTTGTTTCTTTACAAGCAACTATGAACTAGCTTGAGTCCTTTGAGGCTCATCATTATAATATGTGAATCCGGAAGGGCGTAAGACCGTGTTTCGTTCTTGTTTTGGCCAGCATTCCCTTCGCGGGTTCTACGTAACAAACTATGTCAAATCATGTGAAATTTGTCAACGAGCCAAACTAGGGCACGAAAAACCGTCAGGCCATTTACAACCGATTGAGCCACCGCCGATATTTAGACAATGGGCACTGGATGCCAAAGGCCCACTACCGAGTACAAGAAATGGAAACAAATATATTCTTGTCATGACAGAATATGCTTCGAGATTCATAGTTGCTAAGGCTGTACCAAGAATCGACGGCGAGACTAGCGCAGAATTTATCAAAGACGTCATTTTACGTTTTGGATGTCTAGACAGGCTGCTGACGGACAGAGGAACGTCATTTAATAACGTGATAGTAAAAAACTCTTACAAAAACTGCAGATCAAGAAGCTCCAGACAAAAAATTTAATCAGTGTTCTAATGGATTGGTGGAATCTATTAACCGTGTAATTGGAGAGCAATTAACAATATGGGCGGCGGAAGACCCCCGTGGCTGGGATGAATATCTCCAATACATAATATTTAAATATAACACGACAGTTAATTCCAGCAGTAAATTTACACCCTTTTTCCTTGTCCATGCAAACGTCACATGCTGTGCTTGGGAAATTTTCACATAGGGCAGCGGATTGGGAAAAACACTTACGCTGTGATAGGAATCAGGCCAAAATAAATATTATGCACAGTCAGAAAACACAGGAAACGAGGTTCAATAAGAAATTTAAAGCAAGTATATACACGGAAGGAGACTCAGTTTGGCTTAAACGCAAGCCTCGACATAAGTCATTATCATTTAAATATGTAGGTCCTTATAAGGTAAGTAAGGTTTTAGGTCCAGCAACAGTCGTGCTGCGAATGAAAAAAGGAAAGAAAATGATCAATGACTCAGTGTCAACACGTCATCTGAAGCGAGTGCATATATATATATATATATATATATATATATATATATATATATATATATATATATATATATATATATATATATATATATATATATATATATATATATATATATATATATATACACACACACACACACACACACACACACACACACACACACACATAAATAATTTAATATTAAGGTAAATAACCATATAAACGTAAGTTCCAGTGATAAGAATGATGGTAGTTAGTATAACATAATGTAAGAAACATGATGGAAAGCGAAAAAAAAAAAAAGAAACAAATAGAATTTGATAGGACATTTCCAAGTGGCCTTTAGATTGTATATTATAGCATAACTATAATCAGTGTGTGTATGTAGAAGCTAATGACCTGCATTACATTACAGGTAGAAGCCAAGGATGGAGATTCTCAAGATTTTGCACATTGTAATACTCAGCGTGTCTACATGCCTTATTTTCACTACTAGTACACCTACCATCCGTACACATGCGGGCTTGTATTGGTCAAAGATAAAGAGTGTAATTACATATGAGGAATCTGTTCCCTTGCTCTATAAGATTCCATTGGCCCCATCTAGTGATAGTACAGTTATAGACGAGTGAGAAAACAAGTAGTGCTCAATGACGCAGGAACATACATGTAGCAATGCACGAGTATTAAAAACATTTGCGCAACTACTGGAAAGCAGGTTTAAAACTGATAACCGTTTTGACTTCTTATATGTTCAAACCAGAGAAAGACGAGGTATTCAATTCCTGGGGGATATCGGCACGTGGTGTTGCAATGTTCTCACTGAGAAACACCTGCATAGCTTACTGATGAACGATAATGTGCTTATTGAGAATTTTAAAAACCTCCACAGTGATGTAACCATGACAAACACCAGGGTAAATGAGGTCATATCTCAAGTTCTACAAATGGCGGCACAAACTGAATACATCGTACATAACTTAACTGGCACTCTTAATAATGTCACATTTACATTAAACAATCATAACGCCGTACTTGATGAAGCAAATATGCTTACGGAAATTGAACAGTTATCTATGTCTTATTTCTTGCACTTTATTCATAATATCTTGGGAGAACAGGAAATTTGTAGCATTCACTCGCATTGTAAAGCTCAGAACTTACCGCTATCTTTAATTACTCTGGATAGACTTAAGTCGGACCTGAAAAAGCTAAGTAAGGACACTGAATCTCATAAATATGACATTGTCTCTGTCGAGTCAAGATGTATTGCATTATTACTCTTTACCCATTACCGAGTGTATCATGTCAGATAAACAAATAGTAATGAAATTACAAGTTCATGTAATACACAAAAACATGCACTGGAAGTTGTTTGAGTTAACACCTATTCCCTTTTCTTATTTCAACGTTTCATGTTACTTACACACAAGCAAAATGCTAGTGGCAGTGGAAGCACACACTCACAATCTAAAAGTCATTCCCTTCTCATCTGAGCATAATCACAATATTTACAAAATTCCTAAAGAGGAGTTCACTACAGCGGAAGCACGATGCATACAAGCAGGTATCGTGTTATCTAACTATTCGCAGCTTATGACGGTCTGCAAATTCACATGTTACGAGCAGACATCCGTGGTAATTTCGTTCATATCCCCACACTTTTATGTTATTTCAAATATCTAAAAATATCTCACTATTCAATGCCAATTCATTCAATAAGGTTGGTGTCACTGAAATGCAGCTGCCATGTGGATGTGAAGTCAGACAGTCAGCCAATATTTTAATTACACCAACTTACCTTTGTGACGTCAATTCACCCATTCAGACCTTCTCTCAGATCGTCATTCCCATCCAGTGGGTAAACGATGCATTATATGCTGTCGACCAGTTGACCTTATCTACGGGGATTCACTTTTTGGGGGTGGCGTGCCGAGACGGAGCCCGGTACGCGTCGTGTGTCTCTCACCGCCGCATCCCGCCTCGTCGAGAGGTCTGCCGCGAGCACGAAACAAGAGAGCGGAGGTAAAAGACTCACAGGTGTGATAGCGAGGCACGTAGATTGAATTAAGTATATTTTATAGATTTAACTCAACGGGTGACGGCGTTGACAATTGTAATAATTAGTAGTAAATTGAAGTGGAACTGAAGTTAATGTCGAGACCTTATTTTATAACCCCTTATTCCCTTTAAGCCCCATTAGAGAGAGAAGGTAATAAGGCTTTCCTTACGAGAGAACTCGACATAACACTAAGTCTCCTCTTTGCAATGACATTGCATATGACTTTGTATCTTTTATAGATATTAAGATATTAAACAAAACATAAAGGCTTGAAAATGTAAATTTTGGTACACTGCAGCAGCCATTTTGGTCTGTAAAATCAAAATGATGGCAGACAAAAATCAGTACCTTTAGTACCTGCATTGTTGGAATATGTACTTTTTATGTGACAAAATTTCAAATTTTTTAAAATGAGTCAGCAACCAAATTAATTGAAATTGGGTGATTTTCCATGGAATGACCTATCTGTCAGGGCTGACAAAATGCCTGCGATAAGCACGCAAGAAGGTTTAATTCACCAAAAATTGACGAAGTGGTTGTTGTTGGAGAAAACTTGCAATCTAAGAGATATCATGCTTCATCATCGAAACAATGAATTGAAACACGTGTCCGAAATGCACGGGACTTATGATGCGCTACAGTATCCATTGATATTTTGGCAGGGCGAGGACGGATACCATTTCAAAATAAAAAAGGTTAATCAACTATGATTTTTATTCATACAGACTGATGATCCAGGAAGGTGAAATAAATCACATTTTAAAGTGTCGCCGTCTTTTCCATTAATTAAAATCTCTGATGAATTTCATCATAATGCACCGTGTGTATGGCCAAGTTCGTTGTTGGATGTACTCTGTTGAATGGCAAAAGTGTGGTCTGTCTCATGCGCACATTATGGTTTGGTTAGTTGACCAAATCAGGCTGGATGAAATTGATTCAGTCATCTCAGCCGAAATACCTGATGGGACTTTTGATCTGAAATTGCATGTAGTGATGACTAAGAATATGATTATGGACCTGGCGGGGTTTTCAACAACGACTCGCCCTGTATGATCGATGGTAAGTGTTCCAAGTGATACCCGAGAGACCTAATTGCTGAAACCACCACAGGCAATGACTGCAATGATGTATCGTCGGCGATCAGTTGCGGACAATGGGCTATCTACAGTTGTGAAGGTTAAAGAACAAGATGTTAATGTAGACAATCGTTGGATTGTGCTATATTTGCCAATACTGTCCAAGGCTTTTGAGGCTCCCATCAATGTGGAATATTGTAACTCAGTCAAATTGATCAAGTACATATGCAAATATGAGAACAAAGGCAGCGATATGGCTCTTTTCGCTGTGACAAATGCAAATGACGAAGTGTCTCAGTATCAGATAGGTCGCTATGTCAGCAGCAACAAGACGATGTGGCACATCTTTTCCTTTGTGATCCACGAAAGACACCCTACAGTTTTACATTTGGCAGTACATCTAAAAAATGGACGAGTGTATTTCAATCCAGAGAACGCAGCGGACAAAGCGGCATGTCCACCGTCATCAACATTGATAAGTTTCTTCTTGGTTTGTCAAGCAGATGCTTTCGCTCGCACTTTGCTGTATGCTGAAATGCCACGCTACTTCACGTGGAATGCATCATTGAAATCGTTTCAACATCGGAAACAAAGAACACCAGTTGAAGGACATCCAAATGCATTTGCCTCTGATACTTTGGGTCGCATATAGACTGTGCATCCAAATGACAAATGTTACTATCTTTGATTGTTGTTGGTGAATTTTCGTGGTCCGATGTCGTTTCAACAACTGAGAGTTGAGAACTGTGTGCAACCTACCGTGAGACGTGTCAACTCTTACAGTTGCTAGAGAACAATTCACATTGGGACAATATGCTCAAAGATTCTGTCATATCTTTATCACCGCATCAAATTTGCACATTGTTTGCGATTATCATATCTACATGTTTCCCTTCGAATCCAAACGATTTGTGGGTCAAATATAAGAAACGACATGTCTGAAGATGTTTTGCATTGTGTGCATCGCCAAATTTTAAATCCAAAATTGCAGAAACTGCAGAAATTCACAATGAGACATTGATCATATGGGCATATCACCCAACTGTCCAATGCACGTTGCATTTAACCACGAGTTACAAAGAGAACAAAAATATGACACTGAAGCATTAGCCAAAGCAGTTCATACAAATGTTTTGCAATTAAATCAACAACAAAAGACAGTGTACAACTCCTTGATAGAAGCTATGAACAATAGAACCGGTGGGATTTTACTTCCTGGATGCTCCCGGAGACTGGAAAAACCTCAATTTCATTGCTTTTGGCGAGAATTTGATCGCAGGATGAGGTTGTCTTAGCATTGGCTTCGTCTGGAATAGCAGCGACTTTGTTAGAAGGTGGACTAACTGCACATTCTACCTTGAAATTGCCACTGAACATGCAAATCAACGAGACACCAGCTTGCAACATTACCAAAAACAGTGCAATGGTAAAGATTCTACAGATATGCAAGTTGGTCGCTTGGGACGAATGCACGATGGCTCACAAGAGGTAACTGGATGTGTTGGACAGAATGTTGAAAGATCTTCGTGACAAACAAAAGATTTTTGGTGGAGCCATGATTCTGTCAGGTGATTTTCCAGTTATTCCATGATCATCTGTAGCTGACAAACTAAACGTGTGCTCAAAATCATCAAATTTTGTGGTGGCAAGTGAAGACATTCTGATTGACGACTAACATGCGAATATTTTTGCAACAAGATCGAAATGTAGATGTGTTTTCGAAACAATTGTTGGACTTTGGTGATGGGCAAATCGCAGTTGACATCACAACCGAATTCATCACATTGCCCACTGAATTCTGTCAGTTGACCGAATCGGAGGAGGAGCATATTCGGCATGTTTTTTCGAATGTAGTGCAGAACTTCAAAAACCATAATTGGCTGAGCGAACGAGCCATATTGGCGGCGAAAAAAAAAATGTCAATGATCTCAATGCGTCCATTCAAAATTATTTAGAGACAGTCGTTTTCTTAAAAATCGATGTATGAGGTAGTAGACTGTCCCACAGAATTTTTGAATTCGCTGGAATTGCCTGGATTACCACCACACAATTTGTAATTGAATGTCGGCTCAGTCATCATCATGTTACGTAACATCAATCAACCTCTACTATGTTATGGAACTAGACTGGCTGTGAAAAAGCTTATGAACAACATTATCGAGGCGACGATTATCAAGGGAAAGTACAAAGGAGAGGATGATTTGATTCCGCGCATCCTGATGATTCCATCAGCCTTGCCATTCGATTTTAAACAGCTGCAATTCCCAGTGTTTGGCCTTTACGATGACCATCAACAAATCTCAAGGCCAGTCAAAATTTTGCGGATATAACTTGGAGTTTCCATGTTTCGCATATGGAAAACTGTATGTTGCGTGTTCGTGTCAGATAGACATCATCTTTGGTTTATTTATGTGCCGAAAAACAAAACGAAAAAAAATAGTTTACCAGAAAGCTTTGCATTGAATGTTAACTGAATTTATCTTTCGAGTCATTCCATGTCAGTTCATCCAGGGCATGTAACCCATGTTTTTTTGATTTTAATAAAACTTGGTTCAATTGTTAGGTGAAAAAAGATCACTTGAAAACCAACATTTTAGATTTTTATCTCAAATACCTCCTGAGACATCGAAGGTTCCTTTGTGACCATTTTTGGCCTAGAGAATTCAAATTTTGCCACCAAATTGCTATATCTAGAATGGTTTGTAAGTTATAACAGAATTATTAACATGACTGATGTTTCATGTATTATCTGCATCCTTTATTACAAAATAGAAAGTTTCTCAAAAGGCAGGCCTCACAAAAAGTGAGCTTGGTACTATGTGAAAGAGGAGGAAATTTACTATAAGATACATTAAAAAAAAAAATAGTGGCTTTCCACTGGAGTGTTGAAAAACAAAATGAAAATGACTAAGTAATGTAAATGGGGCCCCTAACAAAAGGCAGCCAGAAGATGGAAGCAAAGAGGATCGAATATAAGGGTTGTGTATGTCCCATATTTTCCGCATATTACATAAGGATTTTGTGCAAATTTCAAAGCCTCTAGTACCTTCCCTGTGTTATCTGCAGAGCCATGTCATGTGACTGTACATATGTCATTTCTGCATGGAGTCTGCCTGCTAGCTATTAGAGAGGGGTTCTTTGATACTTGCTCTGTTCCCCTTGGCATTGGTATTTTTTTCTGCTTCCTCAGAGGCAGTTGAGAGATAGGCCTAACATCTGGGCTGTCACAGCAAATGCAGTATAGTGGCCCATGTACAGAGGGGCAAAAGTGAGGAAAGCAATAAAGATAACCGGGTCAGATAAAAGGTGTGTGTCTGCCACCATGCAGACTAAACTTTGTAGGCCATTCTTACTGCGCTGCCTGTGTATAATGTTAGTAGAAAGTCTTAGTTCATTATAAGTTGGATGAGAATTACATAGCTACCAGTAATACTAAACTAGAATTCTGTTCTGTTGGGAATGATATGCATGTAGAATGCCATAAAGAGTGTTATATTAAAACAAAGGGAATCAAAAGATTGGAATCACTTTCCAAAGATATTCAAACTCTTCTTGTGCTGAAAACAGGTATTTATAAACATAATCTTCACACCATATGTTTTCATCACAAATTTATGAAATGTTTCAGACATCATGTTGTGATCCTATGAAAGTGCATAGTGTTCCAGTTAAGCGTTCTTTGCGCACAATCTCTTTACAGTGCTACAGAAAAGCAGCAGACAAGGGACTTAATTTAATTCCTGGTAAAAAATTATGCTCCTCATGTAGGAATAGGTTGTATAATATTCAAGAAGTAGGTGCACAGGTAACTTCAGAATCATCTGAAAGTGACGTTGCAGAGGGTTTAGAGATTCAAGCATCAAAAGAAGAAACCCGTAGCTTACTTGACAAAACTTTGGAATATTTGCAACAGTCACCAATAAAACTGCATGCTGTACCACAACATGCAAAAGAAAAATATGGGAAACGTAAAGTACAAGAGGTATAATCAGCTGTAGCAGACAAAATATCTAAAGTATTAGATAAACAGCTACCAGCCACATCAACTAGTAAAAGTACAGAATTACAGAGGCATGAAGTGGAACAAAAGGCTGCCGATTTGGACCGTTTGGTAACTTTAATAAAGCAAAAGCTGCCCACAATGAATAGACAAAGAAAATTACAAATTCTTACCCTTATCCCTCAATCATGGTCCAGACAGAAGGCAGCACAAGAATTTGGTGTATCTGAGTACATGGTAAGACAAGCAAGACAACTTACACTGGAAAAAGGAATCTGCGCATTAGTTCATCCCACATGTGGGAAGAAGTTACCTGAAGTATCTGTGCAGGTCATTCAAGATTTCTATCAAGATGATGAGTTTTCCAGGGAAATGCCAGGAATGAAAGATAAAGTTAGTATATCCAAAAATGTTTACAAACAGAAAAGACTTTTGCTATGCAACTTGCATGAGCTGTATTGTTCTTTTAAGGCAAAATATCCATCTCTCAAGGTAGGGATTTCAAAGTTTTGTACATTGCGTCCTAAATGGTGCATTTTAGCTGGAAGTTCTGGAACCCATTCCGTCTGTGTGTGCACTATACACCAAAATGTTGAATTACTTCTTCAATGTCTTGGTGTAGGTGAAAAATATAGTTCACTTATTTTGTATCTTGTATGTGACATTTTAAATCCTGCCTGTATGCTAAGACAATGTGAGCAATGTCCTTCTCCAGATACTCTAAAACAGCATCTATATCATACTTTAGACTGTGATCCAGATGATGTGTATGTATATATATAAACAGTGGGTCAGTACAGACAGAACACAATAACAAACCCTTACCTCAAGTGTAAGACTTTATGGAAATTTTAGTACAAACAATGGAACTCCATATACCCCATACCTATACCACAAAGAAACAATCGGACTTCCTCAAGCAGCTGAAAGAGAAAATAAGTGAAAGAGACGTTATAGCTTTATTAGATTTCGGTGAAAATTTTTCCTTTGTTATCCAAAATGAAGCACAAGGATACCATTGGACCAATAGTTAATGTACAGTTCATCCAGTAGTCATTTACTACAAACATTCAGAAAATGCTAATTTGAAAACAAGCAGTCATTGTTTTTTGTCAAATGATTTGGATCATGTTTCAATGGTGTATAAAACACAGTCAGAAATAGTCACATATGTTAAAAGACACCTGCCTCATGTAAAACACATATGTACATTATTTCAGTGATGGTTGTGCTCCTCAGTACAAGAACTGCAAGAATATCCTCAATTTGTGCCACCACACACAATATTTTCAGCTCACAGCTTCTTGGTCATTCTTTGCCACAAGCCATGGCAAATCATCTTGCAATGGAATTGGGGGAACTGTTAAGCGACTGACATCAAAAGCTAGTCTTCAACGACCATTCCAAGACCAAATTACATCAGTGTCTAAGATGTTTACCTACTGCAATGAACACATAACAGGTATTATCTTTCATTACATTGACAAGAATGATGTGGATGATGTTCGTTCGACTCTACAACAACGATATACTATGGCAAAGACAATCCCAGGCACAAGAGGGTTTCACAATGCTTCACTAATATCCCAGTATGAAATAGGAATGAAGAAAACAAGTCAGGATAATGCATATTCCTTAGTTTTCAATTTCGCTACAGCAGCTAGCAAAGACCCTGGTGGTACAATATCAAAACTGTATACTGGTTGCTATGTGTCTTGTGTGTATGACAAAAAATGGTTCGTTGGTGTTGTAAACAACATTGATAGTTCAGAAGAAGATGCTCAAGTAACCTTCATGCACCCTGCCGGTCAAGTGCTTCCTTTTACTGGCCTTCAACTTGAGATGATATGTGCTGGATTCCTTTTGCACACATACTCAGCATCTTGCAGGCACCATCAACAAGCAGCTCTGGCAGAACTTACAGTTTTTTGAAAGAAGACTTGTGCAAGTGTGATATAGAAAGGCAGCTTTATCAGAAAAGCAATGCAGTTTGCTAATTGCAAAAATTGGAGGATTGTGTCTGTAGATTCTAATTCATTGGCAATAGATTTGTGTAAGTAGGGAATTTTTTTATGTGTACATATAGCATTAGTAAGCGATTATCGAGTACATTACATGTTGCCAGAAGAAAGCCACTATTTTTTTTTAATGTATCTTATAGGATCTTTGCTTCTCTTTCACATAGTACCAAGCTCATTTTTTTGTGAGGTCTGCCTTTTGAGAAACAGTCTATTTTGTAATAAAGGATGCAGATGATACATGAAACATCAGTCATGTTAATAATTCTGTTATAACTTACAAACCATTCTAGATATAGCAATTTGATGGCAAAATTTGAATTCTCTAGAGAATTTTACATAAGGAAAAGTGTTCTTATTCTGAAATATTGGTATTACAGTGAAATAAAAAGCAAGGAAACACAGATACTGACCAATTTATGCTGTCATTACAACCTGTTTTAGGCCAAAAATGGTCACAACGAAACCTTCTTTTTCTCAGAAAGTATTCGAGATAAAAATCTGAAAAATTTGGATTTTAAGTGGACGTACGTCACCAAACAAATAAACCAATTTTTATCAAAATTATAAAACAATGGTTACATTTTCAATTTTTGTTGGATGAACTGACATGGAATGACCCTTTCATGTAAATAAAATACATTGAATTCTTTTAAATTACAAACAAGTTTCATTTAATAACCAAACAAAACCCAAACCGTACATGATGTGGCAAAAATTCTCGATCTTAATGAATTAGAGTTGGAAGATTGATAAGGATTGATAATTGCCTATGAAGAGTTACAATCAAATAAATTTTAGGTGGCATGAAGTTCACCAGGTCATCTAGTATTAAATAAATATTAATAAATAAATTACAGCACACCTTTTAGATTATTATTACACATAAAAATCATCTAAATGAAGACAACATTAAAGTGTCTGCCTGGCTGTTGTTAACACATCTTTTACAAACCATTCAAGATTTATTAACGGTGTCTGAGTATGACTGCACTTTCCTGTGGTAGTTTTGTTTCGTGGTTTCTTCTTTAACATGTATTTTTTTTGGTTAGAGAATGTGCAGGGAGGTTTTAAATATGATATTCCATAATAAAATGATAGGCTTACAGCTTACATTCCCATAAAGGCATGTTAATGACGTGATTACTGTAAGCTGGTTCAATGACTTGTATGTAAGGACAAAGACATATGTTTTGCACAAGCCAGTGTAACCCAAAGTTTATGCATCCAGTCAGGCAGCCACATTAAGTACCTGAATTATATTCAGTTTCCCTGGGTTGGCAGTCTTTGATAGCATGCTAAATAAAAAGTTAAGTTGGTAGATCATTAGACAGATATTCAAGATCCAGTGATACAATTGTCACTACCGAAACATTCCACAAGAATTATACCTATGTAACAGTAAATAAAAGCATTTTAATAGCTGCTCTTTACAGCTCAAATAATTAACAGAAATCTTCAAACGCATGAAGAAATGTTTGGAATCTTGCCATGCATGTCTACATAATCGGGTTAGAATACTCAAGTGATCAGCTCACTCGCCTTCCTCGAGGACGATCCAAGTTCCATTCCCAGATGGTTCAAACAAGAATTTGCCACAAGTGACAAAAGTAGCGGACATTGATGTAAGCAGGTGGGTTTCCTGAGTACTCCTGTTTCCCCCACCAATTCATTTAATATAGAAACCATTCTCCCTTTATCGTCTGTGATGATGACCCACATGGCGACGAGCGACGAGATGTTAAGATTATTCATTCGTGTTCAAAGATGCATACAACTGTTCAAGAGTACCCATAACATGTTTAAAAAGAATTAATACAATATGGCTATGAATCAAGCACATAATAAGTGCCTGCATGGCAAATGAAAACAATACAATACATGTTTCACACATGGGGAGCTGCAATACCTGCTTCACGCCCGTGTTCTCATTCAGCTGGCCGTCTAGCCTCTGTCGTTGAGTCACCATTTTGCTGTATTCTGCAAAATACAGAGCAAACCATGTGGGCAACACACATGTCCAACATTCCCTACAGAACAACACACATCCTCACATATCATCATACTAACATTGTACAAACATCTGCAGAAATTTACCACTGTGTGTACTTTTACCAACACTACACTAGTAAAGTAGGAAATACTCAGACATGGGGGCCTGGTTATGTTTAAAACTGGAAATGACTGAAGTGATGAAACAGTCACATGGTCGTACAACTAGCTATCCTATTACACTTGTCCATGGTTTCCCAAAATTACTGTAGGCAAATTCATGAATGGCTAATTGCCTTAGGGTAATTCCATGTCAGTTCATCCAACAAAAATTGAAAATGAAACCATTGTTTTTTTTAATTTTGATAAAAATTGGTTTATTTGTTTGGTGACATACGTCCACTTAAAATTCAAAATTTCAGATTTTTATCTCGAATACTTTCTGAGAAAAAGAAGGTTTCGTTGTGACCATTTTTGGCCTACAACAGGTTGTAATGACAGCATAAATTGGTCAGTATCTGTGTTTCCTTGCTTTTTATTTCACTGTAATACCAATATTTCAGAATAAGAACACTTTTCCTTATGTAAGATTCTCTAGAGAATTCAAATTTTGCCACCAAATTGCTATATCTAGAATGGTTTGTAAGTTATAACAGAATTATTAACATGACTGATGTTTCATGTATCATCTGCATCCTTTATTACAAAATAGACTGTTTCTAAAAGGCAGACCTCACAAAAAAATGAGCTTGGTACTATGTGAAAGAGAAGCAAAGATCCTATAAGATACATTAAAAAAAAATAGTGGCTTTCTGCTGGCAACATGTAATGTACTCGATAATCACTTACTAATGCTATATGTACACATAAAAAAATTCCCTACTTACACAAATCTATTGCCAATGAATTAGAATCTACAGACACAATCCTCCAATTTTTGCAATTAGCAAACTGCATTGCTTTTCTGATAAAGCTGCCTTTCTATATCACACTTGCACAAGTCTTCTTTCAAAAAACTGTAAGTTCTGCCAGAGCTGCTTGTTGATGGTGCCTGCAAGATGCTGAGTATGTGTGCAAAAGGAACCCAGCACACATCGTCTCGAGGTGAAGGCCAGTAAAAGGAAGCACTTGGACCGGCAGGGTGCATGAAGGTTACTTGAGCATCTTCTTCTGACCTATCAATGTTGTTTACAACACCAAAGAACCATTTTTTGTCATACACACAAGACACATAGCAACCAGTATACAGTTTTGATATTGTACCACCAGGGTCTTTGCTAGCTGCTGTAGCGAAATTGAAAACTAAGGAATATGCATTATCCTGACTTGTTTTCTTCATTCCTATTTCATACTGGGATATTAGTGAAGCATTGTGAAACCCTCTTGTGCCTGGGATTGTCTTTGCCATAGTATATCGTTGTTGTAGAGTCGAACGAACATCATCCACATCATTCTTGTCAATGTAATGAAAGATAATACCTGTTATGTGTTCATTGCAGTAGGTAAACATCTTAGACACTGATGTAATTTGGTCTTGGAATGGTCGTTGAAGACTAGCTTTTGATGTCAGTCGCTTAACAGTTCCCCCAATTCCATTGCAAGATGATTTGCCATGGCTTGTGGCAAAGAATGACCAAGAAGCTGTGAGCTGAAAATATTGTGTGTGGTGGCACAAATTGAGGATATTCTTGCAGTTCTTGTACTGAGGAGCACAACCATCACTGAAATCAAGGGCATATATAGGGGGGGGGCCCAGGGGGCCCGGGACCCCCCCCCGAAATCAGAAGAAAAAAATAAAAATTAATAGACCTTGCATGTAAGGCTGATAACTAAAGTTTATAGTGCAGGATAACATTAATTAAGCACTACACAAATATTTTTTAAGAAAATGAAACTATTAGAATTACATATATTTTTTAGACCCTTATAATGTTTCGTGGTTTCGTGGTTGTGCATAAGTTTTTTCAGGCAAAGTGGAACTTTGTTAGACAGGTGATACTCTTACCATTTAGGATTCCAAATCCAATAATTAAAGTTACATTGAACCCCGAATTTACGTATGCTTAGGTTTTACGAGGGGTGGCAAGGAGAGAATATTATCCAGGGGATGGAGAGGTAAGCCGTCATGATGCCGCCTGCCGCCGTCGCGCCAGCCAGCCGGACTAGTGTCGCGCACCCACTTACTTTGTAGAAGCTATGTACCGTCGCCACATTTCTAAACGCAATGTCAGATTTATTTTACTCCTCTTATAGGAACATAATTTAGAGTATTAAATACCATACAAAATAAATGTTGTGCGTTAACGAATGTTTGTGAGTAGGTGCAGCAAAAATAAACCAATGAAAACATTAGCATTCACTTGTGCCTTTCTTGCGCGGGCTGTCTAAGCGTTACTTCACTGCGCTTCCGCTTGGAGCGCTGAAACTTGTCCTCAATTGTTTACATTGGACTCTCCGTTCTGTGCCCTCCCTTTTCCATAGTTCATTCTTATGTTGTTGGCACGTGTGTTATAATGCTTTATCTGCTTGTTTGTCAAGTTGGTTTATCTGTATCTGTAGCTGTGTTTATTGTTATTGAGTTGGTGAATGTATCTGCGATCATCTGAATGTTCCTGTTCTGGAATATTTAATTTTTATTTAAGTAATCTGCATTAATAATGAAGAGACAAGCTTCTATTCAAAACTTTTTTACGAAAAAACAGAGTGTAAATAGACCTGTTAGTGACAGTGCTGACGTTGACTGTGCCAGTAACAATGTTTCTTCTGGTGTCGCAAGTACTAGTGCCATTGATCCAGCACCAGCTGCGGAAGACTTCAAGCAAGTAAGAAAAAATATATATGATATTGGAAACTATTGTCAAAGCAATTCCGTTCGTTCGTTAACGAATGAAGAAAAAATTACGCTTGTAGAAAATATTTGGAAACCTCATCCTGTATACAAATTTCCTTCTACTTCTAGTAGTTCTTCTAGTTCAAATCATACTAGATCTTTTCAAATGAAATGGCTAGAAGAATTTGAGTGGTTAGCTTTCTCTGAAGAAAAATCAGGGTCTTTTTGTAAATATTGCGTAATATTTTCACACTCCAAAAGTGTAGGAAAAGGAGATCACCAAGAAACAGGAGCATTAATAACAAGGGCTTTTAGTAATTTGAAAAAAGCCAAGGAAATTTTTCGTAAACATAAAAATTGCACGTACCATAAAACATCAGTTTCGATTGCTGAAAACACAAAATCAATTGTTACAAAAAAAACTGAGTGTGTTATAAATCAAGTCAATGCTCAAAGGAGATTGAATATTGAAAAAAACAGGGAAAGACTGATCCCTATCATACAAACAATAAGATTTTGTGGAAGACAGCAAATCGCACTAAGAGGTCATCGTGACAGTGGACGTATAAGCCAAGAAGAGCCAGAAAATAATGACAGAAATTTTCGATCACTGCTGAGATACAGAGCAAACAGTGGTGATAATGACCTAAAATACCAGTTAATGAACAGTGGAGGGAGGAGCATGTACACTAGTTCTTTTATTCAAAACGAGCTCATTAACACGTTTGGTCATTTAATCCAATCCCAAATTGTGAAAAATGTCAGGAATTCTATTTTTTATTCCGTTTTAGCAGATGAAACAACTGACATTGGCCAAATAGAACAGTTTTCTCTTTGTGTACGGTATGTTGAAGACCAGTCATACAATATTAGAGAAGATTTCCTAACTTTTGTCCCTGTTTATGACGTTACTGGGGCAGGCTTAGCTAACACAGTGTTAGAGACCTTGTCAAATTTAGGGCTTGACTTAACGAAAATGAGAGGTCAAGGATACGATGACGCTGCCACGATGAGAGGGCAATTCAGAGGGGTACAAGCTGCTATCAAAGGAAAACTACCACTAGCTTTGTACACACATTGTTCTTCACATAGTCTAAATTTGTGTTTGTCAGATGCAAGTAAAATTCCTTCTATAAGAAATTGTATGGGCGTTATCAAAGAAGTCTGCGGATTCTTCCATATGTCAGCCAAAAGAACTGAAATATTGAAATCAACGATATCTGACTGTTGTCCTGAACAGAAAAAAAAAGAAACTTATCTCATTATGTGAAACACGATGGGTGGAAAGGCACGACTCAGTGATTTTATTTAAAGAGATTTTAGAACCAATTCTTCTCTCTCTTTTGAAAATAGAAGAAGAATCAAGTGACTCAGCACCTAAGGCACATGCTCTTAGTAGTTCTATCAGTCAATTTCAATTTCTTGTTAATATTTTTTTTTTGAGCCAGATGCTGTCAACTACACATAACTTATCTGTGAACCTTCAAAGAAAAAACATAGATCTTTCTCAAGCCATTGCAAATGTTACAAGTGTCTTAGATCTGCTATCTAAACAAAGGGAAAATGCCAATGACAACTTCAAATCCCTGTATGCTCAAGTAAAGGAATTTGCTACAAAACTCGACATTAAAGAAGAGATTCCTAGAGTTTGTCGCCTTCAAACAGCCCGCAACAACGTCCCTTACAGCACAGAAGAAGAATACTACCGACGAGCTGTTTATGTACCTTACCTTGATGATTTTTGTAATTCACTGAAAGAACGCTTTGAATCTCACAAGGATACAGTTGCATCCTTACAACAAATCCTTCCAGAATTTTGTATCAAAACAGATTTATGTTCATTGGAAGCTGCTTTCAATTTCTACGAAGATGATTTGTCACATAGAGAGGTCGTGCAAAGTGAGTTTATGTTGTGGAAAGAAAAGTGGAGTCAGGAAATATCAGAAAATCTTCCTAAAACAGCCATTAGTTCTCTAGAAAAGTGTGACAAGACTTTCTTCCCTAACATTTATAATCTCTTGAAACTGCTAGCAGTTCTGCCTGTTTCTGTCGCAACCGTAGAAAGAAGCTTCTAAAGCTTAAGAAGATTGAAGACTTACATAAGAAATACCACATCAGAAACTAGGCTTAATGGATTAGCATTACTTTCGATCCATAGAGACATTAAAATAAGCGATGAAGAAGTACTTGATAAATTTGCTAGTAAACCAAGAAATCTGGACTTCGTTTTGTAAATGTTACATAAAAAGTGAATTTTTAAAATGTATTTACATAATTACACCCTTTTTATAGCTCAAAAATAATAAACCAACATTCTTTTCCATTGTACAAAATTTACTTTTGTTGGGTTGTTGGGACAAAAGGGAAAAAAATCTTTACTAAAAAAAGGTAACACATTAAGTAAAATAGAAAAAAGTAAAGGGAAAATGGAAATTAATATAAACGTGAATACAATTAAATGTTAAATACGCACGTTTTTCAAAACAATGTGTTATTATATAATAAAAAATCAATGCAGTTCTGTTATAAAAATAACCGGAAACCAAAACATAAATAAATATAAATAATACATATATTGTTTAGTTCTAAAACTTTCCTCAAAACCCTTTGTAAACTTACATAATCATTAAATGATGTTGATTAAAAAAAAAGCAAGCATAAATGTTGGTACGCTCGGTCATGTTGGGCCCCCCCCAAAATTATAACCTATATTCGCCACTGACTGAAATAATGTACATATGTGTTTTACATGAGGCAGGTGTCTTTTAACATATGTGACTATTTCTGACTGTGTTTTATACACCATTGAAACATGATCCAAATCATTTGACAAAAAACAATGACTGCTTGTTTTCAAATTAGCATTTTCTGAATGTTTGTAGTAAATGACTACTGGATGAACTGTACATTAACTATTGGTCCAATGGTATCCTTGTGCTTCATTTTGGATAACAAAGGAAAAATTTTCACCGAAATCTAATAAAGCTATAACGTCTCTTTCACTTATTTTCTCTTTCAGCTGCTTGAGGAAGTCCGATTGTTTCTTTGTGGTATAGGAATGGGGTATATGGAGTTCCATTGTTTGTACTAAAATTTCCATAAAGTCTTACACTTGAGGTAAGGGTTTGTTATTGTGTTCTGTCTGTACTGACCCACTGTTTATATATATACATACACATCATCTGGATCACAGTCTAAAGTATGATATAGATGCTGCTTTAGAGTATCTGGAGAAGGACATTGCTCACATTGTCTTAGCATACAGGCAGGATTTAAAATGTCACATACAAGATACAAAATAAGTGAACTATATTTTTCACCTACACCAAGACATTGAAGAAGTAATTCAACATTTTGGTGTATAGTGCACACACAGACGGAATGGGTTCCAGAACTTCCAGCTAAAATGCACCATTTAGGACGCAATGTACAAAACTTTGAAATCCCTACCTTGAGAGATGGATATTTTGCCTTAAAAGAACAATACAGCTCATGCAAGTTGCATAGCAAAAGTCTTTTCTGTTTGTAAACATTTTTGGATATACTAACTTTATCTTTCATTCCTGGCATTTCCCTGGAAAACTCATCATCTTGATAGAAATCTTGAATGACCTGCACAGATACTTCAGGTAACTTCTTCCCACATGTGGGATGAACTAATGCGCAGATTCCTTTTTCCAGTGTAAGTTGTCTTGCTTGTCTTACCATGTACTCAGATACACCAAATTCTTGTGCTGCCTTCTGTCTGGACCATGATTGAGGGATAAGGGTAAGAATTTGTAATTTTCTTTGTCTATTCATTGTGGGCAGCTTTTGCTTTATTAAAGTTACCAAACGGTCCAAATCGGCAGCCTTTTGTTCCACTTCATGCCTCTGTAATTCTGTACTTTTACTAGTTGATGTGGCTGGTAGCTGTTTATCTAATACTTTAGATATTTTGTCTGCTATAGCTGATTATACCTCTTGTACTTTACGTTTCCCATATTTTTCTTTTGCATGTTGTGGTACAGCATGCAGTTTTATTGGTGACTGTTGCAAATATTACAAAGTTTTGTCAAGTAAGCTACGGGTTTCTTCTTTTGATGCTTGAATCTCTAAACCCTCTGCAACGTCACTTTCAGATGATTCTGAAGTTACCTGTGCACCTACTTCTTGAATATTATACAACCTATTCCTACATGAGGAGCATAATTTTTTACCAGGAATTAAATTAAGTCCCTTGTCTGCTGCTTTTCTGTAGCACTGTAAAGAGATTGTGCGCAAAGAACGCTTAACTGGAACACTATGCACTTTCATAGGATCACAACATGATGTCTGAAACATTTCATAAATTTGTGATGAAAACATATGGTGTGAAGATTATGTTTATAAATACCTGTTCTCAGCACAAGAAGAGTTTGAATATCTTTGGAAAGTGATTCCAATCTTTTGATTCCCTTTGTTTTAATATAACACTCTTTATGGCATTCTACATGCATATCATTCCCAACAGAACAGAATTCTAGTTTAGTAGTACTGGTAGCTATGTAATTCTCATCCAACTTATAATGAACTAAGACTTTCTACTAACATTATACACAGGCAGCGCAGTAAGAATGGCCTACAAAGTTTAGTCTGCATGGTGGCAGACACACGCCTTTTATCTGACCCGGTTATCTTTATTGCTTTCCTCACTTTTGCCCCTCTGTACATGGGCCACTATACTGCATTTGCTGTGACAGCCCAGATATTAGGCCTATCTCTCAACTGCCTCTGAGGAAGCAGAAAAAAATACCAATGCCAAGGGGAACAGAGCAAGTATCAAAGAACCCCTCTCTTATAGCTAGCAGGCAGACTCCATGCAGAAATGACATATGCAGTCACATGACATGGCTCTTCACATAACACAGGGAAGGTTACTAGAGGCTTTGAAATTTGCACAAAATCCTTGTGTAATATGCGGAAAATATGGGACATACACAACCCTTATATTCGATCCTCTTTGCTTCCATCTTCTGGCTGCCTTTTGATATGGGTCCCATTTACATCACCAAGTCATTTTCATTTTGTTTTTTAACACTCCAGCAGAAAGCCACTATTTTTTTAATGTATCTTATAGAAAATTTCCTCCTCTTTCACATAGTACCAAGCTCATTTTATTGTGAGGTCTGCCTTTTGAGAAACAGTCTATTTTGTAATAAAGTATGCAGATGATACATGAAACATCAGTCATGTTAATAATTCTGTTATAACTTACAAACCATTATAGATATAGCAATTTGGTGGCAAAATTTGAATTCTCTAGAGAATTTTACATAAGGAAAAGTGTTCTTATTCTGAATTATTGTTATTACAGTGAAATACAAAGCAAGGAAACACAGATACTGAGCAATTTATGCTGTCATTACAACCTGTTTTAGGCCAAAAATGGTCACAAAGGAACCTTCCATGTCTCAGGAAGTATTTGAGATAAAAATCTAAAATTTTGGATTTTAAGTGGCCTTTTGTCACCTAACAATTGAACCAATTTTTATTAAAATCAAAAAACATGGGTTACATGCCCTGGATGAACTGACATGGTATGACCCCTTCGTCTTATTTCACTGTACTGATAGTTGTAGGTGTCTCCAATTAAATCATTAACAAGTCATAATGCAAAAAAAAGGGAAGGAATTTAGCTTATATTTTCCCACAAAACATTCAGATATCCAGTTTTAAACATCTCCAACACCACAAAGATGCTGTACGTTCCTGAGCACTCGGTTTGAGTCGTGGTACAGCCAACATTCTAACTATTCCAGTTTCCTGAAATATTGGTGTCTAATAAACTCAGTAAAGTTGATGTATTCATAAGGCTTTAATGACCTAATTTTCAACATAAGATGATATTAAAATAATAATTAATACTTAATAGCATACTTTATGACAAGTCACAATCGTGCCTAGCTAATATGATGATCTTTCCTTGCAGAAACAAAAAAAAACTTGAAAAATATTCCATCTGATGTTGCAGGTAGTTGATTGTAAAATTATGTCTATGACTATTAATTTACCAGAAACTTCTAATGGTTGTTTTTAAATAAAAGAGTTTGAAATTACTTGATAATTTTTTTCTTCTTCCATTGCAAATTCATGTCCATTACACAATGCTGTGATGTACCAAACATAAAATCCTTTCTGTGGCTCGCTCATCAGAGTCATGTGCCTCAAACAAAAGAAAATCCATCCGAGGCTACGCAACAGCCTATAGCCACACTGGGAAGAAGCAGCCATGGGACCTCACCTAACAATCGCAGCCTAGCTCTTACATACAAGACACATTACCATACAAAATACATTAGGTACCCTTTCCTTAAGGTGTTTCTGTAAGAAAAAAATACAATATCACAAAGTCTTTGCTGATTTGCTGGCACCAAACTCTGATAAATTTAGAGCCTCCCATGGGAATGATTTTCCAATCATAAGAAATACATATGGAAAGCACCAGAACGTCTCTGGAACTGATAAACTGTCTGAAAAATTGGTTCCGTATGTAGTGCACCTGTCTTTTCCATCCTTTAAATGAAATAAAAAACTGCAAATCACACTTACACAACCTTGCTAAAATCAGTAAACATGCCATTAAATGGCTTTTCTAAATCACAATAATTAAACATCAGAAACTGCTATAAAAATATTCAACCCAATAAAATACAGACCTTGTTGGTCACCATGACATTGAACCTACATAATAAGCTGATCTACTTACTACCTAAAGATGGACTCACAATGATCCATCTCGTCCGTTCATCACCTGTCTGTGTGTCATTCGTCAATCACGTGACCTGCAGCCAATCAGATGGCCCAGAAAATTACATTCATCCAACAGTAAAAACCTTACCAAGATTTAACTTTCAAAGGACGGGTGAAATAACCTCCAAAGTGTTAGCAAGAACCCTGTTACCGGGAAACCTTTATTAACTTAAAAGGTTTTTATGTTTGTTTAGCTTACATTAGTTTAAATGTTTCTAACTTTCGTTTGAACTCATTTTAAAGTGTGATGTTTGATAGAAAAATTGCCTGAATCATAAAAGTTTAAGAATTACACATGAAAAACTGAAAATATATTAATAAATATCAGAGCGAGCGATAAAAATTGAGTCTAATGATATATAAGTGATTAACTTCAATGATAAGCAAACCTATAGAAGAGAAATTTTCACCATTATTAAAACCTTCTAGTCTGTTGGCAGCACCAAAATGGAAAAGTATTTGATGGACGTGCAGACCAGTGTGAACCGCTCCGCTTGTTGACGGATGGCAGGTGGGTGACGGACGCATTTCATAAAAAGATGGGCAAGGGCCTGCAATGCCACAATTAAGTTTACATTATTTATATGTAAAATAAATAGACTGAATTTTAATAATTATATAAATCAGCTATAATTATTTCTCCAGGATCTGATGTAGAAACTACCCTAAATTTTAATCTGAAATCAGCTAAATATTACGTGCACTTTAAGCCCAGAAGCTTGTAGTCTCATGGTACAGGTATAGGAAGCATTTTACGTCACTCAGTTACACATAGAGGCTTAATGCAACAGAAGCTAGGAACAAACCTGTGACCTCAGAGGTCAACCAGTGCACTACAGTGAAATATTTGCTAGGCATAAAGGATTTTGTAATCATGAGTTACAGAAAAGCAGCTCAGTAGCAAGGAGAAATATAGCATAACAATCAGGAACAAATTAATTACAGTGTGTTGATATTCAGTATTTAATTACCAAATAATTCAGAAGTAATGTGTATGGTTAGCTTACCAACTAACAGATATTACACAAACAGTAGGTGTACCTAACATATCCTGTGATAATTTTCTAAACATGTGGCTTATGCTTAAAAAAAATAATAAAAATGTGTTCTATTCCAGTTGTGTAGTAATTGTTCTGTATCACGTAACCAAGTTTAGCCCTTGATCCTGAAGCGTAACACTGTATATATTGTTCATATGGTACATAATGCTTGCTTTTTTTAATTTAGTACATCAAAAGATTCTGGATTATAAAAACCTTGAATATCTCAATACAAAAAGTTATGTCATGTCTTGTGGAATTTATTTTCAACCTACGATCATAATTAATTTTTATATCACAAATTTTTGTTCTATCTATGATCTTTCAACATACTAAATTATAACAGCAAGTATCATTGCACCACAGGATCAATGTATACAGAATAATGCCATCAGGATCAAGGGATCCACTTGGATACGTGATATGGAAATTTTACTAAGTATTATTCACATATGCACATCATTAGTCATGTTTGCTAAGTATGTGTTTTTATTATGGTACTACAAGTGTCAAGTGTGGTATGTTATTAATTATAGAAATGGTTTTATATGTTGTTTTATGTTTGGGTAGGGCCTTGTGTTTGCAACTATAAACTATGTGTTGTTTGTAATTTTTATAAATACTTATTTTAACTCACATAATGGGATGGAGACAAGAACAAAAATTGAATTTGTTGTTCACATATCATTTGACATGTTGTTTGCCAAGTGAAAGCATCAATTTGCTTGAGAATAAATTTATGGTCATTCATAGTAGTTTCGCCATTTTTTACCATTGTATTTTCTGATGTAAGTATGGCTGGTGTTTCCGTGAGTGCTGAGTGACGTGATGTGAGGCAGAATTTACATTGGTATGGTGAGGCGAATTCTAATTACGTTGGTCACCTAGCAGAATTAATGTATCATAGAAGGATCACGAACATGTCCATTTCCTGCTTACTGCGAAAAAGATGTACCTACATACCTTTGACACAGGTGAGTGTTCACAGTTTTAAGTTTTTTAATGCAATACCAAGATCCAGTGCATTTGATCCTGATAGAATGACCCTGTATGAATTTATCTTGTTGTACATGCTTGCTGTTTGAATTTAGTACGTCAAAAATCATGTACACTTGAATCTGATAGCAGGGTTGGAAATAAAAACCAAACAACCAAGTTTTGTATGTTTAAACCAAGTCCTTTTATTACATTAGTTATTTTGTTTCTCATCATATTCAAACTAAATATATCGTAATTCAGGCTGATTAATAATTTTACGCCCAATTCATAACTGACGACAACTAAAACATACTCATATTTCATTTTAAGGCCATCCAATTGTATCACATGTAAATTTTATGAAATCTATATACCCAATTATGATTCTAATGCATAAGAGTTTGTCAAATATATTGTTAAAATCCTAACAGAAAAAAATTGGTGGCAGTACTACAATGTGTACAACAAAATAAACTCATCAAACCTAGAAGCCATAAAGCTAAATAAAAAAAACACTCATTTCCCATCAATCTTTTGGATTATCAGTTATTAAAATACAAATATCAAGATCAACCAGTTAAACAATATTATGTTAGTTCTTTCCTGTTTGTAATGCAGGTCACATCACATCACTGTTGGTTGTGTTCGTTGAATGCTTTACAAAGAAATACAAGTTTGGATGCATTCTCTATGCCAAACTTATTACGTACTTTAGAATGCACAAATTCATAAGATGAGAAGACTCTCTCTACACTTGCTGAAGTAGCTTGTGCTGTAAGTAACTGTTCAACAAAAAAGAACTATATCATTAAATTTCTCAATGTATTTCCTGACTTCTCCAACACTCATTTGATTGAAATTTAACAATTAATGGCAGCAGTGAACTCATAGATTACCTTGATTTTGCAAACTAAAATTATATATATTTTTCTTCTTCAGTATAATCAACACCAAGTGAAGATTTTTTTTCTTATGGATCCAGCATATAAGCTAAAAAAATTGGGGTGTGGCTGTGTCATGGACACTGCCGTGTGTTGTACGTGAATACGTGTACGTAAGAGGTAATATTTTCAATACTAAATAATATAAAATGTTATTTTTTATTTTAACACCATATATATTCACTGTACCTAATTTACACTAATGTTTTATATATGCAACCGACAAATTTTTATGAGAGCTGACAACTGAAACTGAAACGAACGTCGTAGCTTCTCAGAGTCAAAAGTTATACAAAATGGAAATCTCGAAACGCAGCAAAATGGCCTTAAAATGGCGGCGCTTCCCACTCCATCGCACACAATGCGTCACAGTCCTCACTTAACGTAACAAATTCTTTGATTCTTTAGCTATCCAGTGGTGTAATTAAATTTTGGATGGAGATGATAGATATGTAGCTGCAACACCAAACTGTATCCCCTGATTTTGTTATCATTCGTTTTTTGAATAGCCTCCCACTATGGAAGCAATTTTAAAGACATATTCATATCAAAATGAACACGTGTAAGTGCCATAGATATCTTTTGTAGAATTTTTGTATGACTTTTTTTTTCCTTTGTGGCTTTCATTTTCATTTGAACACTGGCTCAGAAATAGTTCATGTATTTTTCTGAACTTCATCAAAGACTATGGCAATAAGCATCAAAATAGAAAGTAAGTCCTCTACATTCCGTTTCAAAGCCATGTTAGAAATTTGGTTTTGTACTACTTTATCAATAGTGTCACGATGTTCCTCACAAATTTGTAAAAGTTCCCCAACCTTTAAGGTATGTCTCAAGGCAATCTACCATTGTATTCCAGCGCACTTCATTTGGGAGGATTAATTTTTGAACATCATATATTCATATTGTGTTACACTTACTGTAATAACAGAGTAAACTCAAGTTCTGTTATCATTTTTTCACACTTCACTCTTTCTTGATGACTTGTGTATTTAGTGGATCTTTTAGTTTCAGAAGGCAAAATCATGATTTTGTCTAGATATTTATTTAACTTTTGATTATTTTCACAATAAGATGATATTTTATAAATATATTGACAAATGTATTATTATATTTTTCAATTACATTAACATTACAAACTAAATTACATTATCTAAAGGATGGGCCGGCCCTTATTAGACAATTACCCTTCATGATTATTATACATAATTAAAATTAAATCAGTAACAATAAATAAGATAATTATCCCAGCACACTTGAAGCGATTAAAGTCCTGAAAGAAAACCTGCTGGAAGAAGGACTTGAGGGTGGAGAGGTCAGTTCCATATCTGGCCCATGGAACCTCATCCGGCCCTTGGACCCTGTCTGTGAACAGATCCGAAACAAACATGTTCAGGACTGGTTCACAGACAGTTGGCAAAAAAGGCAGAAAATGCCTTCTAACCACGATGATGGTCGGGATATAATGGTTGTCCAAAAACTCACTATACAGGGAGATGGCTTTCAGCGTCAGCCAGGGTGCGGAGCTCGCAAACTCGCGGTTGTCGTGGACGTTTCCATGATTAAAAAAAAATAGAAAATATTAAGCAGTATCATAAACGAAGCATGACTACTTCTACAAGGTACGCAGACTGACTAATTACTATTATGAAAGTTGTGGGAATCACATCCCTTGCCTAGATGATTACATCTTTAAACGACGCGTGGAGAGAAGTCTTGATGTTGACGATGCGGTGTGGTCAGTCTGAAGTCGCGGCTAGAAGTTCGTTTTGGACGGCAGCGACTCGTAATTAAAAGATGACTGCAATCAAACGAAAGGCAGGGAGGCTTTAGCTTCCGAACTGAAAGGTTCCGAAGATTACCGAGGGGCTTGTTGAGAAATACTGACATTGATATCTCGATGTTGGTGGTACTAGCCGATGTCAGCGCGACCTACTGAAGAGTGTCCGAACCAAAGAGAGATTGACTCACACGAGGCGACAGCTAAAGCATTAGGATTATGGAAGGGACTAGTCCAGCACTCTTGTGGCCTGGGAATGAACTACGGGATACTGTTTATTGCGGGAGAAGCCAGGGGACAGGCGTTTAGCGGGCGTTCAAACACCCAGGAGAAATAATTCACAACTCAGCCGCTAGAGGGCATAGGCAGTACTTTCTGGGACTGGAGTCGTGGCCTCGAGACAGACAGGGGTTATTGACCGGTCAGTGATCTGGGCAGTGTTCCCAGGAAAGGCTGGAGTGGGGGGTGGGGTGTGGAAATTGCGATGACAGTGGGAACGAGACTCTACTGAGCCCGGAGGTGTGACTGGACGTTGGTGAAAATGACTCGAGATCATGCCATGGAGTGCTCATGTCAGGCAAGGTCTTAGAAACAGCCTGCCCTGAGAGCTTGCAGGGCATAGCACTTCTTGTCACGGCTCGGAGAAGAATTTCAGGCGGCGTACGTGCAAAAAGGCATCATGTATGGCGATATCACTTGCTGGGTCATTAGAGGGTAGACAAAATTATATGCTGGGAAAGATTGGGGAGACAGGTCTGACAAAGATTAAACAGGAGTGTACAGGAGGCGGAAAAAGTTTAAGTTCTTGCAGCAAAAGAATGACTGGTATCATAATCTTTCAAAAATTCAAAATTAGAATTGGGCCAAAAATACTAGTTGGCGGCACAATTTCCTGTAACATGCATTAGCAAGGTGGTTGTTTCTAAAATATTTTATTATGAGTAAAACATCTTCTGTCACACTACGAATGTTTGTCATTTTCTAACAAGTTTAATATGTGAGCTGAACATCCATAAGTGATGATATTCAAATCTTCATCTTCCAAAAGTTAGCATTTTTTAACACATTAGCAGCATTATCAGCAACAACTGAGCAAACCTTGCACCTGAAGTCCTCCTCACACATTTTTATGCTGTTCACAGCTACTTCTGTCAGATAATTGGCAGTGTGAGCATGACCAGATGTGTCAATTGTGTTCACTAAATATACATTACCCTATTTAGTCGTAATTGTAGCACATATAATTGGTTCATTATGATCATTTGACCAGCCATCAAACCCAAGACACACACTTTCATTTTCCAGAGTAAGGGAACCAGTTTTCTTTTCTTCTTCATAAATAGCATCCAGTAACAGACCACTAATTTATTTTCTGTTTGGAGGGGTGTAGCTGGGGCGAAGCTGTAGCAGAAGTTTCACAAACTAAGGATGTTCAACACTATGAAAGGATGCATTTGTTGGAAATATAAAGAAAGCTACTTGCTGATCGAAAGACAATTTTCGGAATTGGTGTTGATCGAACTATGTATGAATCCATTGAAATGTTACTTTGAATTTTTTTTCTTTCTGCAAAAGTATATTTCGACTCATTACCTTCATTTGACGAAGTCACAGAGGATATGATGGATATATGAGTTTTGCTTGTGGAAGCTGTAATGCAGTCTGAAAAAGAAATGTTTATCTTATTAATTTACTTCCAAATTACAAAGGGGGGAAAAATTAGAAATTAATACAGTTTACCACTCTTAATAACTCTAAACCTATTATAGACAACTTAGTTACATGCTTTAATACTGCCAAGTTTTCAGTGCTAGCTGCATAAAGCTGGGATCACGCGTGGAAATTAATAATTTAGAATTATGCAGCAAGCGTCAATACTGCACTGTCTTTGATACACCACGACAGTATCGTTAGAAATAATTTCAGAATAATATCAAACATTAAAAATATATATATATTTTTTTATGCTATCAAATACTTTAATAATCATAAAATATTATTTTAAGCTATCAAAATTAATTTAAATATTAATTTCAGCTATCAAAATTAATTAAAATATTATTTTTGGCTATTATAATCATTAATAAACGTCAAGCTTGAATAAAATGCTTGAAATGTAAACACAGTCTAAAGCAAAATAAAATATGAGCAAGCTTACTGATATTATTCATATGTGACTTGTTTAAAATTAAGAATGAAAACTTCATATGTTCCTAAATGACTTGGTTTCTTTATTAATTACAATATGTAGCAAATTAAACACAACCATGTTTTCTGTTTAAATCAAAAGACAATAGTATTACACTTGATGGATCTTACCTGCATCATATTCATCAACTTGCATAGCTGAACTTTCACATTTAAATAGGTATTTTTCATTCTGAGGACTTGACCTTCCAGCTCAGTGCCACATTTTTTACATTTGGCCCTCACACCTTTTCTCAATTCCTTCTTAACTTCTTTAAATGAAAGCCTACAACATCCTGCTTTCTGCCACTCATGTTGAACCAAAAAAGTTAAAACATCAATGGACGGAAGTCCAGCAAATTTACAATTCAGACCGGGACTTAACCACAGAAAGGGTATTTCCCCACAGTATGAGGTTTTTTTCATAGAATGAGTTTCCCTACAGAGAGGATATTTCACCACAGTAGGAAGATCCCCCATAGAATGGATGTTTTCCACAGAATATGGTTTTACAGTAAAGTTTAGGATTCCCCACAGAAGAGAGATTATTTATTTTATTTTTTGTTTATTTTTAGAGAAGTATTAAGACTGGGTATGATTTATAACTTATTCATCAATACATAGGTATTATAAAACAAAGTGTGGTATGTGCGTGCCGCTAAAACTAAAAAACTAATTAAGGTACGATTAAGGGACTTACATGCAGTAATAGTCCTTTGACCCCCCCTCAAACAAGAATGTTTTTGTTTTTACCTAAGGGCATACCTTCGGAAATATAAGGGCTTAAAGTTATGCTTTCTAGAAATTTCTATAACAGTCCAGAGTTTTCGTGAATATTCGAGAGCACTCTACAATACTCGAGAATGTTATAAAATGTCCAAACAATTCCTAAAGATTTCAAAACACCCTGAAACGTCTATGAATACTGTATAATGCTTTCGACTGTTGTAGAAATGTCTAGAGAGCCTACCTATTAGATTTTCAACTCTAACACTACACCCCATTAATAAAAATCAAAATAGTTTTTATCGAGAATTTTCTAGATTGTTCTAAATTGTTCTAGAATGTTCAAGACTATACTCAAAATTTCAAAAAATTCTGATACACTGGGTAATGCAGTAGAATGTTCTCGACTGTTGTAAAAATGTCTAGAGCGCCAAACTTTGAGTTTTTTCAACTCCAAAACTACGCCCCTAAGGTAAATATGAGAATAAACTTCATCGAAAAATTTCTAGAATATTCTCGAATGTTCTCGAAAGTTCCAAATTATTCCTAGAAATTTCAAAAAATTCTGAAACACTTGGGAATGCTGTAGAATGCTCTCCTACGGTTGTAAAAATGACTAGAGCGCCAAACTTTTATCTATTTTTTTAACTCTAAAATTACGCCTTTTGGATCAATTAAAATAATCTTCATTGAAAATTTTCCAGAATGTTCCAGGATGTTCTAGATTATTCGTGGATTTTCTGGAATGTTCAAGAAACTTTTAAAACAATTTAGAACGTTCATGAGTGTAATTACATTTCAGCACATTCTGAAATGTTGTGGAATGTTTGGGAATATATCCGATCATTGTGGAACATTTTAACTTTTTTTTGTATAGGTGGGGGTACTCATTGGTATGGGTATATAAAGCCTGATCCGTCATGGGTACGATTATCAGTTTCTTACCAGCGAAATACAGCGAAAGAACAAAAAACAACAGTAAAGTGTGAGTAATCACAGGGTCATTCCACGAGACATATACAAATGTGTGTTGCTGCATGAATTTTTATTCCCCCGAAACTAAGTTAGTGTTCACAACTTTTCCTAAGAAAAGCCCCAAATTTTTACAATTTTATTATTAATACTTTCTGAAACATAGCTAATTTTCATTTAGAAATATGGTGTAAAACCATCATTTTTAGGTATTTTTTGATAGGCCATAACTTTTTTTTGTTAAGAGCTATACACCTCGTACACATACCATTGGAAAGCTCATTGAATGTACCTTTTTTTGGCTTATTGACATAGGATATTTTTTGCATTCTTCACTACTCTGTAAATTTATGAAACTAAACAAAAAATCTTTGATTTTCAGTAATTTAAAATATTAAAAATTTAATGTAGGACTTTGAGGAACATCTTGAGATTTTTTCCTGTGATTCATCCCTATGGCCACTTTGTGTGTCAGCAAAAACATCATGATACTCACAGTCCTACACTGTAAAAACAATTCCTGAAAATCGAAAATTTTGAAACAATGGGATTTTCAGGGCAAAAAAACCTTATGTGGGACCAACTTAAAAAATCTAAACTAATATGATTTATAAAGCTCCTGAGATACTATTTTAAAGAAAAAATAGTTTTTTTTTGATACTTGAGTATGTTAAAAGTTACAGAGCTTAGAATATGATGAAATATGGACTACTGAAACATTTAAGGAGACTTGGCGAAAAGTTGAGATAAGCAGAGACTCATTTATGCGCTGATGTTATGTGTTCTTCCTGTAGCCGTTGTAAGCTTCAGTGGGGAGAGTATTCTGAGAATGTGCTCCTTCTTCCTCCACACAGTGTCACTTGATGAAAGTTTGTAAGAAGTTCCTGGGCCATGGGGGTGGAAGAATTGTATTTGTAGCTCTTGATCCATGTTAAACACAGCAATTTCTGTTACAAGTCCTAGCCACCAATTGTTATTGTAAACACAACAAACATAATCATTTACCTTAGGTACAATGAGAGGAATTTCTTTGTTGTTGAGCACTATTTTAAATTCTGTGGATATGGATGTCTTTTGAACTTTAAGACTGAATTTATCCACAGGTACAAAACTGTTGTCCAACTGCAATAGCATTGTCAAAACAAGGCTGAAGAAATTTGTTGGCTTCTTTTAAATTGTCTTCAGTGCAGTAAAAGAAAGTGATTCCTTTGATTGGGGATTTACAAAAATTATACATTTCTATAGGAGTTGCAATGTGATTAGTTAGTGTACGCTGAAGACTTGCTTTAGTCACCAACTGCTTCACCGTACCCCAAACTCCATCACATGGACCTTTGCCGTGAGAAGTAGCAAAGAAATGCCATTCTGCTTTCAAACCGAAGTCAATTTCATGGTGACAAAAATTGATAAAGTTTTTCTTATTCTTATATTGTGCTGCAGAGCCATCTGAAAAGTAAAAGATTTTAACAATGCCAATGTGTGATGACTATGTGCTGCAGGATAATCCTCTGAAAACAATAAAATGCAACAGTGCTATGTTCTAATGAATCACTAATTACACAATAACTTTCACTTTCCAGTTTACCTCCAGACTTAAAATACAGGACAAAAGGGTGAAGAGTGGCTTGAGAGTTAACCCAATAGTAATTTTGGATCTCGTCTTGCATTACAAATGTAAAGTTTTCTGAGAAGTCACCCATGATAATATACTCATTTTCTTTAAGGTTTTCTTTTAGGGATTTTAGATACTGAGATTGTTGTTTTGATATGTAATGATGTAGTTTTAAGTCACTAAGACCTTCCAATAAATTATCACAAAATTCTTCAGGTGTAGCTACAAGTTCTAGAAGTTGACATCTATCGGTTGATAACCATTGTTTATATTTGACTTCACAGATTTCAAATGCTCCAATATCTTCCATGACGACGTCCCTAACTTTTTCATTACCAGGACACATTTCACACTGTGAGGTAATACACTTTTCATTATTTAAATCACAAACCATCTTACTCAGAAGTTCTTTGTAATCAAGTTTAGTTTTTATAGCTGCAGGCATAAGTTTAACATTTTGGTGCATTTTACATACACACAGAATGAGTACCAGCATAACCTGTAAGCACACAATATTTTGGTCGTAACTCTCTAATTTAGAGAATCCTATTTTTATGTTGGGGCTATTATCTCTTTTTTGAGTGTTAGTTTTTACGCCATCTTTTCTTACAGATACACAATCTTTCTTCCCGGGCATCAAACGACTATACTCATCATTTTCATAAAATGTTTGCACTTTCACGATGGTTAACTCGTCCCACTTTTCCCCCACTTTTTTACTCAAAATATCAGGCAAAACTCCATCCTCTTTTTTCAGGTTATGGGTCAATCGAACTAAGTACTGATTAGCATAAAATTAAGTCTCGATTTTTTCAATTTAGGCAATAATATGAGAATTACTACTTTCTCTTTTGTAGTTTCTGCAGTTCTGAACTTTTTTCTAAGTTCCTCGATAAGTGATTCATATTCACCACCTAAATTTTGTAAATAATTGCAGTTCGTGTCCTCTTCATCTTGTAATGATGATTCTAAATTGAAAAATGTTTGTAGCTTATCAGATACAACTGCAGAAATCTTAGACACCTTCTTTTTTAAAACAGGTGGTCTAGCATACATTGAGAGTTTCTGTACCTCAACTGGAGATACACCAAGTGCTGAACATGCTGTATTAACTGACTCTACCAAAACACATTCTGGTTCAAACAAATCATGAGGTTGTTCAGTGTCATCACCTGAAATATGTGAAGAAGTTTGTACGTTTTGTAAGCACTTGGAGCACAAAGCTTTACCAGGAATCAAACATTGCAGTTTGTAGCAGTTGTGAGGGTTATTTCTCGAAGAGTTTTCTTGCGAAGTTGGTAGGGATCACAACAACGTTTTCCATGAATATGAAAATATTTGTCAATATTTTTTTTTTTCATGATACGTACAAATGTTTTTTTATGTTTTCACAACCTGATCTCAAAATTAGAAGTTTTTTTTCTCATCACTAACATCACTTAATGTTTTGAGTTTGGATGATCTACTATAGGCTAAATTATGACATACCTCTCTAACGAATATCCCAACAGAACACTCCATTCTTTTAACATGACATCACTCTATAAATTAATAACAGTTAATAACATAGAAACATCTCTGAGAAAAAAAGTCAATATCACTGTCTAACTTGGTCATATATACTGCATTAATAAAAAAAATGTTTGTATTGAACAAAAAGCACTGAGAAAAATATGTTATTTCCACTCTCAGCACTACTGCTAGCTTGCTACTAAGGCTGTCTACTGGCAAGACTTCTAGGTATTCACTATCTAATGTTGTGACTCAGACTTGCTGCACATCAGCAGATAAGCATGCCTCAGCATGCAAGGCAAGCATAACTGATAAGCCTACAGACAGACAGATACTGCTTGGAGTGTCCTACCTAGGTTCCAGGCAAACTTTAAAGTAATACATTCCAGGTTGTATAAATAACTTTCCCCTTTATTTTCAACAAGTACTCAGTTATTAATTCCACAGGGGACAGGGGACAAGGAAAAGACAAACTTGCTACAGGAGCAATACCTATCTGTATTTTAAGGGAAGAGGTGTGGGAGGGTTGGAAAGTAGAAAAGACAGTATAATGGAGGGGTTTAGAGATTCGGATAGAAGAGGTACAAAAGGGGGTCAGAAGTTTGGAGGGAAAGAAGGCAGCAGGACCAGACAAGATAGGGAACAGCCACCTTAACTTGGGGGGTAAGGAGGTATGCAGATACCTAACGGTGATGTTCCTATAATCCTTCGAGGTAGGGAAATTGCCAAATCAATGGAAGGAAGCGGTAGTGGTACCAGTTTACAAGGGAGGTAGGGATAAAGCAAATCCGGCGAACTATAAACCACACAACCTGATTTACTATGTAGACAAAGTTATGGAGAGGCTGGTGGGCGGTAAGTGGAAGGAATAATGAATTATCTAAGTTGAGTGGGCGATAGAGAGCTTAGTTTCAGGAGAGGGTTCTCGTGTGAAACACAGATGGCGGGGTTGCTAGAAGATCAGGTGCAGGTGATGGGCGGGGGGAAGCAGATAGATACAATTTTCATAGACTTTGAAAAGGCATTCAAAAAGGTACTGCAGAGACTAACGGAGAAGGTAGTAGAGATGCTTGTAAGAGGAGGAGAGGAAGGTTGGTTGGGTAGGACTCTTCCTGAGGGATAGGAGACAGTGGGTGAGGGTGGGAAGGGAAAAGTCTGAAGAGGGGGAAGTGATGTCAGGAGTGCCACAAGGGAGTGTGTTGAGGCCCATGTTGTTCACTATAATGATGAACGATACTGAAGAGGGCATGGAGGCCAGGATGAGAGAATTTTCGGATGATTGCATAGTGTATGAGGTGATGGAGGAAGGGGTAAATCTACAAGATGACATAAGCAGACTTGGAATGATGACAGAGGAAGATAGGATGTCACTGAATGTTGAAAAGATGAAGGTGGTTACATTCACGAGGAAGAGGAAAGTAATGAGTAAGTAATGTGTATAGCTGGAAGGGGCAGGTGATAAAGGAGGCTGATAATTAAAGTACCTAGGGGTGTCTCTGGTTGAGTACGGCGAGAAGGGTGCTGGGGTTGCTTGGCAGGACCCTACCGGGAGCAGGGAAGAGGGTAAGGGAGAAGACATAGTCCACACTGGTCAGGCCAGCGATGGAGTATGTGGCTGTGATCTGCGACCCCAACCTAGTGACTGACGTAAAGGAGCTGGAGAAGATGCAGTGTAGAGTAGTCACGTGAGTGATAGGTAGTGATGGGAAAAAGCGGTGTTATTTTTATGCCAATTTCGTTTCAATAATCAGCAATTGCGGTGTTTTGTGTTTTTATAGGAAAACGTTTTTTAAAACGATATTTTAAAAAAAGAAATTTTTTTACTACCGGTACTTACGACATTTTTTTCAAAAGTTTAAAGCACCGTACTGATGATCACAAATTTAGAACAAAATTTATTTGTGCACTCTTACGTTTCTATTATTCTGATTACGAACAATTAAAAATTAAGAAATGAATGCTGTATGTACAAAAGTTTTGTTACAATAAAAGTGGTTAAACTTTAGTCATGTTAACGCTACACACTTCAGGTCTTGTTGAAATTAATCATTGTCAGAATTTCAGCATTTTCTGGTAACAGCCTGCGGCTCCGGTCACTTACTACGAGTGAATAATGTGAGAAGGACCTCTCACTGTCAACATTGCTTGTAGGCAGCCACAAAGCCTTCAAACAAACTGAAGCAAAATGTGGGTGGTCTGTTTTCAGAGAGCACATAAGGGTTACCATGTCTATGTCCGAACAATGTGGCCTTCCCAGCTCTTCCACAACTACATTCTTCATGGCATGGTATCCTTCTAAAAATGTCTGCAGTTTCATTTTCTTGATGAAAGGAATGTTGTGCATATAACTTTGCAACATTTCATTGGAAGGAGTTTGCTGAGTTATTTTTCTAGGATTCAGTAATGAACTCATGCTTGAAAAAATTTTTCCTGCTGGATCTTTTTTATTTAAATCCTGTAACTTTGTATGTGCCTTCACAGCTGCTGCTTTCAGAAGGGATACTTTTTCCACCTTAAGCTTAAGTGAAAGACTCTTCAATAAACGGACAATACATTCACCAAACTGCTCAACTTGCCCTACACTTAACAGCTGCATTTTGCTCACCAAATCATCAAGTTTACAGGTTAATATGTGTGATGTTGTGTAAGCAGAACCTTCCAGGAATGTGATTAGTTCAGACAGTTGTCTGCAGTGGACTGAAACAAATTCAGCTTCAATTTTTATTTGAACCACCTCTGCAGCAGTGCGGTCCTTTAACCAGCTTATGCCACTGTTCTCCGATTCCAAGCTGCCATCAATGTTTTCAAAATATTCCACTATGTTATCAAAGTACTCAGAAAGGTAAGTGACAGAATGGAACCAAGAATTCCATCTTGTCAAAACTGGTTCATGAAAAGCCCTGACTTTGCCACTGGATGTTCCATATTTTTTTGACAAGAATACCAAGTAGAGGTTTCTTCTCCTTCTGCTGTTAAGAAATGCCTTCTTAACCTTAGATACTGCCTTGTTAAGAAGCGGCAGTGTACTTTGGAAGGTGTTGCCTACTAAATGCAACTTATGTGCCCCACATTGCACATAAACAGCTTCTACCAACAATCCACTCAGTGTGGTGAAACACTTGTTCATGTAAGGAGCAGAATCACTTACTATAGCTTTCACTGAATTGTAATCAATGTTGTACTTGTTCAATGTGTCCAGAACTGCTTTAGAACATGTTGCATTGTTTGCTGCATCCAGAACAATGGATGCCACTAACTTTGTGTTTTGACTACTAGCAGGTTCTAATTTTTTGAAAAGGATGTTGAAAACACATGCCCCTCCTTTATCTGTAGTTTCATCACATAGCACACATATATTGACCCCTTCAAATTCATCTTTTAACTGTGCTTCCACTTTCTCTCCCAATTTTGGAACATATGTTCTCCTAAGGGAACTGGCTGTAGGAAGATCTCCCCCACCCTTTACATTTTTATTAATCCAACCACGTAATTGGGTGTTGTCTAATTTCTGGAGTGGTATGTTGGCAGATATAAAAGCCTCGTTGTATCCAAAATAAATCTCTCTGTCCTCTCGTACTTTTTCCCCGAATTTTTTGACTTCTTCTAGTGTTGCAAGACGTTTGCTGCCACTGCTTGTGCCCTCGGCACCTAACCTCACTTTCACATGATGCTTAAGGTAAGTGCACCAGTAGTCGTCATGCTAAGAACAATTTAAGGGAAAAAAATCGCCTACCTAACCTTTTTGGTGTATTAGCGCTTATTATGTGTTTAAGTTGAACCTCAAACATTCCTCTACAATAATATAACTCACTTTTGTATAAAGACAAATTATTTTAGTATATTTACAATTTTAAAAAAAGTGTTATTTTGAGCCAGTAGTCGTCATGCCAATTTTCATATTTACCAGTACTCGTCACATCTTTGTGCCAGTAGTCGTCATGCGTAATTTCGATGCCTATAGATTGTAAACAAGAATTTGCAATTATTATATAGTACCATTTTGGGTTTAACACTTTATTTTAAATGATAATGCAAACTATTAAATGGAACTGCTAACATAACATTGTAATGTAAATACACAAACATAAAAATTATATTACTTATACTCAACTTACCGACCTATACATTGCTTTCGGCAGTCGCAATTGGTCGCAATAAATAAAGCTGGAAACAAGATACATTGTGCCAACACTTACATATAAACATTGGAAAATACAAACGTGATAAGAAGTTATTAAGTACATTTTTACATAACACATGTAAAACAAAAAATGTACAAGTATTTAAAATATTCAGTCAAAAAACATTCTTTAAAGTGATCATTTTTGTTTCGTGATTAAATTTCACAACAGTATGAACATTTGCCTAATGAAAATGCAATAAAACATTGAAAATAATTAAACCTAAAGTTATATTTCTTAAAAATTATCTAATTAATTATTGTTCAATAATTGTATTAGTTCGTGCAATCTTCCACAAGTTCTCTAAACTTAATTTTCATTAACATCAACAGATGCACTAAAAATGTAGTTGACCCTGGCACCTTGTTGATTCATGCTTGGAGATGGAAGAATGCCATTAATCTGTGACCTACTTACATAAGAAACATCATTTTCTTTTGTCACAAATACCTTCTTACTCTCGTCTTGAGCTCGCATGCCCATAACTCTTACTTCTTCCCCTTCAGTTTCTTGGATAATGCAAACAAATCTGTATTTTGTTGCGCCCCTTTTCCCACCCATAAATGTCACAAGAACAAAAGATCCAGGCCGCAAATTTTCATCAGTCACCTCTTCTAACTCTACACATTCTTCTTCTTCATGTTCCCCACTCCATTCATCAGAAGATTCCATAGGAATGATTTCTTCCTCCGATGATGATGATGTAGAATTGTCATCCACTTTCCTCTTCTTGGCAGTCTGTTTTTCTTTCTCCAACCTCTTTCGCAATCTTTCAGCTGCCCGTTCTTCCTTTTGCTTTTGCAAGTCAATTTTGGCCTTCTCTTTCTTAGAAAAGTAATCTTGCCAAGCACTCGAACTAGCAACAGAAGGAATTTTCTCTCTTGGTGCACGTTTCTTTAACTTGGTTTTCTGAGAAGGCCAAAACAATGCTCGCTTGAAGGGTGAGGGAATGGATTTGTCTGTGGGCACAGCAGTAAGATCTTTGGATGTTGATGGAGTAGGCTCAGGATTAATTGAGGAAATGGTGTCTTCAATGATTGGTAGTTCTTCTTCAACAGCAGTTGGAGGGTTTGATGGTTTTTCAGGTACTGTTGGTTCTTCAATTTGGGGGTGTGGTTCCTCATGTTGGACAGAAGAGCTGGTTTCGACCTTGTCGTAATTTCTAACATGTCTCCAATATTCAAATATGGACGTGTCTCTAACATCTCCCTGCCACACATCTCCCGATTCATTGAAAAGCTTCAATTTGTTATGTCCCAGAAACTTTTCCAAGTGCTCAACAACCCGAGAACTACCAATATTACTTTCTGGAGTCTTGGGTGTAGGTGAGGAAAGTGTTGATGCTGGTGTGCATGGGACACTGGAGGGCCTAGAAACGAACTTGTCCTCATCCACTGCAGAAGGATCCCATGGGAAAATTCCACTTTTCCTGAACGAGTGCTGCAGTATTTCTGGGGTGACAACTTTCGCGATCACAGTATCCAGCAGTTTGGCGAAATCTTTCTTCTTTAGTGTGGGGTCTTCCTTGTGAGCCACACGCTGCAGTCGCCACTCATGAACTACATTTTTCCATGCACTTTTGAGTGGCTTGAAGACTCCGACATCCATGGGCTGCAGTATGTGGGTGGAATTAGGCAATAACGCCACTAAAACTATCCCATGATCTTTGCAGAATGTGCTGCTGTTCAGAGTCAGATGTGATGAATGGCCATCAATGAAAATAATTGCTGGTAAAGTTATCTCCTTCTTCACCAACCATGGGTGAAATATGTTAGTCAGAAATTCATAAAATACTTCACCAGTCATCCAACCATTTGGTGACTTGCCAATTCCCCACTCGGAAGGTATTCCTGCTACAATATCCTGTGGAAGCCTTTCATACTTGAGGCACAGCAGTGGTGGGCAAAGTTCACCAGCTGCATTCCCAGTCAGTAATACAGTGATACATTCCTTTTCGTCAGAGTTGACTTGCTGAAAAATGTTTTTGTCTCCTTTTTTGGCCAGAACTTTGTTACCCTTAGGGTTCAGGAAAAAAGCAGACTCGTCTCCGTTGAAAATTCTTCTTGGGTCAGACAGAACATCTTCCAGCTTGTTCTCCTCCAAGTACTTGTATACTTCCCTAAACCATGCTGATATCTGTTCCTGCGAGACAGCTGCCCGACTGGAAGTCAGATTTTGTGCAGTTCTCAAGGTTAAACCTGGATTCCTTTTAAGGAAAGATGTGCACCATTTCCTACCTGGCCGCCCATCTTTAAAAGGAAAAGGCCTCCTTAACTCCTTAGATAACTGCTGCACACTATTCTGCAAGTCGTCTATGGTAATCGGGAATCCTGCTTTACAGAGAGAAAGAGCCCACTGCACTAGCATGCTCTCTTCCTCTTTCTTAAGCCAAGATTCGGGTCCCATTTTTCGTCCTATAGGTGTCTTGCCCTTTACTTTATCCGAAAGTGTGTTCCTCGGAACACCATGTCTTTCTGCTGCCTGTTTTATGGACATCCCGTCCTTCACAGCCTGCAAAGCCTCTTCCATCTGGTGGGGCTCATATTTCAGTATGCTTCCTCTCAGCATGGCACTGCAAATGAGTTTTATTGTGTTAATTTATGATTTGACATCAAACTAATACCGAATGAAATACTTACAAACTATTTTCAAATCATATCGAGAAATGTTTATTTTAATGAAAATAATCCAATACTTATATGTAACCAAAATTATATATTATCGGGGAGGAAGCAAAATACACTAATGAGGGTAAGTTTTCAAATAGTTCTAATTTTAGTATGTTAATTATTTTTTAAGCTAATGTTCTAGTATTCGTCATGATTCTGTACCAGTGTTCGTCACCTGTGACAACTACTGGTCCTGATCACTGATTGGATGTTTTACAAACACAGTTAACTTATCATGATGTAATATACATTTTAACGAATGCAGATATTCGATTTTAAAAATAACTGACATGTACCAGTGTTCGTCAGGCATGACGAAAACTGGTGATTTATGGTATTAAGTGATCCAGTGCTCGTCACCCACATTTTTTTTGTAACTTTGCATAGTATCGCTAGACTTAATATGCCAGATATTTTGCTAAACACCTCTTAGAAACATAAAAATGCAAACATTACCCTGAAAGAAATACGAATGCAATAATTGAAAAAACTAATTACTTACCTTCTTAGCACAAACCAACAGCAGTATATACCACTTCTCGGAGTATGGTGCACAGCCTCTTAGATGCGGGAATTCCCCTTATGTAATCGGGTGCGTTCCGAAAATCTTTATGTCGACAAAAATAAGTGACTATCAATCTGAATTTTAATACGTTCGAATCGCGAGACTTTGCATACTTGCACTTAATATTAATTTTTTTATTTATAAGTGACGACTACTGGTGCGATGACGACTTCTGGTACACTTACCTTACTAGCAACATGTTTGACAACAGTGTCCCTTCTCTCGTAATAAACTCGGCAATTGCACCATTTGCAGAACAAAATGTTGTTGGAAACGTACAGCCCTTCCGATTTAAATTCCGTCGCCCGCGATAAGCAAGATGCTTTAAATTTTGGCATCGCTATATTGGGCCTAGCAGTAAATAAGTCAAAACCTACAAGGATTCTTGTTTTACTTAAACTGCCTGCCCGTGTAAACTTTTGCAAATTATAGAATATTAATGAACACGGCAAATTAACTAGGTATCCCGAAAGATAACACACGTCACGTGTTGTTTTGCTAACGAAAAATTGGTACGTTGGTACGTGTGCTCGCTGCTAGCGCATTCAATTGTCTTCCGTTGCAATCTGGCGTCAACGAAAACAAACGAATATCGAGTTCAGAATTCGGGATGGCGTAATAAATGTTTACAAAAACATTATATAACATTTTTTTCGGTACCAGGTATTCGGAAAGAACTAATTAAGCAGCGGAGTAAAGCAATGAAAAATTTAATCAACGGAAAAATTATTTTGTATTCTATTGTGAAGCGAAGGGGAAGGATAAGGACTGCTGTGTGTAAATATGGAGGCTGCCGGCTGAATAAGTACTGCAATATGTAATATTCTGAATTGATAGGCGTAATGTTTCTGGCAAATGGAAGATGCTAAAAGACAGCTAAGGTGTTTTAAAATAAGTGGTATTTCCAACCTAATTTGTGAACATCGTATTTTGTGACATCGCGCACATAATCTTTTATAAAGTCACAAATAATTCATATTTTAACATTTTTTTTCGGAGATTTTCAGAATTTCACGTTTTATAGTTATAAAAATCTTTTTTCGCGTTTTTCGCGAAAATTCGCGGAAAAATCGTTACACCATTTTTCCCCATCTCTAGTGATAGGTATGTGGAGGAGAAGGGAAGAGCAAGAAGGGGAAATAAATAGTCTGATGGAAATTATTAAGGAGTTGGGTTGCGAATAATTACAAGGGAGGAGACAGGTGGAATGGTTGGTCAGACTGTATAGGGTGATAAAGGAAGAAGGGGGACTGAGGGCTAGGGTACACAGAGGTGAGTATAAGGGGTTAAGATATCATGGGTGGAAGATCCAGAAGGAATGGAGGCAACAAAAAGGTACGAAAGCTTTTTTTTTGGAAGGAGCGGGAGAGATTAGAATGGGCTGAAAGAAGGAATAACTGGGTGAAAACCCTATTGCAAGCATAACACATCAATCAAAAGGAAAGTCTGTAGTGCAAAAAAATACAATTTTAGAATGAAAAATATTCCACGGAAAAGCTGTCAATTTAGAAAATTACCCACTCTGCCCTATCATTAAGGGAACTTTTATTGCTAAATTCAATTGGTAGTCACATGCTTTAAATACATCAATCTATCAATTATAGCATAGAGTAACTTGCAGAGAACAGTCCCACAAAAAAAAAAGGAAATGTAACACTTCATGTTCACCTTTAAAAAAAAGTGATTCGCAACGAAAGTAAAGTTATACAAACGCCTACACATTAATTTTGTGTTAATCGACTATTACGACGATGATAATGGGTACATCAAAAGTTACATACCTTTCTGCAAAGATTTCAATTTTTCCAGTTCACTCTGAAATTTATTCTGCAATTCCTCGACCATTTTGTTTCATAAATTAAACGTTAACCTATTTAAGTTGTATTCAAACTTCTTACGGACACCTCGGTCAAGTTCCATATGTATATGCGAAACAGCAACAAAATACATACAGTATTCTGCCATAATGGTTTCTAAGACAAAACCTCTAGACAAAAACATCCGCCCTAACCATTTTAAAAGCAGAGCTCTTTATTAACAATAAAAATAAAGTCTTTACACTACGATATTTATAAATATACATTAATTTATAAAAAAAAAGGAAAAAAATTCTGAAATACATTCTACTGTCCACTTTTTCTAAATGGGTGGACAAATTTTCTGTATATGCTTTTAACAACAACTGAGTGCATTAAAAACTGGAAGTAGACCGCGCGAAAAATGCTATGAAATTCAACTATTATTTAATTTTATTGCTTCCATTCGAACCAATGAAAGAATTAACACACTTCACACAATGTCTGTCCTTATCAAAACTTATATTTATTTACTTTTTAAGAGCACAGGTATTTAAAAATATACATTAAAAAATACCCTTGCCCCCAATTTTTTTTTTATATTTTAAAAAATTCGCAGCTGACAAACTAAGTAATGAGCACATATACCAGCTACATCATTCGATTGCTACAAGCTTTCTCTACAAAATGTAGTGTCCACTTTTTCAAAATGGGTCGACAGATTTTCTTATATGCTTTTAGCAACAACTCCGTGCAAGAAAAACTGGAGTTAGGCCGCGCGAAAAATGCTACGAATTCAACATATTATAAAATTTTATTGTTTTAATTATGACCAATGAGAGAATAAAAACACATCACATAATGTCTGTCTTTATCAAAACTTATATTTATTTAATTTTTGAGAGCATAGGTCTATAAAAATACTACAATAATAATCACCCTTGCACCTCAAAAAATATTATATATTAAAAAATTCGCAGCTGACAAACTAAGTAATGTGCACATATACCAGCTACATCAGTCGATTGCTACAAGCTTTTTCTACAAAATGTTCTGTTCACTTTTTCAAAATGGGTCGACAGACTTTCTGTATATGCTTTTAGCAACAACTTCATGCAAGAAAAACTGGAGTTAGGCCGCGCGAAAAATGCTACGAATTCAACATTTTATAAAATTGTATTAGTCAGTGGCGTCTCGTCAGGGCAAGCAAGGCAAGCAGTGCTTGCCCAGGCAGTTTCCAGACATTGTATTTTTTAAATAAATATTTTATTCAGAATAGTATTTTACTTTGGCTCGTGCAGTTAGGTGTATGTATTTTTTACACTATCTTCTTGGGACCCAATACTGTGCGCCGTGCGCTATAAAAAAAGAACTCGTTGACACAAAAACATGCTGTTTTAGAAGCGTTGCTAGGTTTAGAAGCGCTGGTAGGATCGCTTTCAGCAGGAAGGCTGCCGCAGTAGTTTTCTTTCGGAAGGGGGGTGGCATGGTACAAAGGTTCAGGGAGGGTATTGGCTGGAAAAATACGTGGTAGAAGCTACGAAGGTAACGCTTTCTTGCCGAACTGGAGCGAACGTGGCCGAAGCAGACGGTGGAATTCTTCCGCCGACTGCTTCGGCTATGTCCGGTACAGTTCGGCACGGCAGGTGGCGATGTCGCGTTTCAGTCGGCGGTCGCAGGGGGGTGACAGTAGATAGGACGAACTGAATCCTTAAAAATTGGATCATACCATGTTTCACCAACATCGGAAAAAAAAAATTACAAATTTTGATCTCTTTAGTTTATTACATATCCAGTTGTTATAATTACATACGGCCATCTTTGTATTGTCTCGTGGTAATAATAGGATTTGAAAATGAAAGATTATATTTTTAAAATGTCACTTAAAACTAGATGCTGCGTGGCATATTGCCGAAAACGAAAATTAGAGGACGTTGGCCTGTCGTTCTACATATTACCTTCTAGCTACATCTGTAGTTTTTGAAGTTGAAAATTAAAAATATATATAATAGTGGAAAATAAATATAATAAACAGAATTAAAATTCATTATCAAACGATCACCAGTTTCAATCTGGCTAAACAATTTGGACTTTACTAGTGTAGAAAAATATTCTATAAGTACATACACTTGTAACCAAATTTATAAAATGAACTGGTGGTCGTGTGGGTAAAGGCGTACTGGATCGAGGAATCTCGGGCCTGGTGTTCGCGGGTTCAAATCCACCTTGAACCATTGTATTTTTTTCTATTGCGGAAATTTTTTTCTTTCGCGGAAATAGTTTAACGTCCCATTATAAGGACTAACATAAAGCAATTTCACAATATCTGTATCCTTTATCGAAAAAAATATAAAATATGGTGACTACAAAGGTGCCAACTATCACGCGCTAAACCTTTCTCAGGTTGTATCTGGCTGTAATTTTTTCGTTGTCAAGTTGCAAAGAAATGGTATGATCGCAAGGGGTTTGTTTACAAATTTAAGCAAACGATCATTACTATGGGAGTGGCGCCTCTCCCTTTACTTACTCTATGGGCGGTCGTCTCTCGGGGAGCGCGAATCTCTCCCGCGGGCTGCTGGCTGGCAGTGCGTGGGGGATTTGTGGGCGTACGATGATACTACACTCCCACTTAGTATATAAGTAATGTAGAGTAGGTATTTTACTATCAGAATAATGTAAGTCAATCATTATTTTTCAAAAATAATGTATTTAAAAAAAATGTCAATTTTTCTACCTGTGGAATAGTCAATGTTCAGTTAAGAACACTACTTAAATACACCATTTTGTACCTTGATATCCATATTTTCCCGGCGGAGGGCCCCCAGACCCCCCCCCCCCCCCCCCCCCCAACCTCATCATGTTTTGGTGTGAACGGAGTTATTGCTTCCCCTCATGTAAACCTCACGCCTCGCCACTGGTATTAGTTTCATTTAGACCAATGAAAGAATAAACACACATCACACAATCTTTGTCCTTATCAAAGATTATATTTATTTAATTTTTGAGAGCATAGGTCTATAAAAACACTACATTAATAATCACCCTTGCAACTCAAAAATTATTATATTTGAAAAAATTCGCAGCTGACAAACTAAGTAATGTGCACATATACCAGCTACCTCAGTCGATTGCTACAAGCTTTCTCTACAAAATTTACTGTCCACTTTTTTAAAATGGGTCGAAAGATTTTCTGTATATGCTTTTCGCAACAACTCCGTGCATGAAAAACTGGAGTTAGGCCGCGCGAAAAATGCTATGAATTCAACATTTTATAAAATTTTATTGGTTATATTATGACCAATGAAAAAATAAACACACATCACACAATGTCTATCCTTATCAAAACTAATATTTATTTACTTTTTTAAAGCATAGGTCTATAAAAATACTACATTAATAATCACCCTTGCTACTCAAAAATTATGATATATTAAAAAATTCGCAGCTGACAAACTAAGTAATGTGCACATATACCAGCTACATCAGTCGATTGCTACAAGCTTTCTCTACAAAATGTACTGTCCACTTTTTCAAAATGGGTCGACAGATTTTCTGTATATGCTTTTAGCAAAAACTCCGTGCAAGAAAAACTGGATTTAGGACGCGCGAAAAATGCTATGAATTCAAAATTTTATAAAATTTTATTGGTTTCATTATGACAAATGAAAGAATGAACACACATTACACAATGTCTGTCCTTTTCAAAACTTATATTTATTTACTTTTTAGAGCATAGGTCTATATTAATACTACATTAATAATCACCCTTGGAACTCAAAACTTATTATATTTTAAAAAATTCGTAGCTGAGAAACTAAGTAATGTGCACATATACCAGCTACATCAGTCAATTGCTACAAGCTTTCTCTACAAAATGTATTGTCCACTTTTTCAATATGGGTCGACAGATTTTCTGTATATGCTTTTCGCAACAATTCCGTGCATTTTAAACTGGTAGTAGGCCGCGCGATAAATGCTATGAATTCAACATTTTATTAAATTTGTTTTGAATTTATTGACCAAAAATAAGTACGGTACCACTTTAACGATCTTGAACCTAGAGGTGGGTCGAAAAGTATCAACCTGATACTTTGGTACTGATACGCGCCTGTATCAGGAACGGCTAACGAGTACACTTGAAAAGTATCAGAGACTTTAGTATCAGTTCAGAATTCAGCTGGAATAACACCACGGCCAATGAATACAGTACCCGATCGCAGATGACGGTCACTTGGGCGGAGCTTGTGAAAGGGGAGGGAGCAGGAACGACGAATAAGGGATAAAGAAGGGAAAGAATGTAGGGGAGGAAGCGCAGGGGAAGGCGTTGAAGCCTTGAAGGAGAGGCGCAAAGCGATATTGTTACAAGCAGGGCTGCCACTCATGGGTTTTTCCACCCAGATCTGGGTTTTTCCAATGGTGTTTGGGTTTCTGGGTTTTTAAATAATGAATTCCAACAATTCTAGGTTTTTTATAATTTTAATTATTTTTATACCTAAAACAATAATAAAGGTAGTAGCTACTGTATCTGTTGCAATATCTGTTTGATAAATGCAAACAAGTCTATGTGTTTCACACACAAAAATACATATAAACACAAAACTAGTTTTCAAGAAGCTAAGTCGAATATTAAATTAGACACATTCTTCAAAGAGGCTTGCAGAACACAAAACCAATGCAACAATTAACCTTCAAACCAATCTTGTAGAATCAGACTCTGAATAAAGACTAACGTACATGATGCAGTTTTATAAAAACAATTACCGGTTTAAAGGATGCAGTGATGGTGTTTGTTTTGTCATGTATATATTTGTAGGTTTTTTTATGATATGTACTGGTCCAAGAATTACTTATACAGCCATTTTGCTGCAGTGTAATTTTCTTGTATTGGTTGTATTTAACCGTTTTCAGTCTTGTAAGGTAATTAATTGTTTTATATTAAAACCAGTTATGTTTTTATTTTTGAATTAGTACGCAAACATTTTCAACGATAGCATTTTAGACGCATCTGGGTTTTTTACCCATGTGTCTGGGTTTTTTTGTAGGTTATCTAGGTTTTTCATGAATATCAGAGTGGCAGCCCTGGTTACAAGTCGTTTTGTTTATTCTCCTACTTCAAAGTACGCTCAGTGCGCAGTGCATGCACCGTCTCGTTCAATAATAAAACTAATGAAAATTTAATATTAAAAAGTACATTAATACAAGATATAATATTTATATTTGTGCACCTAACAGCTATGAAAATGCAAATAAATTCTCAGTTGACACTAATAACAGATGTAATCAACATATGGACTTTCTTTTTTCGAAAACAATTAGTAACTAGTGTTTTTATACATTAAAAATGCACGATTTTATCAAAAATAAAAAATAAAAAACAGATAGGTACATTAGTGAGCATACTATATCAATGTTTACGTTTCAAATGTTTCTTCAGATTAGTCGATGATTTATAACTCAGTTTTTGTTTACACAAATTACAATTAGCAAACTCATTATTTTCCGTGAAAAAATTCCACACAAATGAAGTCTTTTTCGTGCACTTATCCATTCCTTATTTCACTATAAAGATACTAACTACAAAGCATGACAGCCCGCAACAATGTACATGGTGATACACGGCCAGGACGAACTGCAGTGAATGTTGAACTGATTGATACTGGCTGTATCAGGCGGGCATGAGAGTAACCGAGGTAGAGAATTACCGGGCGTGATAAATAATGTATCAGATTCTCCTTCCGGTCGCACGGTCTGCGTACGCGGAGCTTTGTTGCCTCCTGGGACCGTCTGATACAGAAGTATCAGAGACTTGTACCTAGGTACATTACTGTATCAGTATCAGGTTGGGACTGATACCGAAAATTGCTGTCCCAACCCACCTCTACTTGAACCAACCTTAGTGAGTCACTACGTGCTCAAATATCTGTGTGTTTCCAAAAAAAAATCTTGTTAACAAACCAAAATAAATTTGTTTTACTTAATTGAAAATACATCTGAGTAGAAAATATGAATTATTTAGAATCACACAAGACCAAATATATGTTTTTTTTTGTTTTTTTTTATCTGCCAACCACAGCTTTTGTGTGTAACAAATACAATGCTCTATTGTGAATAGATATGCCGAAGTTAAAAATGTATTAAACTTTAGAGTAAACCTGAGATAGTTTGCTGATTTTGTCGCCGTGCTTGTTACAGTTGTGATATTTTATTTGCAACATATTTCACTTTAATATTTCATTTATTTCTTTATTGCAGTCGTGTGAAACGTTTGGGTCAAATCACCTGCCAGTGAGTCTGGTATATATGCGGCTACAATGTTCTAGGCGCGACTGTACTTTCCTAAATGCCTTACCTTCCCCCCCCCCCCCCCCACATCGTCCTCTTTCTCCTTCTTCACAGGACCGTTACACACCCTCTAAAACGAGTACTACCAGCAAAATTTCCAGGAACTGAGGGCACATGACAACTTGACAAGTAGTCCTTAGCCTCGCATTGACAATTCCACTACAAAATTCATGAGAATCACAGCATCGCGCAGGGCAGCCACCTTATATCGGCCATCATATCACCAATGTACGCAATTCAAATGAACAACATTAAAAATGCATATATATTTTCTAATCCTAAATGACAATTAATTAAAAATTTGAAATAATACTCCTATAGATCGAAAAGGATCGTGGTCATTAGAAAAAGAGATAAGGGAATAAATATAGTTTAAAAAACTAAAGAAACATGCTTTTAAAGATTATCAAACTAAAAAGGAAAAAATAATTTTAAAATTTAATTTATGACAATAGTATATAAGCAATACTAGTATAAATGAGAAAAAAGCTTGAGGCGCTTTGTGCCATATTTTTTGTATATTAAGCGCCCCATGCTTTTTTCTCATTTATACTAGTATTGCTTATATACTATTGTCATAAATTAAATTTTAAAATTATTTTTTCCTTTTTAGTTTGATAATCTTTAAAAGCATGTTTCTTTAGTTTTTTAAACTATATTTATTTTTAACTTTTTAGTTTGATATTCTTTAAAAGCATGTTTTTTTAGTTTTTTAAACTATATTTATGTATAATTATCATAGGGAAATGAGTTACCGACACTACCTATTACCATCTGAGATAACTATTTGGAGTTGCAACGTCACAAAGAAATGTTAAAGTCTCTACGAATCATTTGCAGTTAGATGTATGGATATAATATTAGAATTTACCGGGGAAAAAAAAACATTTTTTTTTCGGCGTGGCCGGGAGTAGAACCCACGATCGCTGAATCCGAAAATTGACGTCACTGAAGTCGCGCGCCTTAGACCGCTCGGCTAACGAACATAATGAAATGAGTGGGACATTTTACAGTGATGAGTCACTCACTCTTAGTCGAAAGAGTTACAGACGGACAGACAGAGTTACAGACGGCGGACAAACATACAGGTGAAGCTAATATATAATAATAAAAAAAAAAGCATGTAAAAATTGGATACTCTGAGTTGGGCAGTCCCACGCGTTACATACCTATACTTTATCACTATTCACTCACAAACTCGCGGCAAATTTTCACAAAATCTCGATCAGTATGAAATGATTGAGCAGGTACCTAAAGAAAAAAGGTAACGTAAATAAACAATAAAATTATGTCACCCTGGTTTTTCTGTTACAGCAAAGATAAACAAATGTAAAGAAATTTACTTTAAAAATAATAATATGTTAGTATGCAATCTTAACTTCCTTGGGTATTCTTCATTTGAGAAAATATTTATTTATCTGAAGAGCGATGAAGAAGAAAGAGATACAATTTTTAACGTAGTCCAAGATTAACTTTAACATACCGGCGCAGAAAACTGATTAACTGCAAAGATGATTTTGACAAAAAAATGATAGAGAATCATAAGTTTGCTTGTAACAGTGTATATTATGAATTTTGCTTCAGAAAATTGCCATATGGATATATTTTTCAAAAAAATTATGTATCTTCCATTTTTTTAAAATAACACAAAAAACAGTTTGTTACATTGCATATATATATATATATATATATATATATATATATATATAGTCGCGTACCCGCCTCCGTAGAATGCGTGGAGACGTGGCGGACGTCGCTCGGCCGTTTTCTAGTGTTGCCCGGCGCCAGCTCTCTCGCGTAGAGCAGCCTCCTGCGGGGAGGCAGGGGTGGACCGTCCGGCCCGTGTAGCTGCCGAGGGACGTCTCGCGCGCTGGAGAAATGTGCGGTGCAGGCTAGTTGTGTTAGTCCACGTGTTTTGGCCCGCGGACACGCCAGATACAAAACAACACTCACGCACACGGTAAAGAAAACGATAAAAAAGAGATTATACACACTATAGAACAGAATCCAAAAGCGATAATAGCGGCGAGTTTATGGAGCGTCTCGCGGCCGCGTCTAGCCTCGAAGGTGGCTCGCACGGGACTGGAGACCAGGACGCCGGCGCACTGCTCTCGCGTGCACGGAGCGGAAGTGACGTCATTCCCAAAGCCGCGGCGCGCTGCGGACAGGGCTGTGATCCGGGCTTTAACCCAGAGGCACGGAAGTACGACGTCAGATGCCCCCCCCCTGGATAAGCCCGGGTCAATGCCGTCCGTGCTTCCACCCGAGGCAGCAGGATCGGGACGCCCTCTCCCACGGCGGTCGTTGGAGTTAGGGCCGCCTTTCTCGCCCCGTACTCGCCGGGTTGTCGTACACAAACGCGTCCAGCTCCGAGCCTGTGACATAGTCTGCCAAGTAACGTGGGGCTCGCCGACGTCGCCGGTTGCGTCTCGGGGTCGTCTCAGCCGGCTCCTCGACTGTGACTCTGAACTCTGCATCGGCGAGGGAGGCACCATGTCCCCATCCACCTCGGGTGGGGGAGAGTGGCTCAGCTGCTTCCTCCTCGTCCGGCTCGGTCACCAGAGGTTGTTCGCCCGCCGCATCGGCGCCCGCCTCGGGCATCCCGGTGACGTCATCGATCTGTGTCCGCGTCGTGCGTCTCCGATGGCGTCGCCTCGGACTTGTGGCCGAGCTTCCTGCTGTTTCCAGGGTCGCTGTTTCGGGGCTGGGGGTGGCATGGAACAGGCCCCGCATGCCTCGGGGTGTGATCGAGTCGTCGGAAGTAGGCGTTTCGTCCACTTCTACCAGGGTGACATCTTCAGAGACCAAATTTTCTCCTGGGACTGATGTTCTCCATATGGTGTCTCGGTGCACTTTTCGCGCCCGCCGTCCATCAAGGCGGACTAGGTAGGTGCTCCTACTTAGCCGTTTAAGGATCGGGTGTGGTCCCGACCATCTGGGGCTCAACCCGGCACTGTAGTTCTTCGGCGCGCTGGACAGAGGCTGCGTGCGCACGTATACCAGTTCTCCAGGTTGGAGTTCCGGTGGCATTCGGGTCGTCTGCGGTGTTATCTGGCGAGTATAGGCCCTCTGGTGTTCGAGCGCTGTTGTCATTTCTGCCTCTCGCCGTTGACGGCGCTCCTCTGGATCTTCTTATTCATCGGCTACCCCGTGGGCTGTCCATTCTCCTGGCAAGGGCAAATTGTGGCCTTGGACCATTTCCGCCGGGGTCATTCCTGTGGCTGCATTGGTTCTGCGACGGATACAAAACAGAGCCTCTGCAAGATGGTTGTCCCACTTAGTATGGTCGCTACCCAGCCTTATGCGCATCTGGACTTTCAACTCTTGGTTTCGCCTTTCCGTCGGGTTGGCTCGGGGGTGGTAGGCAGGTGTGGTCCGGTGTTCGACGTGCCACGAGTTGCACATCTCCCGCCACTGCCTCCCGACGAATTGGCTGGCATTGTCCGTCAGCAGGTCTCTCGGGTAGCCCCAACGTGGGAAGAATTCCGTTTGCAATATTGTCCCAATGGTGTTGGCCCGTACATTGCTGGTGGGGTAAGCTTCTACCCAACGGGTAAAGAGATCGGTCACTACCACCAGGAATCTCTTGCCCCGGGCTGTGCGAGGATATGGCCCCATGACATCCAGCGCGACGGACTGGAAAGGGGTAGTGGGAATGCGAGGCTGTTGTTGCTCCATCCCGTCGCTCCGCCGCGCTTTCCGCTCTTGACACATCTCACAAGTCCTCACGTACTCCCGCACGTCCCGGGCCATGCCGGGCCAGTGGTAGTGCTGACCGACCGCCCGCCGTGTTTGGTCTGCCCCAGGGTGTCCGGCCAGGTCGTGATCATGCATAAAGCGCAGCACCGCTTCACGTGCCTCCGGTGGGACATAGGTGCGCCACTCCTGATCGGGTCCCAGTCCTCGTATGTAGAGCACACCGTCCCTCGCAGTCCAGGTCTCACATGGTTCCGCTATTTGCTTCGCGCGTCTGCGCTCAGCATCCTGAGAGGTGCGTTGGGCATCGTGCACCCGACGTTTCAGCTCGACCATGTCCGCAGGAGGCGGGTCGTCGTCTACACCTAGAGCAAGCAGGCGGCAGGTTGGGTCCCTTGGGTGGTGGTGATCCGTCTCACGGCCAGGTGGCAGTATCTCGTCCCAAGATACCTCGTCCTTCAGGCACGATCCCTCCTCAGGGTCCCGTGACAGGGCATCCGGCAGCTCGTTTTCTACTCCTGGAACGTGCTCCATAACGAAGTCGAACGACTGTAGAAACAGCGCCCACCTCACGAGTTTGCTTTTCCGCCCCTGGAGGGTCCGCAACCATGTGAGGCATTGGTTGTCCGTGCGCAATACAAATTGCCTACCCTCGAGGTGGGGACGGTATTTCTTCAGTGCCCATACCACAGCCAGGCACTCCTGTTCATTGCTGTGGTAATTCCGTTCCGCGCGGCCGAACTTGGCACTGGCGTAGTCGATTATGCACCTGTCCCCATTTTCGTCTCGTTGATATAGCACCGCGCCCACCCCCTCGGCGCTCGCATCCGTCTGCACGTACAGCGTCCTCTCGGGGTTTATCCGTGACAGAGTGTGGCATCGGAGAAAAGCCGCCTTCAAGCTGTCCAGCGCCTGCTGTGCAGCCGGTGTCCAGTGGTATCGCTGTCGTGGTGACAAAAGATCTGTCAGAGGGGCAGTGAGCGTGGAGAACTGCGGGATATAGTTCCGCAGCCAGTTGGCGAGGCCCAAGAGCTTCTGCAACTGCTTGCGGGTTCTAGGGGGTTCAGCTTCTGCAATTTTCGCCAGGTGCATCGGGTGCGGACGATTTCCCTCAGCATCCACCACATGCCCCAAAAACTCCACCTCTCTCCGTCCAATGTGACACTTATGTGTGGCACAGGTCAAGTGGTGCATCTGGAGCCGCTCCAGGACCAGGGACAGGTGCTGCACATGGTCCTCCCAGGTCTTGGAGTACACAATCACGTCATCGAGGTAGGCTGTCACGAACTGGCCAATGTACCCTTCCAGTACGCGGGCCATCATAGCTTGAAATGTGGCCGGCGCGCACTTGAGCCCGAAGGGCATGGCACAGAACTGAAATCGTCTACCATCGGGCACCGTGAACGCAGTCTTTTCTCTGTCACCTGGGTGTATTGGCACCTGCCAATACCCCGAACGTAAGTCAAGGGTCGTGAACACTCGTGCATTACCCAGGCCTGCCAAGGCCTCGTCCACACTGATCTGCGGTGGTGGAGAACTAATGGTGACACTATTCAGGGGACGGAAGTCCACACAGAAGCGCATGGTCCCATCCTTCTTGGCAGCAAGGACGATGCGTGAGTTGTATGCGCTGTTGGAGGGTTCAATGACACCATCTCGCAACATTTCGTGCACTTGCTCACGTATCACCCGTTGCTCGCGGAAACCATATCCCCTGGGGGCCTCATACACTGGTTGGTCGTGCATAGTGGGGATTCGGTGTTCTGTCACCGTTGTGCGCCTGAGTGGGTCGGCAGTGGCGAAGATGCTCTGCCTTTCCCTTATGAGCCGCCTGAATGCATCCTGATACTCTGGGGGTACATCATTGTCCACATCTTCTAACTTCGTGGGCTCTCTCGGGGGAGGTGGTGCTCTACCTAGTGCATACACTGCCAGGCGCTCATGTTTGCCAACATTCACTAGCCCAGAGGCCGGCGCTATCACTGTGTCATGCTCTACCAACCAAGGCTGTCCCAGCACTAGGTCCTCCCTGAGTCCCTCTACTACAACTGCTGCCGTCTGGGTAACCAGCTCCCTCACACTCACCGTTATGATGGCGTCCCCGATGGCTGTCCCGACTCCGGTGCTCGTGGCCAGACGCAGTGCACAGTGTCTCGGTGTGACGTCCGCTGGCGGCACCAAGTGTTGGGCCACGAACACGTGGCTCGCACCTGTATCTACGAGAGCAGCCGTCGGTCTCCCGTTCAGAGTGACGGGTACCCGCATCAGCCGGTCGTCAGGGGTGGTGAGCTGTCCCAGTGTTATGTGTGTCTCGGCCTTGGCTTCGGGAAGGAGGTTAGGTGGTGTGGGGGGCAGAACTGTTGGTCCTACACCCCCTGCTGCCCGTTTCCCGCCAGTTGTTGTTGTTGTTGTTGTCTTGGGCAGTCCTGGTGCCAATGGAACGTGTCCTGCGGGCATCCAAGGCGACACTGGGGTGGTCGGCCTCCGTCCCGCCGATTCCCCGCGTTCCGCCACTCTGGTGCGGTGGTCTGTCGTCTGCCACTCGGTGGGCCTTCGATTGCCCGTGCTACCATCTGCCGTGGACGTTCGAGCTGCATGTCTCCCTCTGGGAGAGCGGGCGCTCTGTACTCGTGTCTGGGCTCTCGTCCGGGAGTGGTCATAGTTGTCCGTCGCCCCAGAAGGCGCTGCAGGTTGCCCTCCGTGGCTACGGCCTGTCGCACATATTCTTCAACAGACCCGTTGCAATACGGCCTGAGGAAGGGTTGTAATTCTTCCCGCACTAACGCGGTCACGTCCGGCAATGCTTGCTCCGGCGCCTCCCCTGGGGCTATGCGACGATATAGCTGCAACTTGCCCGCCAGGAATCTCTCCACCGATTCCGTGTCCCTCTGCGCCTCGCCGTAGAAACGGGCCTTGCAGCTCAAGACTGCCTGGCGGTCATCAAATCGCTGCATGAGACGCGTGGAGAACTCCCGCCACTGCATATCGTATCGCCCCCATAGAGTCCACCACTCACGAGCTCGACCACGCATTTGTTCGCTTGTGCGCTGGGTCCACTCCTCTACCGGCACACTGCACTGTAACATGCGCCTCTCACACCACCGCACAAACTCCCGTGGGTCTTCGTGCACGAGCCCACTAAACTCTGGCAGCACTATACGCCCAGCCCCTGTGGCAACCCGCACAGCGTACGCGACTGGCGGCGCTGCCGAGTTCGTAGGTGTGTCCCAATCAATTAGGTTCGGCGACGGTGGATTCTGGTTCGGTAACATCGACCCGACGCGGTTGCCCGAGCAGCCTCTACACTCGTCACATCCCCCTTTTTCCCGGTACACGGCACTCGCTGTGTTCGGGGCTACCCTATGCATCTGCTCTGATGATGTATCCCTGTCCCATAACAACACACCCTCAGCAGTTTCTGTCTTCACCTCACTGCGCCTCAGTGGCGCGCACGTACACGTGTTCCGACACTGCCACTCTCCTGTCACAAGGTCCATTCCTTTCGGTAGCTGACACGTCGCGCACGTAACTGTCAACCCGCGCGGAAGCATTGTTTACAAACACGGGGCCCACGTGGCCGCTCCGTCTGCGCAGCCTGCCCGCGCAGGCTATCACCGCGCCCGCCCGAACACCGCCGGCGCGCCCCGAAGATCACCGATGGCAGAACGGCGAAAGGGTGAAAAAGGAGGGGGTACCACGGTGCGTTATCCCGTTGGAGGGGGGTGGTGGTGAATCGACGGGAAATATAATCCGGTTGCGGGACGGGAGACGGCAATGCGTTATCAGCTGAACCGTGAAACTGATAGGTGTTGAAAACGTGGGAAAGGAATGGTTGCGTCCTCGCGTTGATGAGATCAGAAGTACTGTTTAGGTGAATAAGTGAATCCATCCATTGTCCCAGGTGGATTTTCACGCTGTCTGATCACTCACTGTACACTCTTTTCCCGCACTGCACGCGCTCTCCTGTGGACTTGCAGTTCGCCACACATACGGGCGCCAAATGTCGCGTACCCGCCTCCGTAGAATGCGTGGAGACGTGGCGGACGTCGCTCGGCCGTTTTCTAGTGTTGCCCGGCGCCAGCTCTCTCGCGTAGAGCAGCCTCCTGCGGGGAGGCAGGGGTGGACCGTCCGGCCCGTGTAGCTGCCGAGGGACGTCTCGCGCGCTGGAGAAATGTGCGGTGCAGGCTAGTTGTGTTAGTCCACGTGTTTTGGCCCGCGGACACGCCAGATACAAAACAACACTCACGCACACGGTAAAGAAAACGATAAAAAAGAGATTATACACACTATAGAACAGAATCCAAAAGCGATAATAGCGGCGAGTTTATGGAGCGTCTCGCGGCCGCGTCTAGCCTCGAAGGTGGCTCGCACGGGACTGGAGACCAGGACGCCGGCGCACTGCTCTCGCGTGCACGGAGCGGAAGTGACGTCATTCCCAAAGCCGCGGCGCGCTGCGGACAGGGCTGTGATCCGGGCTTTAACCCAGAGGCACGGAGGTACGACGTCAATATATATATGTACATTTGGTAAACTGCAATGTATACAGCTAGCTATACACGTTATACTTTTTTTGGAAACTAGACGTCAAAAATATATTTTTTGATTAAACAAGCATAATTATGTTCATTTTCAACTTATTTATGGGATTTTCATATTTAGAGATAGCAAAAGTTTTTTCTAGCTTCATATTAATTTTGTATACTTACAACATAAATTTTATATATTCTACCAAAGTGTGTTCTAAAATATAAAATGTTTAATAATTTTTAAGAACTACATTTAACATGAATTTTTGTAAAAGCACACGATTATTTTTACTGTGTATGTGCATACAAAGTATAAACACTTATGAATACTATTCAACTTAATATGTATATTCTCGTAAGCAAACGGTAACCTTTCCTAACAACTTCGCACATATTTGAAAGAAATATAAATAAGTGCCTAAACAGTCATGTTCCCAAAATAAAATAAATGTCGATTAAGTTTTGCTAAAAAATGTTTTCTGTAAATTTAGCACAAAAATTTAATTAATTTACATGTTTACTGCATGCAAAGCATGAATCTTAAAACGAGACAAGTGTCGTCATAGTTATACCGAGACGATCAAGCTCACTGTGTCAAACCTGTCCTGTAATAATCATCTCGTACATGTTATAACAGGAAGCAAATTCATAAGCTATTTAATAAAAAATAAATAAAACCTTGGTTAGAAAATTTTTGTTAATGAAAACCCTTTCTGTAAATAACGTAATTCATTAAAGGAAATGTAAATGTACAAGCAAACATAAATTACATTAATTAAAATGTACTATTTGCCAAAATATTTAACTGAAATGTTCATGGCGGCAAATGAAAAAAAATACATACAATTTTTGCCATAGCTCATAGAACTTGTAACAAAACTGTTCTTTTCTATAATAATTTATAAAAAACTTGCCTGTAAATAATTATTTTCTTTTCTTTAATTGCTAGGCCTAATATAGCATAAACTTTTGGTAGCAAGGCCTTACGCTCACGTATTTACATAAAAACCTAATTCTTTTTAATGTTATTTTACATGCCATTTTTTATGTTCTAAAATATATTTTGGGTCTCTTCATTACATTTTTTTATGCGGCTATCTATTATTTAGGTATAATGCATTTTAAATAGAATTGTGTTGGCTTTGGTAGCATCTTGTTCAGCCGAAACTGTTCATCTTTAAAAATTCTTTCAACAAAACTTCATTACAGCTGTAGGCCACGAGATCGCAATATTGCTTGTTTGAAATGTTAAGTAGTCCCAAATTTTGGTAATAAAAACTGTGCTGTTTCGTACCACAATGTACAATATATTTTTAGTATTCATGTCAACAATTACAGTCTTTAATAATAATGTAAGTATAAAAAATTTGTATTTTATTAATACAATACGAACTGTCTTATTGTTAGAGGCTGTCACAGTGATAATTTTTTTTTTTTTAGAACAAAGACTGTTTAATATTTTTTTTACTTTTCAGAACAGAATTTATCACGTTGTTAAAATTAGTGTTTTGTAGTTTTTTGGGGGCGACTGAATTGTTTCGACCCGGCGTAGTGACTATTCCGGATTCCCTTAGTAAAAGAACGGATTTCCATCGAACGGAATAGTGACTATTCCGTCTACGAAATAAATTCTGAAAGGTGGCCCGGATTTGTACCGACACGGAATAGTGTATATTCCGCACAATCGTAGGAATGACGGAATTGTGTCGAAACGGCGTAGTGACTATTCTGTTTGTTGTTAGCATCTACAAATAGCACACGGAAAAGTGTCGAAATATTTTAGGTGAAATTCCAGTGACTAACCTGTACGCCAGAACCATACCGATCCGGAATTCTATCGAATCTGATATTTTAAAACTAGTTCATATAAAATGACGGTAGATTGCAGGCTTATCCTTTTTGAGCAATGCTGCCACCTGTCAATGAAGCTAAAAGCTATGGGTTTGACTGAAGTTGAAATACTATCCACGGAGTTTCGCAAGGGTCGCAGAGAACATCAAAATCAACGTTTTCATAATAGGATTATAAATGCCATTAACAGAAACTTAGTATCAGGTTTATTTCCACGTAATTTAAATACAAAAAAAGTCACATACCTATAGATGAAATAATAATTGGTTCATAAATAATAAATTGACAGTTAATGTTAAGAAAACCTGCTATACATGATAATATTAAAATATAATTATACATCAGCAATTCTGGATATAAATTTAAACTATTATTAAATCCAAAAAGTACACATACAGCAAAGAAATTGGGCTTAAATATTGACTGTACTTTATTTAAATCATGGTTCTGTAATTGTTGTATACAAAAATCTAAAATAGTCCCTGTACCCGTACTTATATTTTAAAACATATAAAATTTTTTTTTTTAGTTAAATTCATATTTTTTTAATTTTGAAATGCACTTTCATTGGTTGCAATTTGTAACGTTTCCGTGCATTGTGGAAGCAGCAGATGCGACAATGAAATGTCAGGGAGATCCTTCTCCGTTTACGTTTTCGGTGTCTCCGTTTTTTTTTAAATCTAAGTACGGGCAGAATTTGCAAATATATAAAATTAACGACAAATTAATAAAGAACACTAAAAATGTTAGTTTTTCAAACAAATGTTAACGTATTTAGAACATAAACAAACATGGCTACCACCACATCCAAATACTCGGCGTCTATTGGTCGCACGGAGCAACGTAAACGGAAGAACTCAGCATGGCGAGCTAATCCGTGCGGGTCCGTCTCCATCTGCGTGCCATTGTGGAAACTCTGTTCCGTGAGATCCGTCTCCGTTTACGTGATCCGTCTCCGTTGCCGTGCCATTGTAGAACGGGCCTTAAAAAGAACCATATCATTATGTTTTTTACAACTGACTTTCTGAATTATGAACATGACTTTTGTTGCCTTATTTTGGATGTCAGGTGCCACAGGAATGAAATTTATTAAGAAATGAGAATTGAAATCGTTAGAGTTAATACATTTTTCGCAGTTGGAGCTTTGTTTGCATTAACATTATTTCTTAAATCACGCCTTATTTCAGCCGTTAGCCGGCTGGTGTAAGCAATTTAGCCTTGCGTACATCTTGGATACAACTGTTTCTTAGAACATGCTAGGATTCAAAAACTGTATTTGACACTTCATCGTCGCGTTTAATAGCTCCCTTATATTTTCTGAAAGCAAGTATCCCCTCGAGCCATCAATAACAAGATGCCGGTGTCATCTGAGCAGACGGAGGACGCGCCACACGCCGGGTTTATAAGAATAACTAGACCACTTTGTTAAGCAAATCAGTTTGATAAAAAATTTTGATATTTCTGTAGCTAGAAACTTAGGTGCGCGAATGGAAAAGCATGGTAAATAAATTATGGCGTGATAGACCCGGTGCAGGGAGATACCCATGGCACACAACTTTGTTAGAATTAGAGGTGATGATTAGGTCAAGCAACTAACTACCCGTGATAGTAAAATAGACTTGAATCGAGCTTGAATCAAGCTTGCCATGAGTCATGACAAGCCTACAAGCTTGAATCAAGCTTGCCATGGCAAGTGTGTTAGCTTGAATCAAGCTTGATTCAAGCTAACTAGTTTACACTTGACAAGCTTGCAGCAGCAAGCCTGCCATGAAAAGCTTGCAGCAAGCTTGCCATAATGTGATTGAATCAAGCTTGCAGCAGGCTTGCCGCGACAAGCTTGTAGCTGGTTTGCCATGACATGTTTGCTGCTGGTTTGCCATGAAAAGCTTGCAGCTGGTTTGCCATGACAAGCTTGCAGCTGGTTTGCCGTGACAAGCTTGCATTAGGTTTGCCATGACAAGCTTGCAGCTGGTTTGCCGTGACAAGCTTGCATTAGGTTTGCCATGACAAGCTTGCAACAGGCTTGCCGCGACAAGCTTGCAGCTGGTTTGCCATGACATGTTTGCTGCTGGTTTGCCATGAAAAGCTTGCAGCTGGTTTGCCGTGACAAGCTTGCAGATGGTTTGCCGTGACAAGCTTGCAGCAGGCTTGCCTTGACAAGCTTGCAGCTGGTTTGCCATGACAAGCTTGCAGCAGGCTTATTGCCTTGACAAGCTCGCAGCTGGTTTGCCATGACCAGCTTGCAGCAAACTTACCATGCCAAGCTGTCAGTGGCTTGCCACTAGATGTCATGAAATGCTTGCTATGCAGCAAGCTAGTAGTGATGTGCTTGCAACAAGCTTATAACAAGTGTGCTTTCATATGCTTGTAGTAAGTCTGATTGAAATTATTATACTATCAAATTGGTTTTGCTGCAAATTTGCAGAAAATTTCAAGACTGCCATTAGTAGTCTGAAGAGTAAAATAAATGTTGTACAATCAGTGCAACACTGCTGCTGATACAGGCGGAAGAACACATAATGCTTATATTGTTCCGTCAATAATCATTATTGTACATCATTCTACAAAAAGCCAGCTGCAAGTAGGTAGAGTTGACTATGCTTAATAAAATAACATACCGAAAGTTTACCGCTGTATACCTTGTGCGTATCACCGAAAATTTGCATTTAAGTCCTAGATGACAGCGACTTACATATGTCCATTAAAATGCTACCCATTTGTACAGTTTTTAATTTAGACTGTCCATAAAATTACCAAAATAATCTTGAGACTCTAATACAGCCATTAATGTTGTAAAAGGTATAAATTGTTAATATTAAAGATATGATATTAAGCGATTAATTCATGACTTTTTTTTATCTTTGCCACCCAGATAAAAATACGATATGCACCAATTTGAAGAGCCCAATGCGAAAAATGTCCAAATAAATGTTTTTGGTTATACATTTAGCTTTAAGACAGTATATTTATAAAGAGTCTAACGTAATTAGTTAGCTTATTAAAGCGGCCCAAGCGTTGCAGTGTACTGCGGCCGTACTGATGCGGCATTGCGACACACTGCGTACTGCGACACTCATTCAACTTGGTCTTACTTAGGGATTACTTTAAACATAGCTAATTCATATGATAGATTGTATTTACGTTACATGTATTGAGATTATGCATTTTTTTCTTATATGAATTTTTTGATACAATAAAATTAACAATAAACGATTTTTGCTTGGAACTTGTAAATGAAAAACTCTAGAGGACCTCTGGTTTTATATATATGCATGGATTTATTCTGTTGCAACAATTTTATTATTAAAAATTATTTTTGTAGCAACTAATTTTTTTTTTTTTTTAATTTCTGATAGATCGTTTTATTTTCGGTCAGAACAATGCAAAATTTTAATGTAGCCTGTATTCGAAAATATTAAAAATTATATATTTACTTCTTTAAAATCAGTTTACTACATAAAAATTTAATAAAACGATACATCGTAAATGTACTCTGAGTTTTTTTTTTCACTTTTATAACATAATTCCTATAATAATAGGTATTACTTTTTTTTTCAGAAAATAAATAAAACACGAGTTGTGTTGTAAAATTTATAGGTAGCATTACATATTTAGTTTTTTTTATAAGTTAATGTATTTGAGTGCTGCGCCTAGCTGACGTCGTTGGATTGCTAGTGGCAAAGAGCGGTGGTGGATGTTTTTGCAAGAGTTTGACCGTATTTTATGACCCTAGCTGTGAGAGGGTGTTCGTCCCAGAAATCCTAACGGTTAAGGAAACTAGTCATTCTCTGTAGTCACGTACGGGTGTGCTACTCGCGCAATATAGTCAAATATCATCAAATATCACAACTTTCCGGGACGCTGGGTCATTTCTCGGTTAGCTCTGGTTTCACCACAGTAAACGGAACAAAATCTTGTCTGTAGTGATTTCATATTCCTATTACCGTAGCAGTATGGCGTTTGAAGAAAAACCAAGTTTGCTGTATACTGAGAGCCTACTTAAAAAAAGTATTTATGGAGTTATTAAATTATTTACGAAACACAATTTTGTGGATCGTTTGGGAAATTATCATTTAGGACTTAAATGCTCGCTATTGGTGTAATCACAGGGGTTACATCGGTAAACTTTTGACATGTTACTAAGAAACGGTCATTCTAAAACTGTACAAAGTTTCTTCTTTGGGATAATTTTCCATGTATTAAAAACCTTTGTTTCTTAACAGCGAAATTCGTCCCGACCCGAGACAACTTCGGCAACCTCGCAGTAGTACACACTACGCGGCTTGGATCGCTTCGGCGGTCAGACAAATTGTACCAGACTCTCAACAAATAAACTAATGTAAAGCTTAAGAACTTTGCAACTACTTTTATTTAATGTTTTCACATCGGGCTTTTCATGCGTATTTCCATTTGTGCCATTTTTTTGCATAACACCTCTCTCCTAATATTATTGAATACATAGCATATTTAGTCAAACGTAGTGAAAGTTTTTTAAATTTAATCATAGAGACTAATGTTTTGAGTTAGTTTGGGTTTGCTATTATGAAGGTCTACTATAGTAATTACGTTTAAGGAGTGCTATATTGTTAAATGGCCAATAAAGTATTATTTAGTACTTAATTACATGTTTTCGGTGTTACGCGCAAGGTTTGCGGAGGTAAACATTTCACATGTTGCTAGAAAACTTGTATGTTACTACTGTTTCAAATTTCAGTTTGGAGCAAATTTTACAAAGATTAAAACTCTTCTATTTCGTGGGAGTGGAAGTGTCCCCAGCGCTTGCGGCTGTGGCTCTGTCGCAGTGCGTAGACGACATTGATACGCTCGGAAGGCTCTAGTGATCCAATAAATTAAGCTAGACCTTTAAGAGATATGTCGCTGTAAAGCTTAAGAATTATACAACAACATTTGTTTAAGAAATATTTTCGTAAAACCCTTTATTTTTAAGTGAATAATATTTTTATTTCCTTGACTGATGTAAAAAAACTTATTTCTTTAATGAAACAATTTTTTTCTTACCTTTTATATTAACACTTAGAACTTTATTCATTATAAATGCGTGTAGTAGTGCTTTAAGATTATTTTCATAAAGCTATCGAGAGTCTACGGCAAAGAGTGCGTAAATGGAAAGCATTTTAATGAACTGCTGTCAGTCGCTGTTATCTAGGGCTTAACTGCAAATTTTCGGTGATACGCACAAAGTCTACAGAGGCAAACTTTCGGTATGTTATTAAGCATAGTCGACTCTACCACTGTGCTATCATATTATTTATCTTGTTTGGTATCCTTCCGCCCAGCGGTCAAATTAACGTTGTCAAGGGCCTAAAACTCGTGCCCAAGCGTCTATTACGGGAAATGTGAACATATTACAACTTTTAAAAATTAACTACACACCAATTCTTACGCAAACTTCACTGTACGCAGTCACATACACCTTTACCTGTAACTATTTTTAAATGGAGTTTAAATAGAATATAATTAATGTCCATACCCAACGTTTGCCAGGCTGAACCCAGGGTGATATATTGTCCGCGAGTAAGCCCGGGCTTCAACCAAATTCACTCCGGCCGCGGGATAGGCATTTACATGCAAAACAAATTATTGCGCGATTTCCACAATTTTTGTGATAATAGCGTCAAACAAAAACCAAGTTGTAGATTTTGAAGACCTTTAACAGTGCTATGGCTTCAAAAGTTTTAATTTTTTATTTCAAGATGGTGATATCATGTACTATAATATTCAAAGTGTCATAGTTTTCAGGCTATTAATTAAATCGCTTAAACAGCTGTACTGCACCCTTGACTGAGTTGAATTCTTTAAAAAAAGTCAGCGGGGCTGATACTCTATCTCTAAAAACAAAGACACAGCATGTCAGCATGGTTATTTGTAATGGAAACATTGAGGCCGCGAGGCCCAGCCAACACCCTCTGGACACAAGGCCTGCTTTCAAGCGCGTGACGTCATCAAGAGTGGTCCCTCACTCCGCTCTACGGCGCGCCTGTTTCACAGCGTTTTAGCTGCTTTTCGCTGTTATTTTATTACTTTTATATTCTTATAATTCTGTCTCACTGTATGGACATCACATATAACATTAATTAAAATTAATTGTGGATTAAAATTTAACTAGTTAAGTCATGCGATTTAAATCCGGAGTACAAAATCAGTAATTTCTCGAAGAGGAAATCTTCGACACACATAATCTTAGCTTGTCTAATATAGTATTAGACACATTTCATCAAAGCGTATTCGTCAATCATTTAAAATTTAATCGTATAATGTTATTAAAACTGATATTTTTAAGAATGAAAATGCGTGGCTAAGATAACCATTACAAAAACGTATCAGAGTGTTATAATACGGTTTTAAGAAAATGACTTAACGTTTATAGACATAGGCATTTTTTTATTTATTACATTTTCTAAAGTGCGCTTTTAAAATATACTTTGGATGTTTTGTAAAAACGTTTCTACTAACAGCAGTGCTAGTTTCGTTAATAAACACAGTTATAGACTGTTTTATCACGACAGCAGGTCACCGAAGCAAACTCTATTTTCTTTATTTTAATGAATTTTAGGTTGCTTGTCCAGAAGCTAGTTCAGTTTGACTAAGCTCATCGAAACAAACGAACTCTGCTGAAGTAATTTAAAAAAAAAATTCTGTCATTCCATTTATTATCCATAAACTGTTTTGGCTGTTTTAAAACTTATGTTGACAATATGTTTATAAAGCAAAATAATTACCACTGGAATTATTTTAGAACGCACTTATAGTCTTACCTAACCCAGACGCCTCCCAAACAAATACACTTATTTTTAGTTAGGTTACGAAAAAAAGATCCAAATGGACTTTCAGTTTATGACTGAATATAGCTACATAACATAAAAACGTACCTACACATAATAAACGATATTATAACAAGACGTAACTTTATAACATTTCATAATTCATTGCTGAAGACAGTTTTGCTGTTACAGAACAAACTTTGAACATCATTCACAGTATATTGTTACAATACCAGCAGAGTATATAGTGATTAGTATATTTTAGCAGTAATTGGTTTTAATGGTTAAATGTAAACATCATCTTCATCCGACGATGAAAGGCTATAATGACCATAAAAACAAGTGCACTTTGTAGTCATAATACGGTTTCAAGTGAATTTAGTCAACCAGAGAAAAAGTACTCTTCTCTCGTATGTAACTGATACTTACTTTGTAGTGTTTCAAGAAATTAAAATTTTATTTGTTATTATTGTTGAACAGGCAATTTTTTTTTTTGTGTAAAAATGAGGCAAAATTATTTCTTCCTGGGTTCCTAAAAGAATCTTAAGGGCATGAGGTGTAATGGAATACACAAATTGAGAATTTCAAGTTACAGGGAAATAATTAAAATGTATGTTTTCAAATTCCAGGTGGACAGACTGTTCAAAAAATGAAATAACAAAAATTTGAGTTTAATTGAACATGTGCTAACTCCTGTTGCAAACAAATTATTTTTATTTCAGGGCATTCTCGACTATGACTAGGTGCTGACAAATAAGAAGGGCAGTTGGGAAATATTTCTGGAACGGCATCATCACATAATCTAGGGTGTGCCAGTGGAGCAGTCAGATGTTTCCCAGTTCTAGAATCATAACAGCTTGTTTCCTTCAGTATGTAGTCTGACTTGAAATGCAACTCGCACACCTTAAAATAAAGAAAATAATTATTTGAAACAATGCATTCATTTTAACAAGACCAGTTGAGCAAATACAAATTTGGTTTATAGTGTATAATATTTTTCATTTATTGGTGTAGGTTTGACCTTTATTAAGTTTTCAGGGTCAGTTAATTGCGTTTACATAGAAAATATAGTTATTTAGCAATCTTTCTTATCCTACGTTTATTATGAAGTTTAACAGTAAATATTTTTCTGCCAATATAAAGAGGAAGTGTAAGTAATTTTCTGACGTTTGAATAGTGTTTTATAAGATTTTTCAGTATTAAACCACGCAATTAAAATATACATCCGAGAAACCTATTAATCAGTAAGTATAAAATACTATAAATTTTTATTTGATACCAAGCAGTGGTATCATTGACTAAGCATGCTCGTTTATTTTACTGGCATTGTGGGGAAAGAGCAAGTTAAATTTGACAGTCTTAGCGATAGTTTTATGCATTTGAAACTACTTAAATCCAATGTTATTAAGAAATCAAAACAATTTCTGGGCATATTATTTTAGTAATGAGAATCAATATTTGTTAATTTTGTTTCAAAATAATACGAAAAAATAATACTACCAAACTTTTAGTAATGTTTATAAAGCTATACCTAACTAAAAATGATGTACCAACGTAATTAGTTCATGGTCACACGAATAAATAGACATATTAATTTTGAACCAAAATGAGCTTTAGTTATCAGAGTTACCGAAAAAATGTAAATTTAAATGCAATTTATGTTAACCTGTATTAATTTGTAAAGTTAACAAACAAATAAAAAATCGTTTTCTCTTACACTATGCATCAGAATTCTCATGTGTATCTACAAAAAGGCCCATACAGAAGATATGAACATCTAACATTCTATACATGAAACAAAGATGTAATCGAATTAAAAATGTTTTTTTCCTCTAAATTCCTTAAATGATGATTTTTAAAATCAGGCATTTTTATTTTTTAAGAGAAAATTGCTCCTTGAAATGTTTTCAAGTATTTTTAAAGAATTCATAATTTAACATTCATGCATAACACATTTAAATATTATCTTCTCCAATATATATGGTAGTTTAAATATCAATAGCATTATAAATTTTAAAGTGGATGTATATGTATGTATGTAAGTATACATGTTTATATATAGCGTGAGTATTAGTGACTTGTAAATTAAATGCTTCTTGCAGGAAATTTCAAATATAATTCTAATAGGCCTTTGCTTTACTGTATTATATTTATTTTTTCTCTTTGGTTATAAATGCTTTTGTTTTATAGTTCGTTACATTCGGTAACACAACAGCGATACGGCATGTTAACTGATTTCTCAGTTCCAAATAACATAAGAAACCCACATCTCGACACGACTATACGGAATGTTAAGTGATAGCTCGGTTCGAATTGCAGCAAAATCCGACATCGAGTAACAAAGCAGTGAACCAGCATGTGAACTGACCGCTCAGCACGAAATCTGTACAAAAACTGACATCTGCGGGCTGATTACGAGCACACACTTTGCGTTATAAGTTGCGATAAATAACGAAGGTTTGCGAAGAATATCGCAGGAACCAGCAACGTGATTACGAACACATCCTTTTTCGTTAAACTTCGAATATTGATGACGTTGTCGCGGTATATATCGCAAACTTTGATTACGAGCACACTTTTCAAGTGATATTTATCGCACCGGAGCTACGTTATATATCACGAGCATTTCAAGTGGTGATACGAAGGGACTAAGGTATGTGATATCACTAATATTTAAAATAACATCCTTTTGATATCTGAAAACGAAATTATAGTTACTCAATGTTATTTTCAAGCTGAATGATAAGCCAAAAGTGAAGTTTAACATAAACAAATGTTTGAGGTTAGTGTTACTGTTTTATTAGTTCTGCCACGTAAATATTATCTTTTGAAATCCGCAGTATTTAAAATTAATATTGTGTGGTTTAAGTACGTTGATAGGTTAGCTACATTAAAAATATTGTATAATGAGATAAATCTGGTGAAAAGCTACTTGACCATGTTTTTTTTAAATTTATATATTAGTTTTCAGACATTAATTCCAATAATTATCTAAGTTACAATAGGCTGTTGAAGTGTAGTTTATGTTTAGGGCTATGTATTTGCCCAACAACCGTATTTGTTGAAACAGTATGCTTATGTAATGAAAAAAATAATTTGGAATTGATGGCTACCCAATGTTTGATTAGTGATATTTTTATGACGATTTGTCATACATGTTTAACATTACCTAAATGCTTGAAAACCTGTAGTTAAACTTAAGTTTGTCTTTGAGCTTTTTCATTTGCACTTTTTTGCTAACTTTACTTTTAACATTTGGTACTTAGCCTAATTGAAAACAAATGGGGCCGATTATTATAAAAATAAGTTTATGAAAACGGTAATTTTGAGTTACTATTATTAACCTTTATACTTATTTCTGTTGAGATATTTCAAGTTGTTTACTGTTTAAATTGTTGGTTTTGTGTGGTTAGCTACACTTCAAATAGTACTGCAAACCTATTCATGTCTACAGTTGGTAAGGTTAGCTACATTTTAAATTTTAAATCTGGTGAAAAGCTACTTGACCATATGTTTTTTAAAATTTATTTATTAGTTTTCAGACATTAATTCCAATAATTAACATAGGCTATCAATACTGTAACATTGTTTTACTAATAGAAAATTAAGCTTATCTCACCTAACCAACCATCTACACATATTTTGTAGTACAATTAATGTAACTAGCCTAACTTAACTAACCATTCACACAGATCCACACTATGTTTTTGTTATTTTTAATTTATCTAACAAACCTAATGGTGGGAATGGCTGGTTAGATTAGGTTAACTAAAAATACTTGAAAGTAGTGTAGACAGTTTATTAGGTTATGGTAGTTATATTAAATATACTGTGAACTCATTTTAACAGTTTTTAAGAATTATATATTGTAACACAGCTAACTCTAACCTAACCAACCACACTACAGTTTATACCTATTATTTTTGTTGGTAACATAACTTAAGAAACAGTTCACAAAATCACACAGTATTTTTAATGTAGCTTACTTAAGCCAACCAATCATTCTCATGTATTAAATTTTTTGGATTTACCTAACCTAACAAGCTATTAAAATGGCATATTTCTATTTTAACTGCTTGAAGAATTACAACACACTCATTGAGAATTGTTGGAAAAGAAGTCGAAAAGTTAAAATTATTTTTAGAAATTAAAGAAAAATGAATGCAGTTATGCGTTACATCGAGGAATATTAGCTCAATAATACCATCTTAAAAATTATTTATATTAATCAGGCCCTCTTGTTAACAAGTAGTAGCCTATCAAACTATATTACACTAATTTAGTTAATGTTTGTAAAATATTTCAGGTTCTACACAATGGCCTTTGCTGCCTTTCTGCTAGCTATCGAACTGGAGGAGAAGGCAGAGAAGATTGTTAAGAAACCATCAAAATCCCTTCGAATTGCCAGATTGCACCCTCATAGCAGTTGGAAAACCTTATAAAATGAAGAAACATGAAGAAACGAGCTATGCAATTTAATAAATACTTTGACATTTAAATGTCATGCAGATCACTAAATGAGATGAATATTTTTTCATCAAATGTAATAGTTTGAAACTACAAAATGAAAGATGTATGCATACATTACAATATGCATACATACAATCAACCACATTGCTCCTGTTTGTTTGCCAAAAATGCTATCTTTAAATACAATATACATTAATAAAAACATAATCTAACAAGCAAGATAAGTGTGTCTCTTTTCTTCTCAACATGCATTTTAACAGATTTTGTTTCCATATTGGTTCATGCTAGTATATCAAAAACAAGTTTTATTAATATAGCAAATAGGTAACTTCAAAAACATTTTAAGTTTGGAATCACAATCAGTTGTGATTAGCTATACTTACACGTTCAAAATACTTCTTATAAGAAAAAAAATAATCATGTTTTATAATAATCCTATTCCAAGCAGTTATGCTGCAAATTTGGCAGTGTAAATCCATTTTTTTTTATCAAGTTTGTTGCATTTATTAAAGAAATTGTGAAAATAGTGTTCACTCATTTCCATGTTACTTTTGAGTATAACTTGGATATTATATTAAACACATGTTAAGTTTTTGTTTTCTGGTTTGAGCAGATGATCTAATTGTCCTGAGAGAGTTGGCAGTGGCTTTTTGGACCATAGTTTTTTTTTGTGTGTAAAAAATAGATACTATGAATCATTTAATGATAGGTTATTATTTCAAGTAAATCTCATACATGGGAAATTGCTTGTGTGCTGCTTCTTGTTTACAAGTTTATTAATTTAAAATTTTGCAATTTCAGACTTTGTTTTGGTTTTAAACGAAAAATATTTAAAAAGAGTGTATTATTTAATATCTCAATTTTTTCCATGGATGGTTTTAATTAAACAATTATTAATATTAACTATAAATAGCCTGTCCAATAAAAAAATCAATGCACATGTCTGTAAGGAATCATGTAGGCCTATACAAAAAATGATTTCTTAACACAAAATTTTCTCATAATTGGCAATTTCTAGCACATGCCTCTAGCATGCCTTTTAACTTTTCTTTAAGTTCTTTGATGCATTTTTAATAAAATTGCTGGTTACCATTTCAGAAGCACATATTCCCAATGCTTCTCATCAGCTGCCAGCTGTCTTTCTTGAATGCTGCTCAACTGATCAAATATTTTTTTATTATTTTTAAATTGTTCTATTGATCATTACCAGTATGAATTGTATAGGTAACACTATCATAGAGGCAGAGTTATAATAAAGGAGGTGCTAATAACAAAATACACATTCTATAAAGTATGCTGACTAAAAGTATTATCAAGGTTTTTCCAGTCAAAGATTTCACAATGCTTGTATATAACCATTCTTTACTTTTTTTGTGTAAACAAGATATAACATGGAAGAATTTCATTAGACTAGCTGACTATCAATGCAAGTTCCAGCAGGTACAACTGCTTGTTGTTGCCTGTGAGCCCATTTGTATACAGTATAGACATTTTTCATGTGGACGAATATAAAAAAAAGATTTTGAACTAATTTTTATTATTGTAAGTTTAGAATAAATGTAGGTATGTTTAACTGAGACAAGTACAAACAAATTAAATGACACACATTGCATTTAGCTAGATAATTCAGGAACAAATATTGACTTAGTATGATTCATCTTTCAATAAAGTTTGGTACAGCTCCATTCCTTGCACCTCCCCAGTCAACACTCTGCATCTTATGAATTGTTATCATCACTCAATGTTCTTATCTTTCAATTTATCATCAGAATAACCAATAACCATTAAATCTGTGCTTAGATGTGTGTGAATATTAAAATAAGCAATTTTTATAAAAGTTTAACCAGAAGCAATTTTTGAGCTAGTATTTAGAGATCAAATCAAATGTTTCTGAAAATATGTGATGAAACCTTTGAATAGCTTATTTAACTATATTAAGTAAAATTTAACTTAAATAAAAGACTAATACAGTAAATTAATATGTAATTGATTGTGACTGATGGCCATTATAACAAATATGCATAAAAAAACTCTTAGGTTTCTTGGCTATCTTATGATAACACAAGGTATATAAGCGGTCTTGTTTTAATAATGAACCTACTAGGGGTATATGCAGGGGGAAAATATATGCCTCCCCCAAAATCCTAAAAGAAAAATCTATATTCACCCCCCCCCCCCAAAAAAAAAAAATTAGAGCCAACAGCAGGCTAAGTGCTTCTATACCACTTTCCTCCTCCCCATCATCCTTCCTCCCCCATAACAAGATTCTGCATACACTTCTGAGTAGAACAACTTTAATTTTTTTTTAATATGAACTATTAACACTTCCATGTTCATGCAAGTCATTTTTTTGTGTTTCATTTTAAATGTAGCACACCTCCAATTTCTCTCTGTCAACTTTCAAGTATCTTAACTACTTAATTTTCACCACTCTTATCTTAAACCCACTACACCAATTTAAAACAACAAAATTGGAAGCATACCAGTATTGAAAAAAATATATATTTAGTTTTCAAATAAATGTTTGGAAAAGTATAGGATAAACAAAATGCATGACTACCACAATATAATGTCTACCAGAGGTTGAGGGACAAAACCACCTTCTAGAATCTACATCATTCCCAATGATGATGCTGTACCGAAGATTTGGATAATTCTCTGGTCAAGGCTGCTCAGAAATATAACTTTGATAATATTGCCAGCTGTTATCTTAGCAGCTTTTGCTTAAGCTGCTGTTTTTATTGCAGCATATATCATATTGATCCATTACTGAATTTTAAAAAAATGGATAAATAATTGGTATGCATGTACATCAGAAATTGTTCAAACTGAATATTATTTTACATATTAAACCATCAATTTATAAACTTGCTGAGAAAAAGTAATCTATTAATTTATCTTAATGGAAAGGGGGGGGGGGGGGGAGAATTAAAATTATTGAATATTTCAAGACTGTTTTTAAAATAATTGCAGCATATTAATAATTTACATACATGTTGGATCATTAACCAACTTGAATGCCATCTTGAAAACAAAGTTGTTTACAATATTACTCAGTACTTAGTTTCACTTGTTTAAGTCATTAGTGAGATTAAATTAAACAGCAATTAAAAAAACACATAGCAATGAACTTTCATATCTTCACATTATAAAAAAAAACTGTTCTTACATTGAAAAATTTCAAGAACTGTTCCATAATAACTGTTTAAAATGTCAATCTTTTTAAATTGAAACATTATGGGCCTAATTTTATCCTTAGAATATGCAACCCAACACACTGAAGAGTTTAAAACAGACTTCAAAAAATGAAAATACAAAAAGTAGCCTATATCTTCTCCATTGTAATTGAAGGCTGCTGCTTACATAAAAATTGTAAGGCTATATTCACTAAAAAAAAAAAAATAAGAAAACTAATATTTGATACAAATATTAGCAAAATTATTTTTATTTACGAATGGTACAAATATCTTGTAAACATTGTTTCAAAACACTTGCATATAAAATCCACGAAAGCGCATGAGTATTAAAAGATATTTATAACATTTCAACTGATCAGATTACATAAACTAGAAAGCTCACCGCTGGAAATATGTTAAAAAGTGTTGTTTTTATTAGGTATGCTAATAACCACTTAAATATATCATTAACCACATATATATGTATAACTTTGAAGTATAAGGTTATGTTTTTATACAAGCACACCAAACTTGACTAAACATTTTTTTAAATTCCATTCTTGATATATTAATAATAGGTAAAATAAAAACAATCACGGGTTCGTGGTAATTAGTTGTTCCTTTAATTTTGTAACCTGTAGAGTGGCCTCATTTTCGTTCTATTGAAGTATTTATACATGCTTCTCGTTCGATGTTTATGTTTACATGGCAAGACGCAGTTAGCCACAATGACGACGCGAAATCTTTAACTGCATTTTTAATTCAAACTTCTACGAAAAAGGCCGCAAAAAAGCTTTAAAGACTTTATTTAAGAAATTAATGCATTGAAAAGGATTATTTTGTTCCCAGTAACACTAAGTAGTCATGATTCACTGACAAAATAGTCTGTTGGACGAACATATTAATTGTTCATTTGTTGCTTGTCCTCTGACGTCATGGATTCGTATCGCAGGTTAGCGTTACCGTGGAAAATAACGAAACGCATATCGCAAGGTGGGTCGTAATCACCAAATGCGATACGTGTTTCGTTACCGCGTGAAGAATAACGCAAGTCGTCGATGGTGTTCGTAATCAGCCCGCTGGCAAGCTACAGAAGGGAAGGAACACGTTCGCGCGCTAGGCTCGACCCTTGCCGGCCGGGGCAGGCTAGGACCACTCCTGCTGACGTCACACGCCTCCCTCCGCTTAGAAAGCAGCGGGCTGATTACGAACACCATCGACGACTTGCGTTATTCTTCACGCGGTAACGAAACACGTATCGCATTTGGTGATTACGACCCACCTTGCGATATGCGTTTCGTTATTTTCCACGGTAACGCTAACCTGCGATACGAATCCATGACGTCAGAGGACAAGCAACAACTGAACAATTAATATTTTCGTCGAACAGACTATTTTGTCAGTGAATCATGACTACTTAGTGTTACTGGGAACAAAATAATCTTTTTCAATGCATTAATTTCTTAAATAAAGTCTTTAAAGCTTTTTTGCGGCCTTTTTCGTAGAAGTTTGAATTTAAAATGCAGTTAAGATTTCGCGTCGTCATTGTGGCTGCGTCTTGCCATGTAAACATAAACATAGAACGAGAAGCATGTATAGGCCTATACCTACTTCAATAGAACGAAAATGAGGCCACTCTACATGTTACAAAATTAAAGAAACAACTAATTACCACGAACCCGTGATTGTTTTTATTTTACCTATTATTGATATAATATGAAGAATGCAATTTAAAAAAAAAAAATATTTAGTCAAGTTTGGTGTGCTTGTATAAAAACATAACTTTATACTTCAAATATATGTGGTTAATGATATTTAAGTGGTTATTAGCATACCTAATAAAAACAACACTTTTTAACATATTTCCAGCAGTGAGCTTTCTAGATTATGTAATCTAATCAGTTGAAATGTTATAAATATCTTTTAATACTCATGCGCTTTCGTGGATTATATAAACAAGTGTTTTGAAACAATGTTTACAAGATATTTGTACCATTCGTAAATAAAAATAATTTTGCTAATATTTATATCATAGGTCACTCAAACATTGTTTACTCCCTTTGTACACTTGGTAAAGTTTAATTACAGTAAATTATTTAAATTTGTGGTTTTCTTGATTAGAGTGCACATGCCGCTATTAAAGAAGACACTGTGTTGGATATTTGTGTTCTCAGTTAAAATAAGCCTTAGAGTGGCACTGGTAAAGTTATTGCTGCCCAACAGAAAATCATTGTGTGGTTTATTAAGAGCCACAGAGTGTTTGCAGCCAATTTTTCTTCAAATAATGAAAGTGAAGCTTGCATATATCTGTGGATTTAACTGGAAAAGAGGCTTAACAAACGTTTAGGGACATTTAAAACCATTGACCATTGGCAAAATATTAGTTTGCTTATTTTTTTCTTTAGTGAATATAGCCTTACAATTTTTATGTAAGCAGCAGCCTTCAATTACAATGGAGAAGATATAGGCTACGTATTGTATTTTCATTTTTTGAAGTCTGTTTTAAACTTTTCAGTGTGTTGGGTTGCATATTCTAAGGATAAAATTAGGCCCATAATGTTTCAATTTAAAAAGATTGAAATTTTAAACAGTTATTATGGAACAGTTCTTGAAAATTTTCAGTGTAAGAACAGTTTTTTTTATCATGTGAGGATATGAAAGTTCATTGCTATTTTTTTTTAATTGCTGTTTAATTTAATCTCACCAATGACTTAAACAAGTGAAACTAAGTACTGAGTAATTAGAACGTATGCAGTGTTGAACTATATTGTAAACAACTTTGTTTTCAAGATGGCATGGATGGCATGGATGGTTAATGATCCAACATGTATGTAAATTATTAATATGCTGCAATTATTTTAAAAACTGTCTTGAAATATTCAATAATTTTAATTCTCCCCCCCCCCCCCCTTTTGTTCCATTAAGAAAAATTAATAGATTACTTTTTCTCAGCAAGTTTAGAAATTGATGGTTTAATATGTAAAATAATATTCAGTTTGAACAATTTCTGATGTACATGCATACCAATTATTTAATCCATTTTTTAAATTCAGTAATGGATCAACATGATATATGCTGCAATAAAAACAGCAGCTTAAGCAATAGCTGCTAAGATAACAGCTGGCAATATTATCCAAGTTATATTTCTGATCAGCCTTGACCAGAGAATTATACAAATCTTCTGTACAGCATCATCATTGGGAATGATGTAGATTCTAGAAGGTGGTTTTGTTCCTCAACCTCTGGTAGACATTATATTGTGGTAGTCATGCATTTTGTTTATCCTTTACTTTTCCAAATATTTATTTGAAAATTAAATATATATTTTTTTCAATACTGGTATGTTTCCAATTTTGTTGTTTGAGATTGGTGTAGTGGTTTTAAAATACGAGTGGTGAAAATTAAGTATTTAAGATACCTGGAAGTTGACAGAGAGAAATTGGAGGTGTGCTACATTTAAAATGAAACACAAAAAAATGACTTGCATGAACATGGCAGTGTGAATAGTTCATATTAAAAAAAATTAAAGTGGTTCTACTCAGAAGTGTATGCAGAATTTTGTTATGAGGGAGGAAGGGGGATGAAGAGGAGTAAAGTGGTATAGAAGCACTTAGCCTGCTGTTGGCTTTATTTTTTTTTTTTGGGGGGGGGGGGGGAATATAGATTTTTCTTTTTGGATTTTGGGGGAGACATATATTCCTCTTGCCCCTGCATATACCCCTGGTAGGTTCATTATTAAAAAAATACCTCTTATATACATTGTGTTTTCATAAGATAGCCAAGAAACCTAAGAGTTTTTTATGCATATTTGTTATAATGGCTATCAGTCACAATCAGTTACATATTAATTTACTGTATTAGTCTTTTATTTAAGTTAAATTTTACTTAATATAGTTAAATAAGCTGTTCAAAGGCTTCATCACATATTTTCAGAAACATTTGATTTGATCTCTAAATACTAGCTCAAAAATTGCTTCTGGTTAAACTTTTATAAAAATTGCTTATTTTAATATTCACACATCTAAGCACATATTTAATAGTATTGGTTATTCTAATGATAAATAGAAAGATAAGAACAGTGAGTGATGAAAACAATTCATAATATGCAGAGTGTTGACTGGGGAGGTGTAAGGAATGGAGCTATACCAAACTTTATTTCAAGATGAATCATACTAAGTCAATATTTGTTCCTGAATTATCTAGCTAAATGCAATGTGTGTCATTTAATTTGTTTGTACTTGTCTCAGTCTCAATAAACATACCTACATTGATTCTAAACTTACAATAATAAAAATTAGTTCAAAATAGTTTTTTTATATTCGTCCACATGAAACAATGTCTATACTGTATACAAATGGGCTCACTGGCAACAACAAGCAGTTGTACCTGCTGGAACTTGCATTGATAGTCAGCTAGTCTAATGAAATTCTTCCATGTTATATCTTGTTTATACAAAAATGTAAAGAATGGTTATATACAAGCATTGTGAAATCTTTTACTGGAAAAACCTTGATAATACTTTTAGTCAGCATACTTTATAGTATGTGTATTTTGTTATTAGTACCTCCTTTATTATAACTCTGCCTCTATGATACCTAGTGTAACCTATACAATTCATACTGGTAATGATCAATAGTACAATTTAAAAATAATAAAAAAAATATTTGATCAGTTGAGCAGCATTCAAGAAAGATAGCTGGCAGCTGATAAACAACATTCAACAAAGACAGCTGGCAGCTGATGAGAAGCATTGGGAATATGTGCTTCTGAAATGGTAACCAGCAATTTTACTAAAAATGCATCAAAGAACTTAAAGAAAAGTTAAAAGGCATGCTGGAAGCACGTGCTAAAATTGCCAATTATGAGAAAATATTGTGTTTAGAAATCATTTTTTGTATACAAGATTCCTTACAGACATGTGCATTGATTTTTTTTATTGGACAGGCTATTAATAGATAATATTAATAATTGTTTAATTATAACCATCCATGGAAAAAAATTGAGATATTAAATAATACACTCTTAGTAAATATTTTTCGTTTAAAACCAAAACAAAGTCGGAAATTGCAAAATTTTAAATTAATAAACTTGTAAACATGAAGCAGCACACAACCAATTTCCCATGTATGAAATTTACTTGAAATAACAACCTATCATTAAATGATTCATAGTATCTATTTTTTACACACAAAAAAAAAAAAACAATGGTTCAAAAAAGCCACTGCCAACTCTCTCAGGACAATGAGATCATCTGCTGAAACCAGAAAACAAAAAGTTAACATGTGTTTAATATAATATCCAAGTTATACATAAAAGTAACATGGAAATGAGTGAACACTATTTTCACAATTTCTTTTATAAATGCAACAAACTTGATAACAAAGTATTTATTAAATTGCATAGCTCGTTTCTTCATGTTTCTTCATTTTCTAAGGTTTTCCAACTGCTATGAGGGTGCAATCTGGCAATTCGAAGGGATTTTGATGGTTTCTAAAAAATCTTCTCTGCCTTCTCCTCCAGTTCGATAGCTAGCAGAAAGGCAGCAAAGGCCATTGTGTAGAACCTGAAATATTTTCAAACATTAACTAAATTAGTGTAATATAGTTTGGTAGGCTACTAATTGTTAACAAGAGGGCCTGAATAATAAAAATAATTTTTAAGATGGTATTATTGAGCTAATATTCCTCTATGTAACGCATAACTGCATTAATTTTTCTTTAATTTCTAAAAACAATTTTAACTTTTCGACTTCTTTTCCAACAATTCTCTATGAGTGTGTTGTAATTCTTCAAGCAGTTAAACTAGAAATATGCAATTTTAATAGCTTGTTAGGTTAGGTAAATCAAAAAATGTAATACATAAGAATGATTGGTTGGCTTAAATAAGCTACATTAAAAATACTGTGTGATTTTGTGAACTGTTTCTTAAGTTATGTTACCAACAAAAATAATAGGTATAAACTGTAGTGTGGTTGGTTAGGTTGGAGTTAGCTGTGTTACAATATATAATTCTTAAAAACTGTTAAAATGAGTTCACAGTATATTTAATATAACTACCATAACCTAATAAACTGTCTACACTACTTTTAAGTATTTGTAGTTAAACTAATCAAACCAGCCATTCCCACCATTAAGTTTGTTAGATGAATTAAAAATAACAAAAAAATAGTGTGGATCTGTGTGAATGATTAGTAAGTTAGGTTAGTTACATTAATTGTACTACAAAATATGTGTGGATGGTTGGTTAGATGAGGTAAGCTTAATTTTCTATTAGTAAAACAATGTTACAGTATTGATAGCCTATGTTAATTATTGGAATTAATGTCTGAAAACTAATAAATAAATTTTAAAAAAACATATGGACAAGTAGCTTTTCACCAGATATACCTCATTATACAATATTTAAAATGTAGCTAACCTAACCAACTGTAGACATGAATAGGTTTGCAGTATTTGAAGTGTAGCTAACCACACATAACCAACAATTTAAACAGTAAACAACTTGAAATATCTCAACAGAAATAAGTATCAAGGATAATAATGGCAACTCAAAATTACCGTTTTCATAAACTTATTTTTATAATAAAGCCTCGCCACCCCTACATAAAAGCTCGAAATGTTATTTAATAGAATCATCCTGTTTAAGGAGGGTAATTCCTATATAAATTATTCATCAAATTATTTGTTTTATGACCAGCCTGACTTGTTAACAATTACCAATGTTAACACACTTAGGTAAAAGAGCCAATATGTAAATGAATGAGCACAAATTAAAAATGTCTTGCACAATTGAACACACGAGGAGGCCGGAAATAGCTTTCTGAAACTAAATAGAGAAATATACAATTTACTGTCTGAAGTCTACAAGCGCACAGATTAAACAAAAAATGCATTTTGAGCAAATACTACCCAAAAACAAAATATACACAAGCAGCCTATTTGAACTATTTATAGCTATGTTAAGTTCATAATGTGCGTGTAAATAATATCGCTCTTTAGGTTAGGATTAATTTGATAAACTATGACATGGCATTTATAAATATTCTTCTTACCTACTTTGATCGTTTTTAAACCACTTCATAATTATTCCACACAAACTATGCATTGAAAACAATGATTTCATGGTACAATAATTAATAAACAGAAATAACATGTTAAGAATAATGTTCGCGTGTTATATATACACACGCTTACCTAAAACAATTGTTTTCGTTTAACTTCATCGCTTTACATCGTACTCGACTATATTAAAAACAATAATGTGCGATTATAATGCCGTTGTTAGGACGGGAGGACATTATTTTTAAGAGAAATTATATCACTTACCTCACATTCGCTTCGTATCACCACTTGAATGCTCGTGATATATAACGTAGCTCCGGTGCGATAAATATCACTTGAAAAGTGTGCTCGTATTCAAAGTTAGCGATATATACCGCCACAACGTCATCAATATTCGAAGTTTAACGAAAAAGGATGTGTTCGTAATCACGTTGCTGGTTTCTGCGATATTCTTCGCAAACCTTCGTTATTTATCGCAACTTATAATGCAAAGTATGTGCTCGTAATCAACCCGCAGGCCTTGTGTCCAGAGGGTGTTGGCCCAGCACATGGTTGTGGGAGAGGGGTGGCAGGGGGGAGAGGATGACGCGCGAGGTGGCGGAGACAGGCTGCTGTGTTGCCAGCTCCTTCCTGGAAGGTCACCCACCCCTCGCGACTGTGAGCCAGGGAGACGGACACGCCTTGCGCGTTAGGTAGTGACAGTTCTGCATTTACAACTTCAGTGGTTAGTGTTTAACTCTTTACAGGACAGCAAATAAAAACAAAAACTGATAGCATGATGGTCATGCATTAAAAATAATAAAAATTGTGCTTACGCAGTTCGTCTACACAAATTAAATGTGTACATTACTTTAAATAGTTTTTCTGTGGTCGTTTTTTCATATATAATTTAGGAGGATTTTATGTCACACTGTTATGCACACCGAGGCTTCTTCGAAACAATCCTGTCTAAACCAAATGCTTATTAATTTTTTTAACTTCACATTTATTGTGACAAGAGATCTCAAATTCCTATCTGATAAAATTTTATTTTAATAGCGAGTTTTAAAAATAACACAGAATAGTTTTTGCTATCTTTAGATTTAGGCTGCTCCTGAAAATTCAAATGTTTCTGAAGACGCACAAACGATTACATTTGTTTCAAACTTTGATATTTTTGGTAGAGCCGTATAGATAAAAAAATCTAGCGACACTCACATTCTGTCAGACATTTTTTTAAGAAAAAGATATTATGGCGTCGAGGTCCGTGGCTAGCTGCGCCCTCAGCTACCGATCATGATGGGAAGGGATGGGGAAAGGTGTGTGACGCCAGCGTCTCACCGAGGTCACTCATTCTCTCTTGTGTAGTATTAGTGTTCGGAACGCTCGACTACGTGTGACTTATTCAACGAAGTTTTATCAAGTCTTTGTACGCAGTGTGCGATTATGGGCAGCACAAAATTCCTCAAGAAACGGCCACAATAAATTGTCAAAGCGAAAGAAATCCGCAAAAAAGAAAATGCTACATGTACAGTGTACATGTAGCTATGCTATGTACATTGATTGTTATATTTATTATTATGCATACACGGATATGAGACATTTATGTGTGACCTACTGTAAAACTTTTAAAATATGGTTGAAAACTGACTGTCCTGGAAATTAATTTTTAACATTATTAACCGTTGAAAAAATATATATATATATTTGCTCTAAACACATTTCAAACGGATTTAAGGTTTCCTTTTATGCTTAAAAATAATTTCTATATGCCTATAGATTGAAAATTTATTAATGATACATTACACTTGTGTGCTAGTGACAATGTTAACCGTAAAAGTGCGGATGCATACGGGACAATTTTGATTTTTATATGCAGCTATAAATACCATTTTTATTAGGATGCAATTTTATGTTTATAAAATTTTTTGTAATCTTTACTGTCAATTTCACGTGCTGGCACTTATTGCCAGCGACAATAGATTATAAAACAGAAACTGAGAAAACAATCCAGAAATATTTCTGTAAAATATTCTTTGTTATTCCATTTTAAAATTTTACCATGTGCATATTTTTTTAGACGTATACGTAAAACAAAATTTTTATTAAAATTTCACTTAATGTAAGAATCTATTTACGTTAAAAGTAGTACTAAATTAGATTTTCTGAGTTTTTATGACGCCTTTGCCCACTCACCGATGGACTGCCATTGTGATTATACACACGTCTTATATTTGCTACAATGTGACTGAAAAACGTTATATAATTAACGTTTATATAGTTTTATTTAACAGTAATGAATAGTATCAAAATGTATATTATTAATGTCATGTTATAATTGCATGTCTAACATCTAACAGGTGCACAATGTTAGTATATTTAGGAGTATCATTTCTGTGACAAAACAACTTATGTAATTAATGTTGATTGCATCCCATCACTGCAAGTCACTTTGGAAGAAAGAAATAATATCGTAGAACGAACAAAAATGCAAGCTGATTGTGAGCTATGGCACAAAATGAGACGTGTGCGGTTGTCGCCGGAAAGAATCTACGTCCTGTTCAAATCTTGTTAAACAGTTACCTACTTAACAAGCCCCCGTTTTCGACACTGGCAATGTAATACGGTCGTCGCAATGGAATGAGCATATTGCCATTCAGAGGTTTCAAGCATAAACCGGATTAGTTGTACAGAAATCTGATTTGTTTTTGGATCTATAATACGGATATTTGAGTGCTAGCCCCGACGGACTTGTGGTCGAAGAAAATGCGATTGTTGAAATCAAGTGTGTGCCTTCTGTAGTTGACCAAGGGCTCCAAGAATCTGCAATAAGAAAAAGAAAGTTTTTACTATGTGTGAATGACGATGGAAGTTTAATTTTTAAACGTTCACATCTTTATTTTTATCAGCTGCAAAGGACTTTAACAAAGCGCGAATATTGTTACTTCATAGTATTGTCTGGCGTTCGTCAGAATTTACACGTAGAAAGAGCAGAAAGAGATAAGCTCATGTGGAAAACAGAAATGTTGCCGAAACTGACTAGATTTTATCGTAGGTGTTTACTGCCTGAGGTAGGGGTGCCAAATCAAAGCATAGGCAGAGCCATTAGAGAACCAGACTACATTTTGGAAGCTGAAAGAAGCTTGGTAGAGAAACAGCAATCAAGACGTTAAAAACTGAGCTGGAAACAGCAAGGGATAAATGAATGTAAATATAATTGAAGTAAGATATTTTTGTTCTTTGAAACTCTGGACGATTAGCCATAAAATGTTCTGTTGTGTTCAAATTTGTTCTAACATCGAAAACATTAAGTTAAACGAGAGAAAAAATTATTTTTGGAAGTAACTGTTCATGAGTTGTATATAAGGTTCTAATTTTATCTGAAGTTTATATTTTATGTTCTGTGGAGACATACCTTTTAAAATATTGTTTACAATGAATTTCGAAGAACTGTTATATGTAATTGTTTATTTTGTGTATACTATGATGTAAAAAAAACGAAAATTGATTTATTTATTGAAATGGATGTTCTAGTAATATACATGTCTTTTGGTCTCTATGTTGATGTAAACTGCTTTTCTACTATCAGTGATATGGTTTATCTTTTCAATATTAGTAATTTCTTATTTTTTAGCTTTTTTTCTATAGTGCTTTATAGAGTCTAGATTACATACAGACTACCAATTTTGAGATATATACAGGTAAATAACTATGCACTGGTAAAACGTCTGTCGGAATCTGAAAGTAATATAATAATTAAATTATTTTGCACACTTGACATTCAAATTAAGAAGACAATTACTATCTACATCTGATTTCGAAAAATGGTCCCATTCACCCTGTGTTCAGCCCGGGCAACGCCGGGTACTGCAGCTTGTCTCTCTCTTTCTCTCTCTCTCTCTCTCTCTCTCTCTCTCTATATATATATATATATATATATATATATATAATTATTTTTCATGCATTTAGCACAATTTTTACTCAATTGAAAATCTCTGTATGTATAAATAAATGCTGATATATCATTATTTTCTATCTATCTATCTATCTATCTATCTATCTAACATAATTCAAACATTTGGTCACAAGCGTAATATTCGCATACATTATGTGGAGAAGTTAAAATATTCTAAATTTAAAAAAAAAATAGGTTTGCTCATAAAATTTAATGTGTGTTTGTAGGAAAACCCACCAGAGTGTCGGGGCTTATGTTACGGTGTTACGGGACGTGTAAGTGAACGTAATCCTTGAACATGACATGTGATAGAGTCCAGTTTAACTGACCATTGGTTGTAGAATTATAACTAAAAATATATTTTTTAAAAAATATGTTATCAATTTAGTATCTGAATTCATCTCCAAAAAACCCTGCTCTATACGATGCCCAATGAAGATTCCTGCTGTCCCGGGCTTCTAGTGCTGAAACACTGCTGAGTGGGTGTGCCTCGCCTAACGGTCCGCCCCTAGCTAGGCACGCGGCTGTGCTCCTCAGTGGGACACAGAACTGGCAACACCGGATGAACACGTGATCCCGCAGGCACACCCCTTCCACCCTTCAGCCTACTCGCTGCCACGGTCTTATCTCTGTCTGCGATCTCTCGCTCTCATCTCCACCCATCTCCACCCCAGCCCCAGCACTACCTGGTGACCATAATTCACAACCGCGACCTTGAAGCTTGCCCTTAAAACGAAATGTATAGTACTATATGAGAGTGTGGTGGACATAGAGAAATAACACACAATTGCTGTTTGTATGTCTATGAGCCTTTGTCCTATAAAAAAACTTTTCATTTGAAAAAACAAATATTTAGGTCATTAATTGAGATAAAAACTATCCTACCCCTCAAGTTGGACTAAGTTACGTATATGTGCAAAATTTCATTAAAATCGGTTAAGTAGTTTCGGAGATTAGCGTGGACGAACATCGTGACACGGGATTTTTATGTATAAAGATATATCAATAAAAATATACAGCATTTCAGCTAGCTATATATTTATATTCAAAATCACAAAGACTAAAATTATGTTATTTAAAAAATTCTTCTGTCTGAATATGCTTACTCATATCAGCCTCAAGGGCAATACAATATTTTATAGTTATTAAAAATCAAAATAACTATATAATTATGTAACTAAAGACCAGAATTTTCAAACAGCTTTCAATCTATCTTAAAAGTTCTATTTTAAATGTAGTGCAATAAAATGTCTTACAGAAAACTCATTTATTAAATTAACAAGTTATTGTCATTTTATTTTTCTGAGACATTTGCCCAAAATGGCAGACCACGGCCATCGCTGTTTTCAAACCACGTTATTGCGCACTGCTTCACAAGTAAAGTCGGCTAGAACTCTGCCACATTAACAGAGGCAGCGCACTGGAAGTGTGACCCCACCCAATCAATATTTACAAGAACAATATAATATTTAGAAATAAACTCTTAAGTAGGTTTTTTTTTACGAATGTGAACTGATTTATTTTTATTTATGGAAGGGCCACAGGGTGTTGCGCTTCGTCCCGGAAGCCATAGCCTGGCTTTAGCAGATGTTTAAGGTGAATTTTTGAATTCGTAGGCATCGTCTGCAGTTTGAAGTGCATTTCGGTTTGGAATCGCTGCATTGCAGTTCGTAACCTATAATTCGTACCCAAATCAGAAACGAAGATATTTAACTTAAATATAAAAGATAAACTAGTTTTGAAATAATATCATCTAATTCAGGCCATCATAAAATGGCTTTAAAGTTAAAATTATATATAATTATATTTATGAAAACATGAAAGACAAGCGATCTTAATCAGAAACACATAAGAATAAACAATATCCAAAATTTAAAACAAAATATTTCTCCAAAAAATTGGTTGTCTGTAAAGTCGGTTTACGGACGATAGTTTAATGTGACGTCATAAAACATTGATGAAATGATTGCATACTTTTATGAATAAAATTGAATCATTTTTATTGAATTATCGCTATTTTGTATGGATACAAAGAAGGAGTGAAATGAAATATACAATTTAATTGATAAATTTACTTTTATTTGCACTCATTAATTCAAATATGTTTATTACTTTAATGAAGAGATTATTTTAACTATGACTTTTATACATGTTTGCTATTTAACTTCTTCCAATCTGTGCATGCAGCCGGCGTTCATCGATTTATTAGACGTTGTCACGTCAAAAGTGTCCCGTAACGCGCGTTGTCCCGTTACGCTCATTGTACCATTCCACTCGACTGGAACAACCATCGATTTGACTTTTTCGAGGCACATTAAACTTGAAACACTCCCATTCGTTTCCTACTTTTCCTCTATCACCGTCCTATCCTTAACAGAATAACACAGATTGGAAGAAGTTAAATAGCAAACATGTATAAAAGTTATATTTAAAATAATCTCTTCGCTAAAGTAATAAACATATTTGAATTAATGAGTGCAAATAAAAGTAAATTTATCAATTAAATTGTAGATTTCATTTCACTCCTTCTTTGTATCCATACAAAATAGTGATAATTCAATAAAAATGATTGAATTTTATTAATAAAAGTATGCAATCATTTTATCAATGTTTTGTTATGACGTTTTGACGTTAAACTATCGTCCGTAAACCGACTTTACAGACAACCAATTTTTTTTCTGAGATTGTGTATTTGTATTTGTTGTAGCTTAGGAATTTACGAAATTATTAAAGTTTTTAAAAATTTTTTTTTGCAAATAACTTTAGATAAAGGCAGTTAACACACATTGAGCCTACCCCACACAAAACCATCAAATAGGCCTATACATCAGGAGAAACCTGAATGTTAGACACTGCAACTGAAACAAATGTTTTCATCATATTAACATAGTAGGCTATTTGTTTGTACTATTTTCGAGTTCCCCAAAATTGAGAAAATCTTCTCTTCCAACGATGGTCTTTGAAAAAAAAAAACTCGCTTTATATATTACACAGAAAATAAATAAATATAAACACACATATACCTAACTATAATTTTATCGTATTGCAAAAATAATGTTTTGAATTAATAGTAATTAAGTAAGCATCAAACAAATAACAATATAAATTTCTCCTAAAAAACCGACTTTCCACCTTATTTTCAACTGATTAAAACACCAAGAAACGAACGAAAAAGATGAACAAAACTTGCTGCCTACTCTTGCCAATTAGTTTTAAAATCTGCGTTTTTCAACCAAAAAGTATATATTGGCAACTTAAAAATTCCACAATTATTTTAAAATCCTACTTAAAAAATTAATTAAATAAGTGTGTGGCATCATCAAAATTGCATACATTTAAATATATTTCTTAAAATTGTTTAAAAAGAAGTTGAATTATAAAATATTGATGCTATATAAGATGCAAGAGAATCGGCAAATTAATTTAAATTTTAAATATAAATCTATCAACATAAATTTCACATAAGTTAGCTAACTTTTGAATTCATTAAAATTTCAGTAATGATGTGGTAGGTAACACGTTTTATAATTTTTTTTGCAGAATTCAAAACAGCTGAACCTGCAATCGGCTTAATGTTACAATAATAGCGTTACCGTATGAATTCTACTCATATTGTTAGTAAATATAATACAATATATTTAATGAAACAGGGCTCGCGCGTCTACCACTAAGTCAGTTTTATAATTATCACATCACCGTGTGCGGAAAACTACAAATATGTGCAACATATTATTATACAACATAATACATGCCGTACGTGATCTAGAACTCCTGTCGAGCTGTGTCAACCGATTATAATTCAAGTTTTTTGTCTAGTATTGTGGAACATGAGATTGGCAGTTTTGATGTTTCAGAGACATTTATTTTTTTATATTTAAAAGTAAAAATGTATTCTGTATTGCACAGAAAATAAAGAAACATAGTCAGTGTATGAATTGACAACTTATGCACTTAAAAAGTACAGGCATAAAATAAATCATGTGTGCAAATAGGAACCGAGATACACAATAAATTATAAAATTATAAATGGAAAAGGGTATACTGGCGCACCCTGCTCAGTGATAATTCGCAATGAGCTTCAACAATTAGTTATGAGTAACTTGACAGATGGCGTTGCTAAACCACGCGAACACTGCACTCTAACGTCGTTATGTAGGTACTACTTGAAAAATTTAGATTCGAATAAAATCCGGATCGGACCATATTTGACCAAACTACATGAATTCCATAGAAAAAAATTCGACACTTTTCCGCATACAACTAACCCGACTTCCACCATACCCGGAATCTTCACTACACGGAAATGTGTCGAACCGGAATAGTGACTATTCCGGGTCGGCACAAGTCCGTGCCAACTTGTGAGATTTAAATCTTGTATGGAATAGTGACTATTCCGATTCGACACAAATCCATTTTTTGCCATTGTTTAGGCGGAATAGTCACTATTCTTTTCGACACAAATCCGCGTCCCCGTTTTTTGAAGTGTTAAAAAGTACTTGGTAACATGGAATGACCCAAAGAATGTATTCATAGCAGGAACATGATGCTATAGTAGTTTTATACTTATAAATACAGTCTCAGTTATGAGATTAATAATTTTATTCGCGCGACGATTGAGTGTTAACATTAATTTAACATTTACTTATTTATATTAAATGCTCAAAAGCTAGTCTATTAAAAAGAAGACTGATAAATGCTTGTTTGCAACTCTCAGCAAGAAAAATAGTTTCGAGATGGTCGGTGTGTTCAACTTACCGAGCTCGAGGCAACATTATCATCAAAATAACATTTACTATTACAGATGGTGGTGTAGGGTGGTTGCACCAGTAGTCAGCCATTTAAAGACACTAGTAAGATTCCCATTACTTTCAAAATATTTAGACCCATAATTTTAGTTTACAAATTCTAGCCATGTCATCTTAACTATGTATTCTAGTGTAAGGTAAAAAGCTTATGATCTAATTTTTATTAGTATTTTAATAAAAAATAATAATTATCACAAAACTCGTTTTAACCAGTCCTCAGCCAGCCGTCTCTTTTTGTCAGCCATACAGACCCCGAAGTCCAGCCACAAGAAACATGTTTCTTCTGGCATATAGTAAATTTATTCTGTTGGTCCTATAACATAAAATATATTTATTTATTCACCACATAAAACTTATTATTTAACATTTTGTTTTCAAACAAGCATTGCCGCTTTATCTTAAAAATGTAGAGTCCCTATGTTGTGCCGTTAATTAGTAAATTCGACACGAGATATTTTAAATTTTTATTATGATTTTAAATTTTTGTGTGGAAATTTTATTTGCTCTACTATAGTGTAATTTTAATTTGTTAGTCTGGTGTACTCCTCTGAGTTAAACTTTGTCTCAGTGCCCTGAAGCCCCTTTCCCATCGGCGTATCGGATATTTTGCTGGCCTAATCCCTGACTGGCTAACAGCTTACCATTTCCCCCGCCTTCAGTCACGCCTCAAGCCTGTAATATCATTTCTCTTCGTGACCCTAACTGCATAGACAAGCCTGTAGCTTGCAGGGGACCAGTTCTCAGAGACGAGCTGAGATTGGCCTTTTTCATCACGTATTAGTGCTATGTTCGCTCCTCTGCAGCCACGACGGGACGCTTGTTCTCAGCGTCGTTGCATGTTACCCTCCCCCCCCCTTCTCAGTTCCAAGTAAGACCAATGACCGGTCGTAACCCCCTGGGCACCGGTGACCGTTCTCAAGGTCTCCGCGCAAAAATGAGTGCGCTAAAACTGATCACAAGCGCTATCTAGCGACCAAGTCGCGAACTTCTCCGCTTGCCTACCCTCTAGGGCGCCAGAGAGCAGCACCTGCTCTCCCTTGAGTTATATGGATGCCAGGGGCGAGTCGATTATTTTCAACTCAGACCCCCCCCCCCTCCCCGACAGAGTTCTCTAGTGTCGCCCAGTGATGCCAACTTCAAAACTCCTGGCAAAGTTTTTGTCCGCCCGCATTCGGGCAAGTTCGGAATCTTTCGGCGGCCCAGACCTCCCTCCACCTGTAAGAGCCGGCGGGCACTTTTAATTACGAGACGCGTTTCTCCGCGGGACACTTCGCGCCGCGACTGCAGACGGACCGTTTGATTATCGGCGAGTCGACGAGACTCTGCAAAACTTCCATCCGGCCGCAACCGACTATGTAGTCGCCTAAATGAGGGATGCTATCCCTATAATCTTTTTCAAGTAGTTTAGTCCGTCTGCGCCGTATAAAATGTAATAGTTATTTTTTTTAGCTTTTAATATTTTTTTTGAAATTAGAAATCATCCGCATCCTGCCGCGCAATTCGCGAGCTCCAGACCCTGGCTGACTCCACGACTACAGCGTGCTGGGCAACTCCCCTGTTTTGGTGAGTGATAATTCGCGCCCCCCCTTTTTTTTCCTTAAATTTTTTTTTGGGCATTTTCTGCCCCATAGACTGCCTGTATACAAGTTCTAATCAGTTTTGATTTGGACTGTTGCAGACATGGTCGATGACGGGGAGAGACTGATTGCTCTCATCTCGTAGACCCCCCCCCCCCCTTCCTGTTCCGTGGGTCACATTAGAAGAAACTTTTCTACTACCCGACGTGATCGTTTGAAGACCCCGGGTGGTAATGTAAATTCAACATTTCCCCCCTTACCTAGCTACGAACGGGGGCGCGTCGTTTTGCCTAAAATCGTTTTGCCTAATCGTGTTTCCCCACCTTCGTTTTGCCTAAAATTCGTTTTGCCTAAAGTCATTTTGCCTAAAGTCATTTTGCCTAAAGTCATTTTGCCTAAAGTCGTTTTGCCTAAAGTCGTTTTGCCTAAAGTCGTTTTGCCTAAAGTTAGTTGGCCTAAAGTCGTATTGCCTAAAACCATTTTGCCTAAAATCGTTTTGCCTAAAGTCGGTTTGCCTAAAAGTCATTTTGCCTAAAGTCATTTTGCCTAAAATCGTTGTGCTTAAAGTCGTTTTGCCTAAAATTATAATCGCATGCTTAAGTTCCCCTAAAGTCGTTTTGCCTAAAATCGTACTGCCTAAAATTCGTTTTGCCTAAAGTCGTTTTGCCTAATGTCATTTCGCCTAAAGTTGTTTTGCCTAAAGTTTCAGCACTTCGCTTTCTTTAACAGACAGTTAACTTGCCGAGCAGTCGTTTTGCCTAAAATCGTTTTGCCTAAAGTCATTTTGCCTAAAAGTATTTTAGTATAGTATATTCTTGTTCCAAATAATGTGTATAAATACATTACAGCCACTTGTAACTCTATTCGTGGATTTTGGAACTACTACCGAAACATTGTGAGAGGTTCGACATTCTGCTACAAGAGTGGAGGTGTTCAGTATCGCCTGCATCTTTCAAGGAGGAAGGGTAGTTCGTTTTTGAGACAACAGGTAGTGTGTCGCTCATCAAGTATCGTCTGCATCTTTCAAGGAAGATGGGTAGTTCGTTTCCGAGACAAATAGATAGTGTGTCGCTTACCATTACTATTTATCGTCTTTTAAGGTTGTTTCCTTCTTAAATATTTGAGCGCAGTTGTCCCATCTACGCAATGCATTCAATGCTGCGAAACGCACCACGCCTATACTAATTACTCGCAAACAAGATCTGTAACAGTGGGGTATTATTACGCGATAAAAGACAAATAATAAATCTACTAATTTCGTGTTGTACATTTTGACTACAAATTAAGTAAACTGAGTAACCACGTTCTGAAATGCGCTTTTTCGCCATTTTCACAACTTTTTTTCTATTTAAATATATTATACGGAAAATGTAAAACATGATTTTTTCACCTTTCGTGGAAAAAAAATGTTATTAACAAAACATTTATTTACGGAGACACGCATATAAGCTTAAATAGGAAAGACCCTTACGTATAAAGTATTACTGTTTTTGAAGGAATATTATACACTCCTGCGCTATTATTTATAACTTAGGGTAGATACTACGACAGTTTAATTATACTAAAACTGGTCATATTTTTGGAGTCCTAGAAGTACCTATATTAATTGGTTTAATGATTCCAGAGAAAAAATTTAAATAGAATTTCCTGTATGACTTATTTATATATCATTTCTATAGCTGAGTAATATGTAATAAATACTTTGAAATCAAAGGAAAGAAAGCGATATGGTTAGTGAACGAAACGGAAACTTGTTTAATAAAACATGTTGTTCGGCAACTTATCATTTCATGGAATTATTATTATTATTTTAAATCCACAAAGAGTTGTTTGTGGTAATGTTGTTGCCTTTGTATCGCTGTGACGCCTTTACGTTGAACTTCCCCTTCTAAAGATACTGCAAGCCTATAACATTTTGGTTTAGTAATTTTTATGAAAATAATCTGAAGACGAGTTTAAAAATAACACAAACGTATACAATAAAGTTTACTTCTGCTATGTATGTTTGCTATAATCAATAAATTTTTATTGCGTTAGCAACTTGACTTCACCTAAGCCACTGACAAAACCTGATATATGTTTCAGAAACGGAATAGCCCTTATTAGCCTACTTTACTCTAAGAAAATTAGTATAAACTAATATATCGTCTTTAGTCACACCGCATATCTGTATGTATATTTATACTAAAAATATTTGTAAAATAATGATAATCACCAGAAAATACGCCTACGTTTAACCAAATGCTGTGCAGATCAATACCGGCCACTATGTTTTATACGTTAGGAAAGTGAGTGGAACCACCGCTACTAGCACTACCTCTTGTTGCTGGATGCAATATAATTCGAAATAATGCTTTGTTATAGCACTTTAGAGATTTTTAATCGCGTTTTTCAGGTACTTTTGATAATTTAAAGTCCAAATAAGGCTAGAATAATGGTAATTAATAATCTTTCTTTTGTGTTACATGTAAATTCACAGTAATTTTAGTACACATTTTCTGAATTCAACTCTCGACTTTTCAATGTAAACGAATACGGCGAAACACCTAACTTCATCCACATCCCGCTAGGATCGCTGTTCAAAGTAGTTTCCGCTACTCTTGCCGAATTTCCGGTATTGCTCTGTATTGTATTTGGTTTACCTCATTCGGCAATGAAACGTATGATTTTATGATATGTAGTTTTTCATGATTTATGACGTATTTTCACATAGTTTTTTATTTTTAATTTAATCGGAAATTTTTTTACGTATGTAATTTGGTTACTCTATGTCATTTAAGTATGCCATGGTTCCAGGTACTAAGCAATTTAAAGTAACGATGATGTACTTTTACAGTATTTTTTTATTAAATAATTTGTTCCATGCAATCCCTGTTTTCACACCTTTACAATGATAGCGTAGTACGCCACCTTGGTTGTAATATGGAGCGAAATAAGTAGGCCACGTAGCGCGACACCTGAAGCATTTTATTGTGAAATTTAAGTAATTTGAGTACCTACTAGAAATGCGTATCGTCCCAGAACAGTTTTCAGAAATGTGAGCTACATTGTGTAGTAAAAGAAAGTAGTTTTGAAATGGTAATCTATAAATTTATATTAAGAGAATAGATTTGGTTAACCACTTTTAATTATTGTAGTTAGCTTTGCTTAAGCCAGCCTGCCTGAAGAGAATCTACGGTGATTTTTTTTAAGAGAATTTAATTTCGGTTTATATTGGATTCATAATTGAGAATATTTACAAATTAGTGAGAGGAGGTTGTATTTGTTTTGCTATGATATTGACGATCCTACCATGTCACAAAACTCTGATAATAATGATAAGAATTAATTGCTTGAACCTATCAATATTATAGTCGACTTTATTTTGATTTAAAAACCTTAGATGTTTATATTACTTCTATAATTACGTCACATAGATTTTTAATTCTGTTAATTGCTATAATACCTGTAAACCTGTGCTATTCGTTTTCTTTCCAATACATTAAAAAACATTGTAATAAATAAATTGCCATTATATTACATTTATTATTACTGTAAATGGGAGACTTGGTCTTTTCCCTTTAGTATAGCCGTGCGAAGTCGGGTCGGTCAGCTAGTAATATAATAATATAAAGGTGGAGGTGTTTCGAGAACTATGGCACTAGTTCCAATTTTAAGAAATCAATGTGTTTAGTGAGTAGTAGGTAAAACTAAACGAAAGACAAAAATTTTACCGTCTGTTTATACAAGTACATATATAGTAGTATGTAAATGACGGAACTAGATCTGGCTTCTGGCTGTGGTGCTTGGTGCCGGTGTCCGCCATCTTGGATTGTGACGTCACGGCGGCAAAAATTCCTCAAAATTCCTCAAAAATGACTCAAAATGACTCAAAAATTCCCGTTTTAAGAAAAAATTTCCCGTTTTCGAGGGAAAAATTCCCGTTTCGAGGGAAAATTTCCCGTTTTATTCCTCAAAAATCCCAACGGCTAGAAATGTCCTGATAGAGGCTTAAGCATCCTTAACTCAAGCCTCAGTTAAGCCTCTATCAGGATGTGACCTTGACCTTTGACCTTGACCCCGGCGGCCATCTTGGATCCGCCATTTTGGATGACGTCATTTCGTTTTCTAGAAAATTCCGGCATTGTGTTATCCGCCATATTGGACGATGACGTCACCGTTGCAATTTTCGTTACGGCCGCCATCTTTAACTTTTTTATTTATTATCCGATTTCAATGAAAATTTTTTTAAAATTTATTAAAAAATCCATTTAATAAAATTTTAATGAAAAATATTTAAAAAATATATTTTTACGACACGGAGTTCGGAGTCCTCGGTTCGAACCCGGTGAGGCCGAAAAAATTAAAAATGGCGACCGATCCTCCTCCCGTGGTGACTTTTGGCAGACTGACTCCCACCACTTTTCTTAAAGCATATATATCGTCACCTAGTATGACGTCATGTCCGCCATCTTGTCTTCGATGCTGGAAGCCATCATCATCATTGTATCAAAATGACTCAAAAATTCCCGTTTTAAGAAAAAATTTCCCGTTTTCGAGGGAAAAATTCCCGTTTCGAGGGAAAATTTCCCGTTTTATTCCTCAAAAATCCCAATGGCTAGAAATGTCCTGATAGAGGCTTAAGCATCCTTAACTCAAGCCTCAGTTAAGCCTCTATCAGGATGTGACCTTGACCTTTGACCTTGACCCCGGCGGCCATCTTGGATCCGCCATTTTGGATGACGTCATTTCGTTTTCTAGAAAATTCCGGCATTGTGTTATCCGCCATATTGGACGATGACGTCACCGTTGCAATTTTCGTTACGGCCGCCATCTTTAACTTTTTTATTTATTATCCAATTTCAATGAAAAAATTTTTAAAATTTATTAAAAAATCCATTTAATAAAATTTTAATGAAAAATATTTAAAAAATATATTTTTACGACACGGAGTTCGGAGTCCTCGGTTCGAACCCGGTGAGGCCAAAAAAATTAAAAATGGCGACCGATCCTCCTCCCGTGGTGACTTTTGGCAGACTGACTCCCACCACTTTTCTTAAAGCATATATATCGTCACCTAGTATGACGTCATGTCCGCCATCTTGTCTTCGATGCTGGAAGCCATCATCATCATTGTATCGTCGACGAGAGTGCGCTGACACCATGTTAGTTTAGTTCGTATCCGCTAGAGTGAAGTAATCATTTATTATTACTGTGACACCCGCCATCTTGAAATATGGCCGCCATCTTGAAAATCCGTAATTATTTAGCTAGAAATTCGGGAAAATTCCAAAATTCATTAAATAAATCACTCATTAACTTACATATTGATTCGATCCGCTCCAGTCCTTGGTTCGATCCCTGAATGATGCAAAACATTAAATTTTATATAAAAAATAATAATTTCAATAAACCATGTTCAAAATTCTTAAAGAGACTTTAAATCCTCTACTACCATCATCCTATCAGACACCAAGACCACCATATTGGAAATTCGTAATTGTAATGCTAGAGATTCGGGAAAAAGTTCAAAATTCATTAAATAAATTTGTAATCTATATACTGATTGATTAGATCGACTAAGGTCCTTGGTTCGATCCCTGGCCGATACAAAACAACTTTAATTTTAAAAAAGTACCAGAAAAGTGTAAGGTTCGAGAAATAAAACACCTCAAAGTCTATTACAAACATAATATTTATTACACAATTTCTATCCTACTACAGAATCACTTGCGAAAGCCAACAACAATCTTATAAACATTTAGCCCTGCATAGACGTGCAACGACTACTTCTTAGCTCCAAATGGCTCCCAAAGCTCCAACAGCCTCCAAATGCTTAACACAGCTCCAAATGGCTTCAAACGCTCCAAACGGCTCCAAATGCTCCAAATGTCTCCAGCAGCTCCAAATGCTTGACAGCTCCAAATGCTTCAAAAGGCTCCAAATGCTCCAATATCCTCCAAATGCTTAACACAGCTCCAAATGGCTCCAAATGCTCCAAACGGCCTCCAAATGCTTGACAGCCTCCAAATGCTTAACACAGCTCTAAATGGCTCCAAATGCTCCAAACGGCCTCCAAATGCTTGACAGCTCCAAATGTCTCCAGCAGCTCCAAATGCTCCAACAGCTCCAAAAAAAAAGGCTCCAAATGCTCCAACAGCTTCCAAATGCTTAACGGAGCTCCAAATGGCTCCAAATGCTTGACAGCTCCAAATGCATAACACAGCTCTAAATGGCTCCAAATGCTCCAAACGGCCTCCAAATGCTTGACAGCTCCAAATGTCTCCAGCAGCTCCAAATGCTCTAACAGCTCCAAAAAAAAAGGCTCCAAAAGCTCCAACAGCCTCCAAATGCTTAACACAGTTCCAAATGGCTCCAAATGCTCCAAATGGCCTCCAAATGCTTGACAGCTCCAAATGTTTCCAGCAGCTCCAAATGCTCCAAATGCTTGACAGCTCCAAATGCTTCAAAAGGCTCCAATTGCTCCAAATGCTCCAAACGGCCTCCAAATGGCTCCAACAGCTCCAACAGCCTCCAAATGCTTGACAGCTCCAAATGTTTCCAGCAGCTCCAAATGCTCCAAATGGCTCCAACAGCCTCCAAATGCTTAACACAGCTCTAAATGGCTCCAACAGCTCCAAAAGACTCCAAATGCTTCAAAAGGCTCCAATTGCTCCAAGAGCTCCATCTCCAATTGGTTCCAACTGATTCCTATTACTTTTATCGAACTTGGCATGATTACTAACATGTCTTTATCAGTATACATTTTGACTGGCAGTGGTAACGTTTTTTTACACCTTTAAGTTATAAGTTTTATTTAGAAATCAGATTTCGATAAATGATAGCTTCCATCTGGAAAGAAAATATATTAATTTATCTTCAAGTTTATACACATACATTTAATTTAATCCATTATTGTATGTAGCCAGCTTCCCTCAGTTCTTTGAGTATGAAGGATATTTCTTTAATGTTCGAATAGTTTCCTGCACAAAGCAATCCATGTAGTAGTCGTAGCCTGTTAACCAATATGTTAGGATCTTCCCATGAGGTATAATCAATCTCTTCTGCTGCCTTCATCATCCTTGCATGTTTATAATAAATATTATCTCTGGTGTTTATCGTTTTAACACCAACCACAAGGTCACTTTCGTCATCTTGCCAGTGATTATCACAAGCTTGATCAGGATAATTTATTTTATTACGACGTTTCCATCGTTTTGGTCTCAAACCACCATCACAGTCTTCGCTCTTGCATGCTTTTGGTGCTTCAGTACAGTACTCAATCATGTCAGCCTCAGATGTGTCACCACAATCTTCAATCATGCCAGCTTCTGATGTGTCACCACAGTCTTCAATCATGTCAGCACCACAAACTTGATCAGGATAATTTATTTTATTACGTCGTTTCCATCGTTTTGGTCTCAGACTGCCATCACAGTCTTCGATCTTGCCTGCTTTAGGTGTTTCAGTACAGTACTCAATCATGTCAGCCTCAGATGTGTCACCACAATCTTCAATCATGCCAGCCTCAGATGATTCATCAAAGTCTTCGACCTTGTAAGCTTCAGGTGGTTCTCCATCTTTCACATTTTCATGGAGACGACTAGATATTGGAGTAAATATATTTTCATTTCTAATGTGGTTACAACTTCCTTCGTTTGTTTTAAATTTTAAATTATTATCTTGATCTAGATCAGTAATTTTAGCATTAGCTTTTTCGCCTTCGTTCCTCTTCCGCGATGTTGTAGCCCAGTCTTCGTTATCTTTATTCATCTTAATTGTACAGGTCTTGTAATGTCTATCCAAGTAATATCTTCTACCAAAGGATTTCTGACACTGACTGCAATGAAATGGTTTTTGACAAGGACCCAAATTACACTCGCTTCTCTCATGTCGTTTAGCATTCTTTCTCAAGGTAAACACCTTGCTACAGTATCTACAGTGATGACGTTTTGATACAGCAACAAATCCTGTTTCAGGATTCATATTAGTTATTGAGACTAATGCCAGATGCAAACTAAGAGTTTTAAATTAGATATATTACTTAAATAGAATTTTTTAATTATTTCATCAGCGAGAATTAATTTATCTCATTCAAAGGTACTTGTTGCAAGTAGTTCTGCTTTTCAACAACAGATGTCGCCACATGTTACTTGCAGGTAAATAATATTTAGTTATTTTATGCGGGATGCGGGATGCTCACTAACGATCGCAAAAGAAGGATGGCTTCGCTAGACTCCAAGGAGAAGGAAGTTCGTCCATCCTGTTAGTGCTTCTTAGATTTCTCAGAGATTATTTGACTGAGTAATGATATTTTTTTTTTAAATTTCCACCTGATAAAAATATTACAAGTGCTGATTTATTGGCAGAATTTCAATAATTAAATGCGACCTTGAATAAAAAATGACATGACTCATTAAGTAAAAAAAATTCTTCATGCAGAGATCAATTCCTCATCAGTAACCAGAAGCACTCGGAGAAAACCATCAGATGTCTAGTCAGGAATAATCAGAAGCACCCAGAGAAAACCATCAAAATATTGTCAAGAATAATCAGGAGCACACGGAGAAAACTACCATAATATTGTCAAGAATAAACGGGAGCACACGGAGAAATCCACCATAATATTGACAAGAATAATCAGGAGCACACGGAGAAAACCACCGCAAGTTTTCTTTGATATCATAAAATTTCAGGAAAAAAATAATACTAAAAATAAAAATAAATTAATAAAAAATTAAAAAAAATAAAATAAAAAAAATACATAAAATTCTGGCTTGTACTAGAACTCTATCTTTGTTCAACAATGAGAAGTTCACAAGCTAGCAGAATTAAATAGAAATAATTAAATGCGACCTTGAATAAAAAATGACATGACTCATTAAGTAAAAAAAATTCTTCATGCAGAGATCAATTCCTCATCAGTAACCAGAAGCACTCGGAGAAAACCATCAGATGTCTAGTCAGGAATAATCAGAAGCACCCAGAGAAAACCATCAAAATATTGTCAAGAATAATCAGGAGCACACGGAGAAAACTACCATAATATTGTCAAGAATAAACGGGAGCACACGGAGAAATCCACCATAATATTGACAAGAATAATCAGGAGCACACGGAGAAAACCACCGCAAGTTTTCTTTGATATCATAAAATTTCAGGAAAAAAATAATACTAAAAATAAAAATAAATTAATAAAAAATTAAAAAAAAATAAAATAAAAAAAATACATAAAATTCTGGCTTGTACTAGAACTCTATCTTTGTTCAACAATGAGAAGTTCACAAGCTAGCAGAATTTTATGTATTTATTTTTTATTTTATTTTTTTTTAATTTTTTATTAATTTATTTTTATTTTTAGTATTATTTTTTTCCTGAAATTTTATGATATCAAAGAAAACTTGCGGTGGTTTTCTCCGTGTGCTCCTGATTATTCTTGTCAATATTATGGTGGATTTCTCCGTGTGCTCCCGTTTATTCTTGACAATATTATGGTAGTTTTCTCCGTGTGCTCCTGATTATTCTTGACAATATTTTGATGGTTTTCTCTGGGTGCTTCTGATTATTCCTGACTAGACATCTGATGGTTTTCTCCGAGTGCTTCTGGTTACTGATGAGGAATTGATCTCTGCATGAAGAATTTTTTTTACTTAATGAGTCATGTCATTTTTTATTCAAGGTCGCATTTAATTATTGAAATTCTGCCAATAAATCAGCACTTGTAATATTTTTATCAGGTGGAAATTTAAAAAAAAAATATCATTCCTCAGTCAAATAATCTCTGAGAAATCTAAGAAGCACTAACAGGATGGACGAACTTCCTTCTCCTTGGAGTCTAGCGAAGCCATCCTTCTTTTGCGATCGTTAGTGAGCATCCCGCATCCCGCATAAAATAACTAAATATTATTTACCTGCAAGTAACATGTGGCGACATCTGTTGTTGAAAAGCAGAACTACTTGCAACAAGTACCTTTGAATGAGATAAATTAATTCTCGCTGATGAAATAATTAAAAAATTCTATTTAAGTAATATATCTAATTTAAAACTCTTAGTTTGCATCTGGCATTAGTCTCAATAACTAATATGAATCCTGAAACGGGATTTGTTGCTGTATCAAAACGTCATCACTGTAGATACTGTAGCAAGGTGTTTACCTTGAGAAAGAATGCTAAACGACATGAGAGAAGCGAGTGTAATTTGGGTCCTTGTCAAAAACCATTTCATTGCAGTCAGTGTCAGAAATCCTTTGGTAGAAGATATTACTTGGATAGACATTACAAGACCTGTACAATTAAGATGAATAAAGATAACGAAGACTGGGCTACAACATCGCGGAAGAGGAACGAAGGCGAAAAAGCTAATGCTAAAATTACTGATCTAGATCAAGATAATAATTTAAAATTTAAAACAAACGAAGGAAGTTGTAACCACATTAGAAATGAAAATATATTTACTCCAATATCTAGTCGTCTCCATGAAAATGTGAAAGATGGAGAACCACCTGAAGCTTACAAGGTCGAAGACTTTGATGAATCATCTGAGGCTGGCATGATTGAAGATTGTGGTGACACATCTGAGGCTGACATGATTGAGTACTGTACTGAAACACCTAAAGCAGGCAAGATCGAAGACTGTGATGGCAGTCTGAGACCAAAACGATGGAAACGACGTAATAAAATAAATTATCCTGATCAAGTTTGTGGTGCTGACATGATTGAAGACTGTGGTGACACATCAGAAGCTGGCATGATTGAAGATTGTGGTGACACATCTGAGGCTGACATGATTGAGTACTGTACTGAAGCACCAAAAGCATGCAAGAGCGAAGACTGTGATGGTGGTTTGAGACCAAAACGATGGAAACGTCGTAATAAAATAAATTATCCTGATCAAGCTTGTGATAATCACTGGCAAGATGACGAAAGTGACCTTGTGGTTGGTGTTAAAACGATAAACACCAGAGATAATATTTATTATAAACATGCAAGGATGATGAAGGCAGCAAAAGAGATTGATTATACCTCATGGGAAGATCCTAACATATTGGTTAACAGGCTACGACTACTACATGGATCGCTTTGTGCAGGAAACTATTCGAACATTAAAGAAATATCCTTCATACTCAAAGAACTGAGGGAAGCTGGCTACATACAATAATGGATTAAATTAAATGTATGTGTATAAACTTGAAGATAAATTAATATATTTTCTTTCCAGATGGAAGCTATCATTTATCGAAATCTGATTTCTAAATAAAACTTATAACTTAAAGGTGTAAAAAAACGTTACCACTGCCAGTCAAAATGTATACTGATAAAGACATGTTAGTAATCATGCCAAGTTCGATAAAAGTAATAGGAATCAGTTGGAACCAATTGGAGATGGAGCTCTTGGAGCAATTGGAGCCTTTTGAAGCATTTGGAGTCTTTTGGAGCTGTTGGAGCCATTTAGAGCTGTGTTAAGCATTTGGAGGCTGTTGGAGCCATTTGGAGCATTTGGAGCTGCTGGAAACATTTGGAGCTGTCAAGCATTTGGAGGCTGTTGGAGCTGTTGGAGCCATTTGGAGGCCGTTTGGAGCATTTGGAGCATTTGGAGCCTTTTGAAGCATTTGGAGCTGTCAAGCATTTGGAGCATTTGGAGCTGCTGGAAACATTTGGAGCTGTCAAGCATTTGGAGGCCGTTTGGAGCATTTGGAGCCATTTGGAACTGTGTTAAGCATTTGGAGGCTGTTGGAGCTTTTGGAGCCTTTTTTTTTGGAGCTGTTGGAGCATTTGGAGCTGCTGGGGACATTTGGAGCTGTCAAGCATTTGGAGCCATTTGGAGCTCCGTTAAGCATTTGGAGGCTGTTGGAGCATTTGGAGCCTTTTTTTGGAGCTGTTGGAGCATTTGGAGCTGCTGGAGACATTTGGAGCTGTCAAGCATTTGGAGGCCGTTTGGAGCATTTGGAGCCATTTAGAGCTGTGTTAAGCATTTGGAGGCTGTCAAGCATTTGGAGGCCGTTTGGAGCATTTGGAGCCATTTGGAGCTGTGTTAAGCATTTGGAGGCTATTGGAGCATTTGGAGCCTTTTTTTTTGGAGCTGTTGGAGCATTTGGAGCCTTTTGAAGCATTTGGAGCTGTCAAGCATTTGGAGCTGCTGGAGACATTTAGAGCATTTGGAGCCGTTTGGAGCATTTGGAGCCATTTGGAGCTGTGTTAAGCATTTGGAGGCTGTTGGAGCTTTGGGAGCCATTTGGAGCTAAGAAGTAGTCGTTGCACGTCTATGCAGGGCTAAATGTTTATAAGATTGTTGTTGGCTTTCGCAAGTGATTCTGTAGTAGGATAGAAATTGTGTAATAAATATTATGTTTGTAATAGACTTTGAGGTGTTTTATTTCTCGAACCTTACACTTTTCTGGTACTTTTTTAAAATTAAAGTTGTTTTGTATCGGCCAGGGATCGAACCAAGGACCTTAGTCGATCTAATCAATCAGTATATAGATTACAAATTTATTTAATGAATTTTGAACTTTTTCCCGAATCTCTAGCATTACAATTACGAATTTCCAATATGGTGGTCTTGGTGTCTGATAGGATGATGGTAGTAGAGGATTTAAAGTCTCTTTAAGAATTTTGAACATGGTTTATTGAAATTATTATTTTTTATATAAAATTTAATGTTTTGCATCATTCAGGGATCGAACCAAGGACTGGAGCGGATCGAATCAATATGTAAGTTAATGAGTGATTTATTTAATGAATTTTGGAATTTTTCCCGAATTTCTAGCTAAATAATTACGGATTTTCAAGATGGCGGCCATATTTCAAGATGGCGGGTGTCACAGTAATAATAAATGATTACTGCACTCTAGCGGATACGAACTAAACTAACATGGTGTCAGCGCACTCTCGTCGACGATACAATGATGATGATGGCTTCCAGCATCGAAGACAAGATGGCGGACATGACGTCATACTAGGTGACGATATATATGCTTTAAGAAAAGTGGTGGGAGTCAGTCTGCCAAAAGTCACCACGGGAGGAGGATCGGTCGCCATTTTTAATTTTTTCGGCCTCACCGGGTTCGAACCGAGGACTCCGAACTCCGTGTCGTAAAAATATATTTTTTAAATATTTTTCATTAAAATTTTATTAAATGGATTTTTTAATAAATTTTAAAAATTTTTTCATTGAAATCGGATAATAAATAAAAAAGTTAAAGATGGCGGCCGTAACGAAAATTGCAACGGTGACGTCATCGTCCAATATGGCGGATAACACAATGCCGGAATTTTCTAGAAAACGAAATGACGTCATCCAAAATGGCGGATCCAAGATGGCCGCCGGGGTCAAGGTCAAAGGTCAAGGTCACATCCTGATAGAGGCTTAACTGAGGCTTGAGTTAAGGATGCTTAAGCCTCTATCAGGACATTTCTAGCCGTTGGGATTTTTGAGGAATAAAACGGGAAATTTTCCCTCGAAACGGGAATTTTTCCCTCGAAAACGGGAAATTTTTTCTTAAAACGGGAATTTTTGAGTCATTTTGAGTCATTTTTGAGGAATTTTGAGGAATTTTTGCCGCCGTGACGTCACAATCCAAGATGGCGGACACCGGCACCAAGCACCACAGCCAGAAGCCAGATCTAGTTCCGTCATTTACATACTACTATATATAGTTATTTAAATATGATAAAGAACAACTGAAATTCTTTCAAAAGAGCCATACGCCAGCGACCGTATGTTACTGCGACGCCATTCAGATTTCACTCTAAATTTCTTTTGAACTTTTGAGGCTAAGTTATAATGTAAACTACGTGGTTTTAGTTTATTTAATCTTCGACACATTTGTGACTCTGAGTCCTAATATATTTACTTATATTGTATAAAACACTACATATTATAACTTGAACAGTGAAAAAATATGTTGTGATTATTATTTTCCTGTTTATATATTATCGCTGTTACATCTCTTTACATTTTGGTTTTATTTAGTAAGAAAATGTAAGTATTAGAACTCTGAGTCACAACAGTGTCAAACAAGTTATGATATTTTCAATCCATCACCTCTTATAAGGACCTCGCCAAAATACATAACATTATATTTTTACTATATATGGACCTTTGAAAAATGCGGAACTGTCATATAGGAGATGCACACTTTAAGATATTACCGAGCACTTATCTTTAATTCTGCATGGCAACGCTTAAAATTAACATTAAATAGCGAAGAAATTATTCTTAAGTTATTTACAAGTAGACATACCAATTCCTTAAGTACTTCATGTTGCACATATGTATTTCCACCAAGCACCCTTCTTAAAAAAATTTAAGACACTAATATTAATGTAAGAATATTGTTTTGGTATTTTCAATATTATCTACAACATGTCCAAAGTAATACCATCCTCGTTGTCCGCATCACTATTTTATTACATGCTCTACTTAGTTTAAATACTAACAAGTGAAAATTTAATATTTATAGGAAATAACAGTGTTCTGGTGTAAACACGCATATTCAAATACAGCTTACATTTTATTAATATTATAATTTATTTGTTTAAAGCAAGCATATGCCGCTTTCAAATTATAACATGTTACAAATTATTCTTAAATAAATTAGATAACAGAAAAATTTGATCTAAAGATTCAGACACCTGTTTTTTTGCTAGGCTGAAAGCTATTTTATCTTGTAGAAAATATTGAAGTTGTAACATCTTCAGAATTACTTGTTCACATTGAAATGCATAGGCCTACTTTGGTTTCAGAACAGAGTTTAAAAGCTTGGGAGGTAAGTAGCTCAATTAAAATATGACTTTGTGGCCCACTCAATATTCGGGATAAGCATTTGGCGTTGTAGTTATTATAGACTTCAGCGTTGTTGCCACTTAAGGATTGGCCGTTGAGGACAATAAATTCATGATTCGGCGTTGGGGTAACTTCATTATTCGATGTTGAGGTCACTTTATGATTCGGGTTTGAGGTCACTTCGTGACTCGACGTTGATATCACGTCGTGATTTGGCGTTGTGGCCAATAAAGCATTCGGCGTTGTTGTTGACTACGGTACGACTACCTTTTATGATTACATTTTTCGAAACCTTATAAAACATTTTATGTTTTTTAATTATTAACTACCATAAAATAGTTTTACAATTAAAAAGTAATTATAATTAATTATTCCAAGGTCCCCTTGTACTGGCACTAGGAGTTGAACAATAAACCCTGCTAGCAAACCATGGGCACCACAAAGCTATAGTAAAACGAAAATAATAATACTTAAATATACGATGGCTGAGTACCCATCAGTTTGGTAGAAATATGCTTGAAGGTTTGTTATTTTTAAAATAAAAGTGTCTTTCTTAAATCAAAACGTAAATGTCGAATACCATATAACTAATTGCATGACTGATTTGACGCGAATCGATTATGTAATGTTAAAAACTAGAAACCCGCCCCGGCTTCGCATGGGTAGCAGAGCACATATGCCTACATAAACGGAAGTTACGATCCTGATCCAGAAAGGAATATGCATACAAAATTTCAAGTCAATCAGACGTATAGTTTTGGAGATCTCGTGATGGGTCAGTGGTATTTCGCTTATATTTATAGATAGAGATACGGAAATTTCGTGCATTCGTTTAGTCGCAAGTTATCATGTAAACCTTCACACTCTCGCACTTTGTTCACGATTGGACCGCAGTTATTTGGGCACGCCCCTCTACGACCGTGAGCCAACTATGCCCAGCCAGGAGTGAAGTAAGCGAGTCAGGCAGAGCCAATTGACAAGGACAAAATTGTCCTCGCTAAGAAATCAACCAATTGGATAGCAAACGCGGGTTGCGCACACCTATGACTTTGAATTATACCATGAGTCCAGACGAATTTACGAAATTTCTGGGTCTCTATTTATAGATTATGGCATAGTCTTAATTTTTGAGACGAATGATTACAAAATAAGACGAAAATTATACATCGGTGTCACAATTAAAGGTGGTTTAACGTAGATAAATAAACGAAACATTATAGTTAGCCGAAAAGTTTAATATAATTGCCTCATATTCTGAAATCTTATAGTGTTGTATTTTGTTGCATTACTTGACTACCAAATTTGTCACAAGTAGGCTGTGGAGTTCTCATGTTATGAAGTAAAAGTTTTATATTATATGTTTAATTATCTTAGAATCTAGTGAATTAATAAATTTACGTAAATAACAATTTCGTTATAGAACAGTGGACTGGTTGTTAAAATGTGTCAAACATTTCAGGAGATTTGATATTAGCGACATCATTTAAAATAGTTCAATATTGAAAGAAAAAAAAGAGAGAGAATGCATTATCTTCTTGTTTCTCATAAAGTTATCTTTTCTGTATTATATTTATTTAAAAACTAAATTTGCTGCGAGTATGGCGTATAGCTCCCAAGAAATTAAATAGGTTAAAATTTGTGTAATGGTTCCTGCGATATTATATATGCTGCAACCGAAACGCTGAATAAACAAATACGTATTACTGAAAATGTTTCTAATAACCATATTTTGGTGCGAAACACTTACTTTGGACAGGTATCCGGATTTTTCCCATTGGACAACACAGGTTAGTCATTCGAAATAGCTACCTATCCGGATTTCAGTAATGGGGAAACTAACGCCTTTAAAACTTCTGAAATAGGCTATGCCTAACCAGAATAAGTTCCCTATACGGATATTTACATCAGTACAATAAAAATCAGACGCCAGGAAAGGACAGCTATCCGATTTGTAAAGGTCACTAATTTAGAGTTTCGTGACTTGGTGCCAAATTAAAATAGCCAAATAGGACACTTATCTGGATGTTAACTCACACGCCACAGTTTTCAAGAAATTGTTCGCTTTGCTCACATATTGTATTAGGTTATTGCAGATTGTGCCATGTATAAAAAAAGTCGAGCTTTTGGTTAACCGTGAGCGGTAGATTACTAATCCCCTCGGTTTTATTAAAGTTGATTTCTAACGCGCCCGAAGTTTTCGTGTTTTGCATTTCCTCGTTCCATGATGCATTATCCGGAAACTTTGAGATATATCTTCCAATGTCGACGTTACTAGCAATAAACTTGTGCTTGAATTCCATTTTCAAGATTTGTTTAAATATATTTGGCATTTACGTGGGCTAATAGTTGTGAATTTTATGTTTACATACTTTTTAAAGAGGAATCGTCACCTGAATTTCGTCCTCGTGGTTTGTCCTAGTGGTTCGTGTTTTAAAAACAAAATATATTTATTTAAACAGACTCGTGGTTTTCAGAATTACTCGATGTCACAGTGCGGGTTAATGTGTCTGGGTACCGTAAAGGCCCTGCTACAATTGACTTGTCCAATGCCATGTCCGTTGGACACAACTCACCTATTGGTCCACGAAACCCTGTGACGTCATATTTCTTGTCCCTTCGTGATCAAGCAGTTGGCGATCTTTTATAATTTTGTCCCTTATTGAGTTTTCCCATGCAAGAAAAATAAGTTTGAAAACATGCAAAAAATTTAAACAATCATAAATTATTTAAAAAAAAAACGTAAAATGTCTACAGAGGATCACAAACCACGCGGGAAAAATAGTAGTATACAAACAATAAAAACAAAGTGAATTGTGTGATTTGACCATTATGTACCGAATTTGGAAATAGGTCACGTAATTACTTTGCCATTGAAATGTCAGTGTACCGAGCTACCTTTCAAACAGAATAAGCTTGGCAATATTCACATCATCTATATTTTTAAAGCGATTTTGTGGCCTCTAAAATATCTACTAGTATTATAATTTTTTAAAGGGATTTGTGGCGTCCAACTTTTGCAAATGGCCACAACACATCAGACAAATGAAGAAGGAAATATTAAAATGTCGCTCAAAACTACTGCACCCTTGTGTTGGTATTTGAAATGTTTACAATTGGACAACTCGGGACATAACTGTTGTGGCAGCATATTTTCGTGAGAGGATGAGACCAAGAGACCAAGAGACATGGCAATTGTAGCTGGGCCTTATTAAAAATAGGCGAAAATTCCAATACTGCATTTATCTGACTGAAATTTCAGAGTAGCGGCTATTTTCCGTGATATTCTTTTGGTTTAAAATAATAAATTATTCGCCCAGACCATTTGCGCAAAATTAATTTCTTCCGTTTAATTTTTATAGGATTCTACACTTAGTCCGAACGTTCGCGAACGTTCGCGAGCGCCAAGTGTGGAGGGGTGGTTGGCATGTGATGGCTTGTGTTCGTGTTAGTTCGTGGGCGCTCGCCTCGGTGTCGTTTTTTTTTTTTTTTGAACAAGTCAATGGAAGTTGGGCCAACGCCCGTAATGTGTGCAGCTACACTTGGCCTGCAAGCAGTAACCCAAGAACATGCAGCGAAGTTATCTTGGTGTTTATATTTTCTTGGTAAACAACACAGAGTAAACTATAGCTGCCTGCAGTGTACCATAAGTACATCAATACTCTTTATAGCAGACACTTTCAGTTCATTCGTGTCTGATTCATCTAGTTCGCTTCGGCATTGGGAATCGCGTTTGCAGGCCAAGTGTGGATGGATGGTTCATTGGCATCTGAAAAAATTCGTCTTTGTTCGCATTCGTGTTGAAATTCGAGTTAGCCTGTCAAGTGTAGAGGTAGCATAACATATGCCCGTGTACTTCTGCTCCCTCCTTTTTTTCCACCGCTTTTTCGACACTTCTTTTAGGCCAGCGGCTGTCCTAAGTGCCTGGGTAGATAAAAAAAAATCAGTAAAATCATAAAAAGTGTAAATAAATTAAATGAGCTTAAATCTAACACCAAATTTTGTTCTTGATAACGTATGTGGAATTTTGCTCGTCTGCCTCCACTATAACCACAGTTGCTCTTCGGCAATCTCAATTACCAAGAACCGTAATCCCATTTCCTACCTCGTCCATTCCTCTCTGTACTATGGTGATGACATTCATGCTATTCACTTTAGCATTATATAGACATAGCAAATTTGTGCTTACAGATACACCAGTTATGTAATGGGTAGAGACTGGAAAATTTTGCAAGTTCAATTACAGGTCGGCTAGACTTTACCTCACTATGTTCACTGAATACTCTGCAAGTTTTAAGCTGTTGTTGCTCAACTGCATTTCCGTTTTTACACAATCAATCAAAATGCGATTTTATCCTATTTTCTGTTGCGGTATTTGGCATTTGTTCATATGTCTACACAGCGTGCGAAAGAACTGAGATCCGCCACTACATTTGCAAACTCAACATGGTTGTACATGCGTTGAGAGTAATGATTGCCCTAAAATTAATCCTACTAATATTATAAACGTGAAAGTTTGTAAGTATGGATGAATGGATGTTTGTTACTCTTTCACGTAAAAACTACTGAATGGATTTGAATGAAATTTGGCCTACAGCTAGCTTATAACCTGGATTAACACATAGACCCCATATTAATATGAAATTCCATCCCTAAGGGAGTGAAAAAGTGATAATTTGATTTTATAACAGAAATATAACAGAAAATATCATAGGTCATAGACATGCAAGTAGTGATTGAGTGTCATTTCTCTATGTCTGACACACGATCATACACATAGTAAGGTTTGGCAAATTAATATTTTTCTCCTTGGTGAGACCAGTCCGCTTAGTGGAGCTCGCAGCTGCTAGTAAAATAAAGGCGCTAATAACAGTTTTGTTCTTAACTTCGTAAATAGATAGAGTTGCCTTGAATTTTAAACGCACCATCGTTTGATGCGTTTGTCATGTCTTTAATTTTCGTTTGTTTGTGCCGTATGCGTTCCTATACCATTCAACCGATTGCGATGAAATTTGGTGATTTGTTATGCGCATGCCCATGAAGGTTACTGAGACAGTATAACTATTTTTCAATAGTTGGAGCAAGAATCGTGTCAAAAAATGTGTTTATTTCATTTTATATAGCGGCACTTCGTCTGTTTGTGTTGTAAAAGTGCGCACGCATGACACAATTTATTTAAATATAAAAGAGAGACAGAGATAGTGATATATATTTATAGAGTGAGATAGAGACGGAGAGATAAGTTGAGATAGAGCGAGGTATAGAGAATGAAATGGGTTATATAAAGAGATATACATATAGATGTATAGAGCTATATAGAGACGTATATATAGAAGATATAGAGACAGTGGGAAGTTTATATGTAGATATAAAGAGATAAATAGAGATAGCGAGATACATAGATGTATATAGATGTAGATAGAGATGAATATATATATAGAGAGATGGCTAGATGATTTGTATATGTGGAACTACTTCAAACATATAACGAAACAAAACTGAATGAGGCATTGCAATGCAGGTCGAGCATTAGCTAGATAATGGAATCTTTTCAATATTAGTAATCTCTTATTTTTCATCTTTTTTCTATATTGCTTTATAAAGTCTAAATTACATACAGACCAGGTAAATAACTATAAACTGGCAGAACAACGTCTGTCGGGATCTGAAAGTGATATACATTAATTTTCAAACTTGACATTCAAATTAAGAAGACAATTTCTAACTACATCTGATTTAGAAAAAGGTCCCCTTCACCCTGTGTTCAGCCCGGGCAACGCCGGGTATTGCAGCTAGTATATGATATTTCGCGTACCTAGTTATAGGCTGTTATTATTAGTTAATTACTCATATTCACATAAATGAGCTATATGACTGGCCTCAGGTATATCAATTGTAAAATATGTAATATACATTCAATATACAAGCAATTTTAATCATCGGTAGTATTTTATATAAGTCAAGATAGAACCATGAAGAATCCTATCGTTTAATGAACTTATAAAACATGTATTTTTCAATGCGTATTCAGCCTACCAGATATTTACGAGAAAAGTTTCTAGTAGGCTACGTATGAATATAAATTAATGAAATTTTCAACTAGGCATGTATAATTATAAATATAAAAATTTACCAAAAAACAAAACACATACCATAGATAATCCAGTGTATAATATCATTTAAAAAATTATTATTTTCAGAATATGTATTTCTAAGCACTATAGTAAAATGAAATTAACAAAGGCTGTTATATTTCGGGGGGAAAAAAATTCTTATTCATGATTGATGGAATTACGATTTTGACCGTGTAAAAAGTTTAAAAGCGAATCACGAAAGTTCGGTGCAAATGTTACCGATTTCTGATTGGGCTAGAGAAAAAATTAAATTTTCGTGAGCGACAGCAACCATTGGTTGGAGAGACACTGCTGGTATGTGCGTATAGAATTGAAATATAAAGTAAGCTCAAACTGTTTCAGAAAAATATCACGGGATACATAAATAAGTTGACTACACCACAAACATACTATATACCTTAACAGAGCACACATATAATTCACTTATCTCAGTCTCGTAACATTTAAATTATGGCATGCAGTATGATCGTAGTAACAAGCCTATTATGTTTCATTTCACATTAGATTTATTAATCCTAACAGAATAAATGTAATTAGTAAAACGATCAGCTTTTAGATTGTAAGATACTTCGGGGTTATTTTACATTACGATAAATCCCATGTGGCATCGCAAAGTAAACTAACGAGGCCAGCCGGCCTACTATATATATATATATATATATATATATATATATATATATATATATATATATATATATATTATAATATTCTTTTTTTTCTTCAAGTGCAAAATTTATTTAACTAAGTTAGGAAAACACATTAACCACAAATTTCTTGCCGTTCGGGTTTATAACAGTGAAATTTTCTAAAACAAGAACAATGTAGTCCGAGGTTTCAGTGCGTGTATACAGATTTTCACATAAACGTTTTCGTGCAAGAAGTATTATATTATTAAAAATAATGAATTTATGTTTATAACAGGGTTTAAAATTAACTTCCGTTAATTTCTACTCACTTAAGTATTCATGTCCAGGGAAACATTATACTATAGAATTTTATTATTACTAAAATGGTGTTTGTTTGGTTATAGTGTCGTGCTATTTTGTACGATGCTGTCTGCAATTTCCATGGATTGCCGAGTCTCTGTTGCGATAACAGTTTTTACTAGCACATTCTATTAAATAAATATGCATCATGTTCTACAGCAAAATAATGTATATATATATGAAAATTAAAATTAAATGTATACCTTCAAAGAAAGCTCACATGTCATAAATTAAAATTAGTTCTGCGAATCTAATATATTAAACTGAACTAGTATTATAAAAAATTATTACTTATAAACATTATAATATAATCAATTTACATTTTACGCATATTCATAAAATTGCTTTCCTTTGTACTTATACGCAGCCTTGTGACCGGAAATTAAACCAACATACTCATTGTTTTAAATATGACTTGTAGCGCCACCTGTTATGGTTAAACTGAACTAAATGATCCTTTACTTGTGCTAAACATGTTGTTACGAGATATACTACTAGTCACGCCATCTATGCGCCAAATGTGAACGAAGTATTATTCTGAATATTTTAGAGATTAAATTTATGTATCCGAATGTCGTTTTGCCTAAAGTCGTTTTGCCTAAAGTCGTTTTGCCTAAACTCGCATAGCACCACTCCACATTCTCAGGCAGTGATCAAACCTTACAGTCATTTTGCCTAAATTCGTTCTACCTAAAGTCTTTTGCCTAAAATTCTAGGCATCTGTTTAGCTTGCCCTACAGTCATTTTGCCTAAAGTAATTTCGCCTAAAAGTCGTTTTGCCTAAAGTCTTTTGGCCTAAGGTCGTTGTGCCTAAAGTCGTTTTGCCTAAAATTCTAGGCATCTGTTTAGCTTGCCCTACAGTCATTTTGCCTAAAGTCATTTCGCCTAAAAGTCGTTTTGCCTAAAGTCTTTTTGCCTAAAGTCATTTGGCCTAAAGTTAGTTTGCCTAAAGTCGTTTTGCCTAAAGTCGTTTTGCCTAAAATTCATTTTGCCTAAAGTCATTTCGCCTAAAGTCGTTTTACCTAAAGTCATTTTGCCTAAAGAACATTTTAGGCTAAATGACTTTAGGCTAAAGGACGTGTACTCGCTACGAACTATCTTAAGCGGATGACCAACCCACCAGCGACCAGTGTTTTTCTCAAGATCATGTAGAACGAATAGAACTAATTATCAATGTAATCATCGGATCCATCCAATTTTGAGTGTGAAAATCATAATGCAAATGTTTATATTTCAAACTAAGAATGTAAATTGTTTTAAATAATCGCGGGCCGGCCCCCTTTTCGTTTTTCTTTTTGTTAATCTTTGAAACTTGTTAAAACCTTTTGTATGTAAAATAATGGAAACAAGATAATTCATCAGGGCAAATAAAACAGGGAAACTATAGATCAAGTTAATCGTGTAGTTTTTATTTATTGATTTTAACGATCCCCTAACTTCCTCCTTGCTTGTTACAGGAAGTTCCTAAATTCTGTTTGTTCCCCACCTCGTGTCGCCTCTGGTAAATCAATTTATTTAACTTATTTTATTTTATCCAGCAAGTTTCCAAGGCTCCTTTTAATTAATTCAAAATAATTCTAGTTTGAGGCACGAGGGGTGTTACAATGTAAAACATATTGTTGATTGAATGTCTTTGTGGCTAATATGAAATCTGTAAAGTCCCCTGCCATATATTTCAGGATATTGTTGTCTGCCCACAATATATTTTCTGATACTCATCAATGATATCTGGGAAGCCATACACGTAACCAGAATGTTCTCTTGTGGTCTTTGGTCTGAGGAAACTCCCGTAAAACCCATCGTTGTTAACGCCAATAACTTTTCCTATGAAAAATCTTCTTGAATTATGTCCACCTTCTACGAAGGAAACAAGCATCCATCGATCAATCTTCACCTGAAAGTTAAGAATTTCGAATATTAGTAAAGAATGTACAACAAATACTATTTAACACAAGTTTATTGAAAGTAGTTAATTTTTTCCTACTGGTCGTACATGAGGGAAAGTCTTGCCAAATTTCCATACTTTTGGAGTTGGTTTTTCCTTCATACTGACACTTTCTGGTGTACAAGAAGTTTCATCAATGTATGTGTTCTCGTTACCATTTTTCTTTTTTTCTTTCCTTTTATTTGTGGTTTTCTGATATTCTCTATTAGCACATCTTTTTCGTTTCTTATCAAGTTCGTCTGCTTTTAATTTGTCTTTCTTCTCCATAAACTCTCGCCATTTCATCGATGAAATAGCACTTGGAGCTCTTTCTTATGGTTGATTCTTTTTAATATTTTGAATAGGTTGTGGGAATGGTAATATCTAATTCACTCAATTTAGTTGTGTTTTCCAAAGAAATTTCATCAGTTGTAGGACTACTATCATCTGGCATACTATTGAGAAACTTCTTGGCCTTTTGGATTTCCTCAAGTACATGGTCAGTATTTACTCCCCTCTGTGAAAGCTGTGGTCTTAATTTAGAGATTGCCAACTCTGCAGCAGACATCAGTTCTTTACCTAATGGATATGATGGAACTAGAACTGGTTCATTGAGAACTTCAAGTCGATTCTGAACACATTTGCGGTAATCTACTGCATTTGGTTCAAAGGGTAGAGTCCACACTTTAGGAAACCATTCTGAATGCTCTCCCGTAGTGAAGGTTGTTCAAGTACGTTTGCTAATAATGGACAAAATGTTCGTTTTGTCACACAAGTATTTGTGTTTTCTGGGCGCTGCTGCCACTCCTCTACTGTCTTTTTCCACTCCGACTTAAGTGGCTTGAAAACACTCACATCTGCTGGTTGCATTACATGGGCAGTGTTGGGCGGTAAAGCATATAGTATGATACCATTCTTACTGCAAAAATCACCCAGGTCCATTGTCAAATGTGACCTGTGGCCATCCACAAACAATAGGACGGGTTTCGTAACATTTTCACTCTCCAGCCACTTATTTACTCCATTGGCTATGTATTCGTAAAAAATTTCACTTCTCATCCAACCACTTTCGCTTCTCCCTAAAAACCATTCTTCAGGAATACTGTTAATCACCTCGCGAGGAGGCCTTACATATGGGAAAACCACCATTGGGAAAAGAGTTTGGCCACTGGCTGTAAAACCAAAAGGACAGTAATAGTCTCTTTCTCATTTCCCAATTTCACTTCATACAAATCTCTCCACCCTTTCGGAACTATCACTCTGCCACTCTTTGGACATAAACTAAAACTTGTTTCATCTCCATTCAGTATCCGACTTGGGTCCTGCAAGATATCCTTGGCATTGCACTCTTCCAAATATTCTTCCAAGTCTCTGAACCATTTTAGTATAAATTCTTCAGTAACGATTGCACGGCCCTTTGTTAAACTTTCAGCAGTTCTGCAGACCAAATTTGGGTGTCGCTTCATGAATGCAGCATACCATTTCTTTCCAGGGCAGCTGTCCCTAAAAGGAGTTTCTCTGTTTGATGCCTTTATTATTTGTTGCACAGTATTTAACAGCTCCTCTCTTTTTCTGGGGAAACCACTTTTAGCTAAATTTTTTAGCCATTTAACAATTTTTATTTCTTCTTCTTCTGTCAAAACTGTGGGCGGTCCCAATTTCCTTGGACCCTCTTTAACTCTTCCATGAAGCCGATCTTGTAGTGAACCTCTTGGCACCCCAAACTCACGACTTGCTGCCCTAATACCCTTTTCATTTTCTCTTATTGCATGTAAAGCTTCAGCCATAGCATCTTCAGTGTAACTGTGGATGACACATTTTCCTGATGCTGCCATCTCTTAAGGGCGTATGTCCCGTTCCAGGTCATTATTTTAGATTTATATTAATCGCTGATCAACTTTAAGACATTTTCAATCGTTTAACTTTCACGATGAAAAATATATATAGTTGCATACTTTTTGCATAATTAGCTGCCAAAGTTACATTTTTAACCTTTTTGGGTTGTACAAATAAGGAGAATTTAATTTATTGCAGAACTGAAACTTTTTAGGATTAACTGCTATGCCACTGGCTACTTCAAGAAATGGTTTGCATTTCTTTCAGAAAATATTGATTAATTTTACCTGACATTTCAAAATTCTCAAAATTTGTATGATCTTGACAGCCAAGAAACATTAAATGAGTTTTTGTGATATAACTCATATTATTTGTATTAACACGTTTTCAAAACACTGCTGCTTTTTCGATTGAATTGGACAATTCGATACTTAAGACACATATTAGATGGTTGCAGAATAATCACAACCACCCTCTGTAAGCATGGGGTAGTTAAGATAGTGTTAGTTAAGCTGGCAAAACAGGTTTAAGAACATTACACATGAAAAAAACTGAAAAAAAGTAAGTGGGAAGACAAATGTATGTGGGATTATACACTCACCTGTCTAGCGAATTTCGTTGACATGCCTCAGAAAAATTTGTGGTCTCGAGATTATCCCAAATCTGAAATTTTGTACAGTGGCAGAATCAACATTTCTGATTAACATATCAAAAGTTTATCGCCACAAACCTTGTGCGTCACACTAAATACGTGCAGTTAAGTTCAAAATGACATTTTCTTGCAACGATCCACAGAAATGATTTTTCAAATGCAATTTATGTAGTAGTCTTTCAGTATGATTACGAGTCCATAGGCGTGCCCAGACATTCCATTAGGGGGGGGGGGCTGCTAAAATTTTAAATCAGAAGCTGAATTTAGAATGTTAAATAGCCTAAATACATTCACTCATTGACTTGTTTATATTTTGTGCAGTAACAACGAGATATGTTTACTAGTTAATATTTATATCCGTATAATTTTAACAATCTTGAAAATATGTTTTTTTTTTTTTTTTCCATAGACAATGTTTAAAGGGTACTTACACATTTTCCCCCCTCGAATTTTCCAATAACTTGGTCCAGATCTACCTTGAAATGAACTTCTTTTTAGTGAATGCAAACACAGAAATTCAGACAACAGAACTTTAACAAACCTCTTAAAATAATTTTTTTTTGCTTTGAAATACATACATAATCATAAAAAAAAAAAAAATTAAATCAAAATTCTAGATGACACAGACGACACTCAACTCAAGAATAAATTTCTGATATCTTTAAATTAATACTACTGAAAGTTGGGAGTTTAAGATTAAATGGAGAGTATGTAGGGCATTCAATTGATTACAAACACTGACAGTTAATTTTTTTTTTCTATTTACGCTCATTAAGGAGATTCGTTCAAGAGATCAAATGAATTTTACCATGTTGTGTTAGTAAATACTAAATGTTTATTCTCAATATATGTTCTAATCTATATTTTAATGTTAAGGGCGCCGTCTGGCTGGAGGATTATGCTCGTTTGAGCCACATAAGTCGAGGAGCGATAAGGGTCAACACACACGCTTCAAGTGCCCCGGCTGCGCCTCTACTCACAAGGCACCAAACTTGCGTGCAGCGTTTTCGTCCCACGCTTTGCCATGGGACTTTAAGTGGTGCGCATGTCGCTCTGGTGGTTTCACTGGTTTTTACATATAATATTTCAAGATACAGTAGTCTGAAAAAAGCCATTTTTGGCCATTTTGAAGGCCTTTGGAAGAATGTTTGCAAAAAAACGCGGGAGCTTGAAAGCACCATAGTCCGACATAGCCTGATGTGTGATTTCTTTTCGTACGAGGTGGACGCACGTGAATTAAATTTTGTAACGAACAGTACGACAAATACTCTGCAACACCGTTTGCGCGCGAGGCAGACACTACCGTACAAGTTATGCATTAATGTTACATGCAAAGTGGCTTAATCATTAATTTCCGTTATTTGAACAAGGGCTCATCGCATAGAATTCGTACACAGCTAGTAGCCATGGCATTGAATATATATAATATTCAATGGCCATGGCCTCTCATGGCCATGAAAATGTGCACATATAATCATCTTTAATCTGCTTTGTAGATCAGGCTGGCGCAGACATACAATTGAATTAGCACAAAAATAGCGCATACGCAGTCATTGGACACACGTTCATCAGCACGTAACTACAGACTGCATTAAAATATCAAATTTATGTACATTCATATCGAACGTTTGTATGATGTTATAATACATACCGCGCCTCAAGTTTACACCTAGCCATAAGGAAAAGTTGTGGCTAGCCTTCCCTTAGCCTAATATCTTGGAAATCGAAAATCAGATAATTATGTGACTGTGGGGTTTTATTAGACGTAACGAAAGCCAAAATAAAGAATTACAGATTCCAGGATGTACATTTCTCCTTTAAATTAACTGTGTATTGTGTATTAGTTGAGAGTGTTTTACGGCCCTTTAATAGCAACATCTTAAGAGCCGATAAGTGTGATATTAAGTGAAGAACACTATGTCCAAGCTAGGATTTGAAGCCCGGACCCCTCACACCGCAGACCAGCGCCTAAACGATTACACTATGGGGGCCGGTTACAGATAAACAGGTATAGGTTACAGGCGATCACTGATTTACAGAACTATATTATTAGGAATGTCCCTTACGTGATTACAAAATAATTAGGGGGGGGGGGATTTAAGTCATGTTGTACCTATTGTTATGTACTATGTAATAACAAAACGACGCACAAAAATCAAACTGTTTCCATTTTCAACGAAGTCTGATTCATCTTAGTTTTAAGTTTTGACAACTATTCAGTTTTTGCTACTAAAATAAATAAATTTTTGAGAGGGATAGGAGAACCCCGAGAAAACACGCCTACTTGTGGCATCACCCTAGCGCGATTACTATCACGTGCGAAAAGCTGGGAGTGATTCCGCCGGAAATCGAACTCGGAGCATCTTGGTGAAAGGCTTATTCTCTTACCACTTACAAAAAATTTTATGATATGTACCTGGTTGGTAGAAAATTACATTCTTTTCTAGCATTATTTCGTACTTTTTAAAATGATCCTCACACGACAGAACAATGAAACTAATTGCACTTTTTTATAATTGATTTTCTCGGGTGCATATTTTTGTTAAGTAGTTGAAAACTAAGAAATACATATTTGTTTAATCTAAACTAAAAAATTCAAACATACATAGGCTACCTATCCATCGCTAAAATAACGGACCACTGCAAATGAAGCACTCATTCATATTAACATTTTAAAGGCACACCAAAAAAGTTTTTTCTACTGTGCTTGACCTGATCTGGCGAAGTCGGAGAAGTCACTGTTTTAAACGAAACAACAATCGTGACAGGTTGGATGAGTTTTCCAACGGATATCGGGTAGAAATCCCGCAGATAGTTTTTAAATCCAGGAAGAAAAAAGATTTAAAAAAAAAGAGAGAAGAAAGATTATCTTGTGTTTACTGGCTACAATCGCATTCTAACTTTTCATAGGCTGCAGTCTGCACGTATTTATGACAGCGATATTGGACGCTATTTATACATGTTGATAACTTCCCCCATTTGTGCCACAGATGCAGGAGAGCAATAAACATTCCCGCGTGTAAACTGTCTGACCGAATTCAAGTATAAGCTATAGACCATTTTAAGGGACCTCATGATTTAAATAAACTAAGGCGGCTGTATTTCCAGAACGATAAAATGTTTAAAAATATTGTTAATTAGCACGCTGCAACACTGAAACACAGTTTGAGTGTCACAGTGCCAGGAATATACGAATATTAACGAACGCATTAGAGAAAATGCCGATCTGAGTGATTACATTAGGGGGGGGCATGGTCCACCTGCCCCCCCCCCCCCCCCCCCTTATAGACACGCCTATGTATAACTCATATACATTCTAGAAACATTGCCCAGTAGTATGTTTTGGTTCCTCCGGGGACAGGCTTTAAGGCTGTGAAGCCGATGAGCCGACCACCATCTTTGATGGTCACGTCATGGCGGCCATCTTGGATGACCTTGAACTTTACCTTAACCTTTTACCTGCAAAATTTGCCCAAAATTCGCCAAAATACCCAAAAATTTCAATTTTTTTTTTTTAAAAAACCCCGCCAAAAAATTACAAAAATTTGAAAAATAATGAATTTCTCTTTTCGAGGGTAAAATTCCCGTTTAGAGGGAAAATTTACTATTTTTAGTCCTTAAAAATACCAGCAGCAAGAAATGTTTATATAGAGGCTTAAGCATCATGTCTACAGCCTCCGATAAGCCTCTGACGTCATCATGGAATATGTCATCATGGAATATGACGTCACCGTTGCAATTTCCGTTACGTCCGCCATCTTGAAAATCTTTATTTATTATCCAATTTTAGTGAAAAAAATTTAAAAAAAAAAAAAAATAAAAAAAATTCAATTAATAAAATTTTCATAAAAAATATTTTTAAAACATACATTTATGACATGGAGCTTGCGGTGTCCTTGGTGCAAACTTAGTGAGGGCAAAAAAATTATAAAAATGGTGACCGTTCCTTCTCTCATGGTAGCTGCTGGCAGACTGACTGCCTGCTTGTGAACTTCTCATTTGCAGGACAATGATAAAGTTCTAGAACTAGCCAGAATTTTTTTGTATTTTTTTCAATTTTTTCATTTTTATTATAAATTTTTTCTGTGATTTTCTGTTATTATGTAAAACATGTAATGGTTTGGTCCGTGTTTTCCCGATTATTCTTGTTAATATTATGATGGTTTTCCGCGTGCTCCCGATTATTCTTGTCAATATTATGACTTTCTCCGTGTGCTCCTGATTATTCCCGTGTTTTCTCCAAGTGCTTCTGGTTATTTATGAAAAACCGATCTCTGTATGAATAATTGTTTACCTAATGAGACATGCCATTTTATCCAGAGTTGCAATTAAATTGTGAATTTCTGCTACTAAATCAGCACTTGTAATATTTTTAACAGTTGGAATTTAAAAAAAAACATAACTCAGTCCGATAATATGTGATAAGACGGACGAGAAACACTATCACGAAGGACGAACTTCCTTGTCCTTGGTGTCTAGCGAAGCCATCATTCTTTTGCGATCGATAGTGAGCATCCCGCATCCCACATAAAATAAATAAATTATGACACAACACAACAAGTGACGACATCTTATGCTAATAATCGAGACTACTTGTAACAAGTTCTTTTGTATGAGATAACTCTCGTCGCTGACTGGAGCTAATGTAGCCAGTTGGAGCCATGTATCCTTGAAGCATCGTACCCTTGTGTTGTGTGTCTCACAACATTTTTTTTGGCGTGACAACGTCTAATAAATTGATGAAAGCCGGCTGCACGCACGAAAAAGTGTCCCGTAACGCACCTTGTCCCGTTACGCTGTGTCCCGTTACGCTCATTGTACGCTTGCGCCGCATCTATCTCTCTTCCACTCGATTGGAACAACCATCGATTTGACTTTTTCGAGGGACATTAAACTTGAAACACTCCCATTCGTTTCCTACTTTTCCTATCATCGTCCTATTCCTAACAGAATAACACAGATTGGAAGAAGTTAAATAGCAAACAGGTAAAAAAGTTATAGTTAAAATAATCTGTTCGTTAAAGTAATAAACCTATTTTAATTAATGAGTGCAAATAAAAGTAAATTTATCAATTGAATTGTAGATTTTATTTCACTCCTTATTTGTATCTACCTATACAAAATAGTGATAATTCAATAAAAATGATTCAATTTTATTCATAAAAGTATGCAATCATTTCATCAATTTTTTGTTATGATGTTGTCACGTTAAACTAACGTCCGTAAACCGACTTTACAGACAACCAATTTTTTATCATGTAATTTGTAATAAAAATGAAACATCCATTCCTCAGTTAAATAATATACCTCCAAACAACTGAGAAGCACTAACAAGCAAGACGAACTTCCTTCTCCTTGTTGTCTAGCGAAGCCTTCCATCTTTTACGATCGTTAGTGAGCATCCCACATAAAAGAACTAAATGATATTTACCTGCAAGCAACTTGTGGCGTCATCTGTTGACAATAATTGGGACTACCTACTTGCAACAATTTCTTTTGCATGAGATAACTTAACTCTCGCTGATGAAATATTAAAAAAATTATATTTAAGTAATGGATCTAATTTAAAACTCTTAGTTTGCATCTGGCATTAGTCTCACTAACTAATATGTATGTTTTGCAGCAAAGAATTTATTTAATATGAAAAGTAAGAATACATAAGCCGAATTCAAGTAGATCTTTCCTACTTTGTAAAAATGATGGACTCCTAAAAAGGAAGCATGAAGACGATGAAGAAACTTCGACATCATCGATATCTAATTCTTACGGTAATCTGGGCGAAGACGATGCCTTCTACGGTGATAGCTACAGTGACTCTGAGGCTGTTGACAAAGGCATAGCCTGTGATGAAGCACCTAAATTTGACAAGATCGAAGACTGTGACGGTGTCCTGAAACCAAAACGATGGGAACATCGCGTTATAATAAATAAATCTGATAAAGCTTATTATGATCACTGGGACGATAGTGATACTAAAAGTATTTATAATAAACATGCAAGGAAGATTGTAGCAAAGAGATTGATTACACATCATGGAAAGATCCAAACAAATTGGTTGACCGGCTAAGATTCTACATGGCTCGCTTTGTGCAGGAAACTATTCGTGCATCAAAGAAATATCCTTCATAATCAAAGAACTGAGGGAAGCTGGCTACATATAATAATGACTTGTTTTACTTGCATTTGTATAATGCCGAGAAATAAATTAAATATTTAAAGTAAAAATTTAATGATTCATTTCTTGTATTCTGATTTCTAACTAGGACTTAGCTCTCGTAACACAGCTTCCTCTTTTTATCGTGCTTCCAAATGAGCGTCCTTTTCGTTAAATGTGCTTCCTTTGGTTGATTGTGCTTCCAAATGTGCTGCCTTTTTGATAGTGATTCCAAATGTGTTTCCTTTTTGTTGATGGTGCTTCCAAAATGTGCTTCCTTTTTGTTGGTTGTGCTTCCTTTTCTTTGATGGTGCTTCCGATTGTGCTTCCTTTTCAATGATTGTGCTTCCTTTTTTCGATTGTGCTTCTTATTGTGCTGCCTTTTCGATGATTGTGCGTAGTAAAATTTGCAGTGACTGAATATTTACTAGTTCAAAACCACTTGGTTTTGATAAAATATTTATCAAAGTCACTTGGTCCTTTCGTATGCGTAAAACATGTAACATTGGTCTAATTGAATATAATTAGCTGTCGATGAAGAAGGTCGTGAGGTTCGGAAATGACTGGTCTATATGTCTGATATTGTTTATGACCCGGTCTCGCGGTCCGAAGATGCTTGGTCTATATGCATGGATGGCTTTGTACATGAACGGTTTAGAGGTTATTCTAAGTATCGAATAACTAGACTTTCATGTTAGGCATAGTGGCACCGTATTTATTTAGTTGGTCAGGTGTATTGTCTTGAGTTGTTTTTCATAGAGTGAATGATTAATAAACTCTGCGAAAGGTAATGGAAACCAGAATATAAAATTTATTTAATATTTATTTACACTTGTCACAAGTCAAGAACTAAACCGAGGACAGAAACCCATATATTCAATATGTAAATTAATGAGTTATTTTTCAGTGAATTTTGGATTTCCCCCCGAATTTATAGGTCAATAAACACAAATTTGCAAGATGGCAGTCCTAATGGCTTACTGAAGGCTGGTAGTAGAGGATTTTAAGCCTCTTTTAGGATTTAAAACATGATTTATTGACGTTATTATTTTTTACATAAAATTAATTTTTTTTGTATCGCCCAGGGATTGAACCAAGGACAGGAATCGATCGAATCAATCATTACTTTAATGAGTGAATTTTTTGATAAATTTTGGATTTTTTCCCCGGATCTCGAGCTAAATAATTACACCATTCCAAGATGGCGCCCAAATTTCAAGATTGTGGGTGCCTCGGTAATAATACATGATTTCTGTACTCTAGTGGTTAAGAATTACACTAACATGGCATCAGCACACTCCAGTAGCTGAAAACAATATGTGGCCTCCAGCAGACGAAAACAATATGGCTGACGTGACATCATACCAGCTGATGAGATATATACCTTGGTATTGGTGGTGGGAGGCCAGTTGACAGGTGGCTTCCATGGAAAAATACTCTATCTATCGAAAAACAATTTAATTTTGCTCTTACCAGTTTCGAACCAAGGACTTCAAGGCGTAAGTGCGTTTTAAAATATTATTTTATTAAAATGTTCTTAATAAAATTTCTTTATAATATTTTTATTTTTTCCATATTTCTACCATAAATATTACGGTTTTTAAGATGGAAGCCGTAACGAAAAGTGCAACAGAGTTTTTTTTAATTATTTATTAAAATTTAATTAATAATTTTTTTATTAATTATTTAAAATTTTCCCGATTTTCTAGCATTAAAATTATAGTTTTTCAAGATGACATATATGATGTCATTCTGGATAAAAATATATATACACCTTGACATAAGTGGTGGGGGTCAGTCTGCCAGCAGCCACCATGAGGGAAGGAACGGTCACCATTTTTATAATTTTTTTGCCCTCGCTAAGTTTGCACCAAGGACACCGCAAGCTCCATGTCATAAATGTATGTTTTAAAAATATTTTTTAATTAAAATTTTATTAATTGATTTTTTATTTATTTTAAATTATTTTGCACTAAAATCGGATAGTAAATAAAGATATTCAAGATGGCGGACGTAACGGAAATTGCAACGGTGACGTCATATTCCATGATGACATATTCCATGATGACGTCAGAGGCTTATCGGAGGCTGTAGACATGGATGCTTAAGCCTCAATAAAAACATTTCTAGTCGCTGGTATTTTTAAGGACTGAAAACAGTAAATTTTCCCTCTAAACGGGAATTTTTCCCTCGAAAAGAGAAATTCATTAATTTTCAAATTTTTTGTAATTTTTTTGGCGGGATTTTTTTCCAAAAAAAAATTGAAATTTTTGGGTATTTCGGCGAATTTTGGGCAAATTTTGCAGGTAAAAGGTTGAGGTCAAGTTCAAGGTCATCCAAGATGGCCGCCGTGACGTCACAATCCAAGATGGTGGTCGGCCATCGGCTCCACAGCCTTAAAGCCTGTCCCCGGAGGAACCAAAACATACTACTTTGCCCTACGTGGTAATAGTGATAAAAAGTATACAGTTTTAATATCTTACCATCTAACAAACAATGTAAATCATTAAGGTTAAGAAAAATCATTTTATTCAAATTTATGGTAATACAAACACAAGAAGAACCCAAGGTGAAAATTACCTTAATAAAAGTGGTTCAATATTTCTTAAGCTTTAAATTAATAAATTTTACGAGTGTTTGGTACAATCAATCTGACCGGTAAAGTGTCCCGAACTGCGTAGTGTGTACTTCTCTGCGGCGGTGCTGAACTCACTCGGGCTGGGAATATTTTCGCTCTTAACAACCAAAGGCATCATGAATTATCACAAAACTGTAACTTTTGTACAGAATAAATCAGAAGTGTATATCGCAAACCTAGATAAAATAAAAGTTGCAGGATTTGATTTGCTTATGTCCAGGGGCGCAACAACAGGGGGGGGGGCAAGGGTATTTTGCCCCCCCCCCCCTCTGAAACCTTGAAATGGGGGCAAACGGGGGCAAAGAAAGTGCTGTGTAATCAATTTTTAGATAATAAAACTGCTTAAATAGCACCATTTTCCACCTTGAAATACAAATTCTCCCGGGGGAGGACCCCCGGACCACCCACTTCAATAGGGGGATCGATGATTCTTTATAAAAATGTATATTGCCCCCCCCCCCCCCCCTTTGGAAATTTAGTTGTTGCGCCCCTGCTTATGTCAAATGGTGTTGTAGTGTGTTTCACTCTTTAATCTGTAAGATATTAATTAAATAAATAAACAAACAATGCACTAATTACTGGGACCAATAGCGTTATTTCTATGGACAATATTTATAATATTTTCGTGTAAACGTTCACAGCGAGCCTTGAACATCATTTTTAACGGACAGCATTCGTTGGAAACGAGTGCAGTTTGATTAGTGTAATGTACAGCAAACTTAGTTCAATTTTTTCTTCACACACCATACTGCTAAGATAATAAGAACACGAATTCGCTACCGACAATATTCAATCTGATCCCCCCCCCCCCCCAAAGTTTGGACAAACTGCGAGGAGCAGACTCGTACGTCAGTAAAGAGAAAGGCTAGTTTCCTTCATTATTACTGGTACAGACACCCTCTCGCCGTTAGCGCCATGATTGCCAAGAGCATGCAAAAACATCACCCGGCTCTTTACCACTTTAAAGATCCAATGAAGGCACACAAAATACATCAACTTAAGATAACTAAATCTTTTATGCTAAATATTAACACTATTGTTTTATTTATCTTTGTAAATAATATTTATCAATAATATTATAAAATTAAAAAAAAAATCCCTGACTTATAACTTAACGATGCAGCATTTGTTTCATTTTTGATGCAGTCGTAAACTTATTTTGAAGAATTAAATTTCTTAAAATATATATACATAGCATATAGAATATATGCTTAGTTAAAATTTGGCATTGTTCAGATCGAAAGTAAAATGATGCTTAAAAAATTAATGTTAGTTATTTAATTAATTTTCAAATTTTAATAATACAATTTTTGTAACAATTTATTTAACCACAGATAGTAGTAAACCAAAGTTCTCGAATAGTTTTATACATAACAATTCCTGACAGAAATAATTTAGGTAGTATTAAATTTTATGTTGTATCAAAAATGTTTCATATAAGAGAATCAATAGAATATAATATTTGTTAGATGTCACTTAGATATAACCTATCATATGAATATATATAATGTCATATGAATATTTATAATGTCGCCCCGACCGTTAGTGCTTAGAACCACCGCAGTTCGACACACCCTGCGACGCTCGTTTCACCCTAGGCTCTATAAATTTACTGTCTTAAAGCTAAAAGAATAAGCAAAAACATTTTTGAAGAATTTTTTCGCATGGGGTCTTTATTTTTTGTGTGAATTGTATTTTTGTCTGGGTGCCATAGATAAAAATATGTATTTCATAAATTAATTGATTTAAAACTTGTCTTTAATATTAAGGCTCGGAATATTTGTCAACATTAATGTGTAAACTAGCGTTTATATATTGTTATGGTATGTTTATAGAAAATATACTTACATTAAAAACTGCATACATGGAAAACATTTTAATGGATTGCTGTAAGTCGCTATTATCTAGGACTTAATCGCTCGTTTTCGGTGTTACGCACAAGGTCAACAGCGGTAAACTTTCAGTATGTTGTTGAGCATAGTCGACTCTTCCTGTGTGCAAAAATTCAGCTTGGACGCATTTTTCACAGGTTTGTGCCTGTTTATGTCTTCGTTTTCTGGACTATACTTCTTCCTGCTGATTCTCACACTGTCCCTTGAACCTTCACAAGTGTTTTTTTTTTCTGTGTCTAACCTTCAAGGTCAGACAGCAGCTTACTTCATCACGAGTGTGAAGCGGGAACAGTTCCGTGGACTAAAGGCAGGGGGTGCCAGTGGGGTGCGTGCAACACAGGCACAACTACTGTACAGTCCGAGAGAAGAGTGTTGTAGGCAACTGACGAATAACAAAAACAGTGTTGCAAAACTAGATATTGTTTGGAAGTTGCAAATTACTTGAAAAATCAAAACTGATGTTATTTTACAGATCAAGTTTCAAACTAGCAATTAACAATCTCTGAAATTTTTCCATTGGGAGATTAATGGTGGTTTTTATCAAAATAATAATGTCTAATTCAAGCGACATTAATGATTACAGAAAACATTTGGCAATTGATTTATCACTTTCATTATAAGTTATTTTGTTGGGCAAATTGTACCAATCACATCAAATACAATTCTTTAAGGAAAAAAATGGATAGTTAATAAAAACATTGGTACACAACAACCCTGAATTATCAACTTTGAATTGAAATATTTTAAAAATTATGCGTCTTAAACAAAACAAAAATACTACAGTTTTAAATAGTCCATGCACAACTCTTTTATGTGGAAAAATAAAATAAAAATCTGTGAAATAGGCATTAACATTTCAATTTCGAATTAATTTAAAAATCAATTATTCCTCATTTTTTTTTAAATTTTCTCTATGTTACGTTTGGGTTAGTGTATAAAAATAAAATAGCGAGTTTTGATGTGTGTATAGTGAGTATTATGAAAGTGTTATGCCTGTAGACTTCGGTAGAGAAGCGCGGGTAGGTATCTACATGGGTTAGTTCTTAATGTAGCATGGACGTGGACGAAATTTATTCGAATTTTAACCATTTTCATAATTTATATTTAAGCGTGGCTGAACACATTGTTTAAATACTGTTTATAGATTTTTTAAGGCGAGAGCCTACGAACCCCATTTTTATCTGAGGACGATTCTACACATCTCAGACTCTCCAAATCTAGGACCGAAACTGTAGGGTACATTACGTAAAAATTCGAAGACGCCAGAAACACAAGACGAACAACGTAAAATTACAATGTTTCCCAACACTTGTTTGCAAAATCCACAAGACACAAATACCTACTCAATTAAAGCATATGCCAACTTTCAACTTCTTGTGTTTCGGCTTGCGTTTCCACCTCCTACATACTAACAAAACAGTGTTGAGAAAACTTTGAAATATGCAAACGTTACGTATAAAAAAGGCTACGATTTTTTTATAACATGCGTTAAGTTTTTGCTTATTTAACTATCACTCAGTGAAAGCCAAGTGACATTTTAAAATAAAATAATTAAGTTTTTATACGTGTTCGAGAAACCTTAATAATGAAAATAACCAGTAAAGGACGTTACAGTTTCAACATGTAGGATTGGTGATGTTACTTGCGTGTAAAATAGACTACCGACCCTTTCTTACTTGTTAGTGTGTTGCGTCCTTGCTCTCTTATATTTCTTAGGGAAATTAGAAAACCAGTCTCAGGTCTATAAGCATGCTTTTCCTTGATGCAGGAAACAAATTATGATTTTAAAAAAAATTATTTCACAACAAGACATTAGTTTGAAGTAAAACAGTCTAAAGTTTTACGTAAAAACTAAATATGAAATACCTTTTCTACATGGAATGAAGTATTATATATATGTGGAGATCTGAACTTAATAAAAGGACTCTCAAGGCTAGTTTACACATTTTCAAACTCCCTTTCGGAACAGGCTACATGTGAAGGTATATTTCGAAGTTAATAATTATTTTCTTTTTTCATTTAGTAACTTTTCGCATGTATTAGAAAGTTCAAGAAAACACCATTTACATAATATCCTATAATGTAATCAATTTTTACAAAAAGGATTAATCTGACATTTTCACACATTTCATAATCATTTATTTCAACCACTTTAAATAACAGTTAGTCTTACCAAAATATATTTGAAACCACTTGAATTTGTCAAAATTAATACATTTTATTTATATTTTAGGTGGATTAGATAGTACACATAGTAAGGGCGTTACAAATTGTTTCCCCAACCAATTTTTTCCCCACCCTATCAGTAATAGTAAATTCGCCGCCTGAGTGTTGGAGTGTTCTATGTCCACTTTTTAGGTTTTTGATGCTATGGACACGAAATTAATATTAGTATTCATTTGTACTATATCCACACACGTCTACGCACATAAAAATGTTTGTTCTTAATTTAAGACCAATATTATTTTGTTCTATGTCATGATATTCATAGTTGTTTGAACTTTCAAACGCTTATATCTCAGTTCCGACTTAAAATTGACATAGAACACTCCAATTCTCAGGCGACGAATTGTATAATAAATATTATTAAACAAATAATTAAGACTATCTATAAAAAGGTTTACCACGGAAGTTATTTGATTGTACGATACACATAATGTGAAAGTATTGATTTTAATCTATTTCAATTTTTTTTATCCCCACGCAATAATGGTAGGACTTATTAAAACTTGTACTAGACAAAAGTTTTACATTACATATAGAAACATCAAAATTTAACAGATTTGATGGTGTTCTTACTGTCATATATATATATATATATATATATATAATCAAAATGCCAAGTAAAAAAAATTGTTTGAATGATAAAGCTGTTAGCAACAATTCATTCAGTTAAATAATAATAAAGCATCAAAAACGGTTTTAGATCTTCTTTCAATTAAATGAAACTAATAAAAATTAAAAAAAAGTAATATTAACAGCATTTATCGGGCGTCCTAACTACAGTTTTTCATGCACGGAGTTGTTGCGAAAAGCATATACAGAAAATCTGTCAACCCATTTTGAAAAAGTGAACAGTACATTTTGTAGAAAAAGCTTGTAGCAATCGACTGATGTAGATGGTATATGTGCACATTACTTAGTTTGTCAGCTGCGAATTTTTTAATATATCATAATTTTTGAGTAGCAAGGGTGATTATTAATGTAGTATTTTTATGGACCTATGCTTTAAAAAAGTAAATAAATATAAGTTTTGATAAGGATAGACATTGTGTGAACTACGTTTATGCTTACATTGGTCTAAAAGAAACCAACAAAATTATATAAAATGTTGAATTCGTAGCATTTTCGCGCGGCCTAACTCCAGATTTTCATGCACGGAGTTGTTGCGAAAAGCATATACAGAAAATCTGTCGACCCATTTTGAAAAAGTGAACAGTACATTTTGTAGAAAAATCTTGTAGCATTCGACTGATGTAGCTGGTATATGTGCACATTACTTAGTTTGTCAGCTGCGAATTTTTTAATATATAATAATTATTGAGGCTTTAAGGTGATTATAAATGTAGTATTTTTATTGACCTATGCTCTCAAAAATTAAATAAATATAAGTTTTGATAAGGACAGACATTGTGTGATGTGTGTTAATTTTTTTAATTGGTCATAATAAAACCAATAAAATTTTATAAAATGTTGAATTCATAGCATTTTTCGCGCGGCCTTACTCCAGTTTTTCATACACGGAGTTGTTGCGAAAAGCATATACAGAAAATCTTTCGACCCATTTTGAAAAAGTGGACAGTACATTTTGTAGAGAAAGCTTGTAGCAATCGACTGATGTAGCTGGTATATGTGCACATTACTTAGTTTGTCAGCTGCGAATTTTTTCAAATATAATAATTTTTGAGTTGCAAGGGTGATTATTAATGTAGTGTTTTTTATAGACCTATGCTCTCTAAAATTAAATAAATATAATTTTTGATAAGGACAGACATTGTGTGGTGTGTGTTTATTCTTTCATTGGTCTAAATGAAACTAATAAACTTTTATAAAATGTTGAATTCGTAGCATTTTTCGCGCGGCCTAACTCCAGTTTTTCTTGCATGCAGTTGTTGCTAAAAGCATATACAGATAATCTGTCGACCCATTTTGAAAAAGTGAACAGTACATTTTGTAGAAAAAGCTTGTAGAAATCGACTGATGTAGCTGGTATATGTGCACATTACTTAGTTTGTCAGCTGCGAATTTTTTAACATATCATAATTTTTGAGTAGCAAGGGTGATTATTAATGTAGTATTTTTATAGACCTATGCTTTAAAAAAGTAAATAAATATAAGTTTTCATAAGGATAGACATTGTGTGAACTACGTTTATTATTAAATTGGTCTAAAAGAAACCAACAAAATTATATAAAATGTTGAATTCATAGCATTTTCGCGCGGCCTAACTCCAGATTTTCATGCACGGAGTTGTTGCGAAAAGCATATACAGAAAATCTGTCGACCCATTTTGAAAAAGTGAACAGTAAATTTTGTAGAAAAAGCTTGTAGCAATCAACTGATGTAGCTGGTATATGTGCACATTACTTAGTTTGTCAGCTGCGAATTTTTTCAAATATAATAATTTTTGAGTTGCAAGGGTGATTATTAATGTAGTAATTTTATTCACCTATGCTCTAAAAAAGTTAATAAATATAAGTTTTAATAAAGACAGACATTGTGTGATGTGTGTTTATTCTACAATCGGTCATAATGAATGCAATAAAATTTTATAAAATGTTGAATTCGTAGCATTTTCCGCGCGGACCTAACTCCAGTTTTCCTTGCACGGAGTTGTTACGAAAAGCATATACAGAAAATCTGTCGACCCATTTTGAAAAAGTGGACACTACATTTTGTAGAGAATTCATGTAGAAATCGACTGATATAGCTGGTATATGGGAACCACACATAACTTAGAAAGTCACAACTTAGAACTGTCATAACTTAGAAAACTTGGAAAAATCCACATAACTTAAAAACACACAACTTAGAAAGATCATAACTTAGAAACACACAACTTAGAAACACACAACGCAGAACCACACAATGTAGAAACGTCATAACGTAGAAAGTCACAACTTAGAACTATCACAACTTAGAAACACACAACTTAGAACTGTCATAACTTAGAAACACGTAACTTAGAAACACGCAACGCAGAACCACACAACTTAGAAACGTCGTAACGTAGAAAGTCACAACTTAGAACTATCACAAGTTAGAAACACACAACTTAGAACTGTCATAACTTAGAAACACGTAACTTAGAAACACGCAACGCAGAACCACACAACTTAGAAACCTCATAATGTAGAAAGTCACAACTTAGAACTATCACAAGTTAGAAACACACAACTTAGAACTGTCATAACTTAGAAACACGTAACTTAGAAACACGCAACGCAGAACCACACAACTTAGAAACGTCGTAACGTAGAAAGTCACAACTTAGAACTATCACAAGTTAGAAACACACAACTTAGAACTGTCATAACTTAGAAACACGTAACTTAGAAACACGCAACGCAGAACCACACAACTTAGAAACGTCGTAACGTAGAAAGTCACAACTTAGAACTATCACAAGTTAGAAACACACAACATAGAATTGTCATAACTTAGAAACACGTAACTTAGAAACACGCAACGCAGAACCACACAACTTAGAAACGTCGTAACATAGAAAGTCATAACTTAGAACTATCACAAGTTAGAAACACACAACTTAGAACTATCATAACTTAGAAACACGTAACTTAGAAACACATAACGCCGAATCACGTTACTTAGAATTTGAATGTGAAGGCGTAAATATTTTGAAAGGACTGTAGTGAGAAATATTTTTGTTTGCACTGCCTGCATTCAGAGCTGCACTCTTGTGGCTAAATAGTTACTTTCGCGTTCAGTTTGGTTCTCTCTGTATAGATGGCGCTGTTAGTTCCACACAGAGCTAAATTGACTTCAGCTAATGGTTTGCTCGCCACATCTGAACGACACGTTTATTTTATTCCTGTTTTCAATGATTATGATTTAATTTGTGTTAGTAAAACAGTTATTTTTTTCTATAGCTATAATAATTAAGTTGATTACATAATGAGCGTTGGGCTTAATTCACGTGTTTAAATAACTACAAGTAAAACCAAGAAGAAGAAAAATTGAATTAATTTTCCCGGTTTCTATGACGTCACTGTTGACGGAAATTTAAAACGATATATATATATATATATATATATATATATATATATATATATATATATATATATAATTTGAACTTTTATTATCTTATGTACTTTCGTTGTAGCGTCATTAGGTATTCTTCTCTCGAAGGTTACATTAGTGCCATTTATTTAATATAAAATTTAAAAAATTTTTAAATGTAGCGTTAAACATAATGTTGAATATATAAATACAGAATGTATGTAAAATAATCGTTAAAATTTTAATAAGTGAGAAATCACGTAATGTAGAGAAAGCAGAAACATTAATGTTCAGACGCAGGTTAGTTATTAAATATTTTAAAAACATTTTTAGATAAAAAGCGTTGCAAATTTTATATATGAGGAACATAAAAATTTAATTTTTCCATTTCATAAAATTTATATCCAGGTACTATTTTCCTGTTGATTTCCGGGGCAATACTGCACAAGCAATGTTTACTGGGGATGCAGAAAACGTTTGGCCAGACAGCTGGTTCCAACATGACGGCTAGGTTATTGGAGAGGTGGTAAAAAATCAAGATTCATGAAATGATTTCGAACCTGAGCATTCGCGTTTGCGCTACGTCGTTGTATTATACGTAGTGCATTTCCGAGTAACTCTCATTACTTGATGTGAGATAATGTATTTTTACGGGAATAAAAGGTTTTAAATTTAAAAGTAGATATATATTTTATTACAAATTTTTTCTTTGTTACTTTGATTAATTTATTGTTTGCGTAACCTATTTTCATAGGTTTAAAATAAAATTCGATAACTATTTTCGTTTAACCCTTTGAGGCACACAGAAAATATACTTTAAAAATAAATTAGAATCTATTATGTAACTTTTAGCAGACATGGCGGAAGGAAAATTAAAGCAGCCAATGTTGCTTGTTCTTGTTAGGATCGCCAGATAGCAGCTCAAGGCTTACTCACGCGAGGTATTTCGGCAATACCACTGAAACATTGCGAATAGTAATATTTTTTCAAAGTGGTATCATAGAAATACCACTACAAAACAAAGGGTTAATATACCTATTCATATCTTTGAATGAGTTACCCGTAGTTATTTATAACGATTTTTGACTAATATTATAAACATTTTGCAAAGGTATTTTCCGTTTATATATTACTCATTACTTTGAATTAGTAACAGTTTAGGAAAAATTGCTGTTTCTTTTCTTCGGCTCGTAGAAGTTTCAATCGAGTTCATATTTCAGCGTGACTCATGTGGCTGAAAATGCGGGTCGATCTGCTTGGTGTGACCTGCGTTATGCCCTACGTCTAAATCAGAAATTTTACTATCTCTCGCGGACTTTCTCTTCCATCACGTAAGATTGCAGCGTATTATGTCTACAGACTTCTAAGTTTCCAATGTCTTAGTAAATAAGTTGAAATGTACGTACTACGGCAGTTCCCCCCCCCCTTTTTTTATAGTAAAGTGTTAACAATATACGGTTTTTCATCAATTAATGATTACATTATTTTTTATTTCATATTTCGCACAATAAACGTAAAAATTTAATATTATGTATTTTAATGGTTCTATGAAAAAAAATTCCTTTTTCTTATTTACTTTACTCAAAAAGTAAGAACTGTGTAAGGTGATTTGGACGAATATTTTAAGCGCTATTGCTTGCAACCAGATAACTATTTACTCGACTTTGAATTAACCCTTTCACTAATTCATTGCCAAGTGCGAGTAGGTGAGTGGAGAGGCATTATTCACAAATGAGTTAACTAATTGTTTTCTTGAGAAAAATACTGTGACACATTTACTTAATTGAATGTCTGTGGTTGGTTATGTTATGTGTAGACCTACATTATATCAGTCTGTGGCTTTTTGCCTTATAGTGCTACACTCCATTAACTAGTAATTTGAACATTATTCACTTGCGTTGTTTTGTCATATTTTGACTCTTTTTTTTTTTTGCAGCTGAAATTAACAGTAGGTCCTTTCCCTTGAAACACACAAAACTCCTTTTGACATATTTTTAAAGAATTCTCAACAAAAAAAAAGTATTTATAATGAATAAGAAGTTCACGCCAGTATGCATTCAAAATAAACTTTTTTTTCTAACATTCCGTATGAGAAGTGTATAAATGTATGTCCGGAAACTGAAGTCGGTGCGTGGTGTGTTTGGAGTCCACCATCTTGGATTGTGACATCACGGCGGCCATCTTGAATGACCTTGACTATGATCTCGCCGCCATATTGGAATCTACTATTTTGTTTCTGAAACTTTCCACCATCTTAAAATCGAATGCCCCAATTCGTTACGGCCGCAATCTGGTTTTTCCATCATCTTGTTTTTATCTGCCGGAAGTTGTCATCTTTCTTTTCTTTCTTCTACTGGAGGTCGCCATCTTGGATTATGTAATGTCTACCATTTTTGTTTCTGCTTTTTTTTTTCCTAGTGTGTGTCAGCTACTCTCTGTCTCATGTACATAAGTTCGATGTTCCATTACCTACTAATGAGGTTATGACCCTTATCGACATATTAAATTTAATTTTTTATACTGTATACATTGGCAGTTAGGTGACTCGAACCATGGCAGTTCGGAACTCTGGATTATAAACATACGCCTTTTACCACATGACCATCGAGACATTTAACAGACTGAGAATTTTATAAGGTACTTATATATAAAAAATGTCGCATATTCGGACTTGTAATTTTTTTCAATATGATGAAATAAAAATAGCAGAATTTGTTAGAGGGAACTGCCGCCATACTTGTTTTCAATTCACAATAATAGGAGCGCGAGTGTCACGTAGTACACCAACCATATGCTAGAGGGCGCTGCCACCATCTTTGTTTTCAGTTCTTGCTACCAGGCACGTTAGTGTCCAGCCGTTTACTATAGAGCGCTACTGCTATGTTGGCAAGAGTGCAGGAGCATTTATTGCAACAATGTTGTCACTTCTGCCATCTTTTCGGACATCATAGCCGTCATATTGTAATTCTGTAATTATTAACCTATATATCCGGAAATTATTCCAAAAATTATAAAAACAATCGCCCATTAATGTAATGATGTCTTTGGTTCAATCCTTGACCAATACAAATAAAGTTTTATGTTTAAAGTTTAATTTAATAAAATTCATTTAAAAATACAAAAAAAATATATATTTACTGTCCTGATCTGTCAGCTTCCAGTGAGCCGCAGATGTAGGTTTGGTAGCCATATTGAAATTCTGTACTTATTAAATAAATAATCGAGAAAAAATCGACAAAATATTAGAAAATTAGCCAAATAATATATCGATTGAATAAATCGATTTCAGTCCTAGGTTCGAAGTTTGGTCGATGAAAAAAAAGGGGATTTCAGACTAAAAAAATATATTTTTTATTTCTCTCTTTACCTTCTGACAATTGGATAGTTAGCCTTACAACGAAACGTCTCTCTAGACAGGCCGTATGACAAGCGTCTCCACACCAAAAGGTTTGGAAACCCCTTCAGCTTACTCATGTACCATTTCAGGTATAGACAAAGTATCCCGAACCAAAAGATCTAATTCATCGGTTCTCAACATACTGTTCGAACAGATCATTTACAATGTCAGCCTTGTAGGCCAAGCGTATCCGAACCACGATGTATTCGTTTACGATGCTTGTTATGTTTTACTGCTGATAAAGACACTGCACCCGTTAAAGTCTCCTCTAGTATGTAAACAACGATGGTAGACCTCCACAATGATATATACTGACGATAGTCAGCATTACTGTTGTTGTAGGTGATAGGTCAGACTGAACTGAAGAAGCTCCAATTGGTGATGGTACATACGTCATCAAGGTCTTCGTCGTTGTTGCGACTGCTACTGTCCAGTCCGAGTAAAGATTAAAATCAACATTTCCAAATTGCTCTGGCTTCCACAGCTCCAACTGGCTACGACGGCTACAATGGCTACAGCAGCTCCTACTGGCTACAACGGCTACAATGGCTCTAACTCTCTACAACAGCTACAACTGAATTTGACTCCAATTGGTTTCAATTATATTTAGCCCGAAAGTGTCTCGATTGCTGAGAAGACTTTTTTGTTACTTATTATTTTTTTTGGTGACGATTATTGCATATTTTAGTTAGAAATTGTAGTACGAGAAAACAATCTTAGGAGATAAATTAAAATACAAGAATTAAAACATTTTATTTTTCAAAATACCAAATATAATTTTTTTCTCAATAAAACACACTTCCAGGTAAAACAAGGCATTATTGTACTATCCCGTACATCTTAGTTCATGAATTATAGTACATTTTTCTTTAGTGATGGATATATTTTTAACATTTTGGGAAGCAAGTAGAAGTCTTAACCTATCGACCAATATTTTAGGATCTTCTCATGTTGTGTAATCAATCTCTTCTGCTGCTGCCTCCATCTTCTTTGCGCTTTTACTGCCAATTTTCTGAGAAACTCGATAGTCTTCTGTTTTAAAACCAGCCTCATAGTTATTATAATCATAATCGTCCCATTGATCATCACGGAAATGATCAGAATTGATAATTTTAACATGTCGCTTCCATCGTTTAGGTCTCAGTGTTTCATCACAATTGTCAATCTTGTAAGATTCAGGTGCTTCAGCTTGGTCTTTGATCTTGAAAGGTTCAAGTGCGTCATCACGTTATTCGAACTTGTCAGCTTCAGATGCTTTTATATTGTTTTCAGTTCTGCAAAGATGACTTAAATTTGCTATTGATAATTTTTTTTTTCATTTCCATTAAAGATGCTACTTTCTTCGTTAGCATTTAATTTCAAATCATTAACAAAATCTGGGATAGTGTTGTCTTTATTTCACTTTCTGGATGATGAAGCACCGTTCTTGTTATCATCAGTTAGCTTGGTTGTACAGATCTTGTGATGTTTATTCAAGACTAGCTGCCCGACCCGGCTTCGCACGGCTATACTAATGGAAAAAAAAAATCAAGCCACATCTCCCATTTACAGTAATGGCAAATAAAAAAAAATTCAGTAAAAATTTATTACAATGCTGTATAATGTACCGGAGAGAAAATTAATAGCACCGATGGTTTCCCGACTCGTGCACGCAACGTACAACTGATGTACCCGTACTTCGCTACGGCAGTCTACAGGCAGATCACTCTTGCGCCGCTCATTATACATGCCCCTCCTTGTGGGTACGCCACTGCCAAGCGATGCCCGTTGCCATGGAGACGCAGAAGGCATGAACAATGCAAAATCCTGTTCTCATGCAGACAAAGTACCCACTGTTGCCTGGTTTTAACCACCCATGGGATCTAATTTTCGGAAAATGTCATCCTGCGTAACATAAGGTACATTACTGTGAAGTTTCAAGTCTGTAAAATATATATATACTTGAAAAAAAGGGTAATTTTTGATATTTAAAGTACCCGCCAAAATTTCAACGGTGATGAGGACTGCACTAACAATGAAATAGTCGTTGCCATAGAGACGAATGAAGCATCAACAAAGCAACAGCCGTTGCCATGGTGATTTCCTACCAAAAACTGGAAATTTTGATATATTACGCCCCCGAAACTCCCCTTGGTATCGGAATTCCGCAGAATCCGTTCTTAGTGAGCGTCTACATCACAAAATGAGTAACTATGCTAAATTTAAAGCCAATCGGGTGTATAGTTTTATAGATCTCGTGATGAGTGAGTCAGTGAGTTGTATTTTATCCCCTTGGGGGTAGAATTAATCAAAATCCTTTCTTAGCGGATGCCTACATCATAACATCTACCTGCATGCCAAATTTCATCCCGATCCGTCCAGTGGTTTGAGCTGTGCGTTGATAGATCACTATGTCAGTCAGTCAGTCACCTTTGAGTTTTATATATATATATATATATATATATATATATATATATATATATATCGTCAACTAAATGATGCTGAGTACAACTAAATAATTTTTGTAATGTCCCAAAATACACTCGCTTCTCTCATGATGGTTAACATTTATTGCAAGGTAAATTTTTTGCTGCAATAACTACACTTGTGTCCGTTCGATAACGGCTACAGACATCGCTACGGAATCCATACTAGCTTCTGTGAATGTGGTCAGAAGCATACTGAGTGTTCCAAACTAAAACAGAAATTCAAGTAGGAATTTCAGTAAACCATCAGCTAGAGTTAAATTTACATTTGTTGAAAAATTCATCTCCAAGTAGATCTGCTTTTCACCTACAGATGTCTCCTCATGTAATTGCTCACATTGTTCGTAATTTAAACAATATATCTGAATCCAGCTAGTACAATTTACCTTGTATAATAATGCAAGTATAAAACATTCGTTATTGATTATGTTTTAAGCGAGATGCGGGATGCTCACTCACGATCGGAATAGGAGAGCTTTGTTAGATCTCAAGCAGAAGGAGAATAGTCTTGCATGCTGTGGTTCTCAGCTGTTTTAATACATAGAAATCGACTCAGTGATAAATCTAATTTATGTGTAAGTTTCACCTGATTTAATTTGTAGTTGTAATTTGGTAACAGGAATTCACTAACTAAACGTAAAACTGAATACGATTGCATGTCTCATATCGAAAAAATGCTTGAAATTATTACCTACTTTTTAATGATCAACCAGAAGCACGCTAAGAAATTCAAAAAGTTTTGACAGGAATAACCAGGAGCACAGGGAGAACACCAACAAAATGTTGTCAGGAATAAAAAGTGGCCGAGGTCAAAGTCAAGGTCATGCAAGATGGCCGCCGTGAAGTCACAATCCAAGATGATGGACCTCAACCACACACAATGTACTGGCACCAGATGCCGGGCATACATTTATATATTACTCGTATGCCACATCGGAATGTTTTAGGGGAAAATTACAGAGTAGCGGTTCCTGGAAAACAATTTGAATAGTAACTAAGGTTAAAGGTTAGTTAGGTTGCCTTTATTAATTACGTATTAAGTTTTACTTACGTACCAAATAAATATTACTACTTCTGAATTTATGCAACGAATCTTCCACTTGAGGGTTTTGTATTAGCCTTATTTACAAGATGCTGCTATTTTATAAAATTACCATAATAGGAACCTATCATAATTTTTTGTTTCACAATATAGATTTTATACTCCTTATATACGAATTATAACCAAATGAATAGTGCCCACAGCGTCATCTAAGAATAATTAGTTCTTGAGTTTGGCTAGGTTAATTTTAGTTCTCAGTATATGTTCTTTAATACTAAGTGGGTTGAGTGTTGGAAAAACAAGTATGTTTTAACTGTGCGTAGCCTTGCTTTTGTGAATAACAGATTGTTTTGCAAACAGCCTCTCTGTTTTATTTGTACAAAACATTTCTTTTAAGATATTTTCGCTTTCACTTGATTCGTTGTGAGGATGACTTTGACTTTCCACAAAAATCTATAGAATTGGCTGTAGGGAAAGTGGAAAATAAGTACATTTCATCTTAAACTATTTTAGTAATTTGGTTGCTCTTGTATTATGTACTAGCCAGGCCCCGATTTCAGGAGCCAGCGCTCTGGGAAAATAATTTTTAGCCGCCCCCCTTTCTTTCCAGTTCACCGCAAAAATAATAAAACTTTTCAAAGTCAAGCTTTAAAACAGCATATTATGCAACTAAATACTAAGGTATTTGCTAGACAAAGGCTGTGGGTATTTTTTTCATTTAATAAATGCTTGTAGTATTTTTATACGGCTGTTATAGGTACCGTAATAAAATATGAGTTACAGTATACTATTAAACGAATTTTATGTCATTTATAAATTATTTTATTTAGTAATTTATATTTTTAGGCATTATTTCTCGTCCCCCAAACCTTTTTGTCCAATTTTTTTCGTACCACGAATTCTTTCGCCGCTCAAAAACTGGAAATCTGGGCGAATGCCCGGTTGACCCATATATAAATTGGAGCCTAGTACTAGTACATTTTGTGCATCTACAGTGATGAAATTACTAGAATATGAAGCGTAATACGAAGTTAGGTCATGATATGTAAACATATAAATGCCTGATTATTAACTATTCATGTATACTTGGTTTATAAACACATCATTTTTTCCTATTATCATCGAGTTCTAAGGTAAAGCTGCCATGAAGTGAACGATTTTTTTTATAAGAAATTGGAAATTCTTTCTTTTATTTTCAGTATCACTGATAGAATAATATCTTTGAAAATATGATTTTTTTACATCCGGTCATTCATATATGCTAATCCTGTATGTAACCTGTGGGTTGTTGTTTTTACACTGATTTTTTTTGCAAGTTCTTGTAAAGCAAACGCAGTTGAGAATCATGGTAGTTGAAAGTGTAGACGTCCAATAGCGCTGGATTTCAGTAATTAATAAACAGAGTATGCGGTTGTTTTCAAAGAGTTTATTTGAGAACTTTTAATATGTAGTTCGCTATTATAAGACATTATTTTCAATTTGCCTCCAGAATCATTACTTTGTTTTTTAATTATATTTAATTATATAATTATGTTTATATACATGTGTGTGTGCGTGTAGGCGTGTGTGTGTAAATCATGACCGTGGTTATTTTATCGTAACTCAACAAATTTTCAGTTAATTTATTTTTTTCGTAACCGGAAAAATTTAATCACTTCATTACCATTTGTTAAGTTTTCACACACTGTGGAAGCAGCGAACGCATATTGAAACCTAAATTTCTTGAAGTCCCATTACACATTGTGGAGCGGGCTTGAACGGTAGATACGTGGCACTTTTCACGTGGAAGAAGTGTGAAATACATGACAATTTAACAATTGGATGTAACTGTAGTAAATTATGTTTAAGAAGTGACCACGGGCGTCTGAAATTAAATAAAATCAACAAGTATAATTTGGCTACAACTAAGGTGTTCACTAGTTGGCTACAAGGCTAATGTTATAAACTTCGCAAGGAAAGCAAACGCACAGGACGCTACATGCAACAAGTGCAATAAAACTGCGGCAATTTATAGGTAAAATACGCCAGACGCTAGACATCGCCGACCCTGCAACTTGAAACAATACAAATGTCGAAACAATTTACATTTGGCTTATTTCTATAAGTAATGTTAATTTTTATTTCAAAGTAAGCAATTCTTTATAATTTCATTAAAAATTTTCATGTGCTTTCACTGTTTGGTAGTTTCATAAGTGAAAACGTGAAACGTGTAATAAAAATAAAGTCGTTAGCTTCCATACATATAACTTCAGTGTTTTCGGAACACGTTACATTAAATATGGAGGACAGAATTGCAAGATGTCTTGTGTGATTTTTAAAGGTTATTTGAAAACATTGTTATTTACCTTTTCTTGAGTTTCTTGTCTGAAACTGATAAGACTCGGTCTCATTGGGGGCCATCCATAAATAACGCCAGGCGTTAAGGGGATTGGTGCAGGACAAAAAACAGTCATTCGTCAGAATTTGTTGGAAATGAGCTTAAGTATTTCCTAAATGCTTGTTTATTACTACTGTAAGGCCAGCACGTATATAAGCTAGCGGGTGAGATTTGGCAAGTTAGTGGCGAGAGAGCTTCTGTGAGGGGAGGTTGTCGAATGTAGCAGCTCTGAGGCCTGCCATCTAGCGGGAATCTTTCGAAGGTCTTTAACAATATCGCCTTTCTCTCTCTCTCTCTCTCTCTCTCTCTCTCTCTCTCTCTCCAACACGGAAGGAAAGCGAACCGCGATAACCAGCTCCTATCTTCGCTTCCCATCTCGCCCTATCCTTCATTCTCGGATCAGGTAGCCGCCCTTCCCCGTGTAGACTTTCGTTTTACTCCAGATTTTTGTACTCTGGTAGAGTTGACTGTGCTTAATAACATACCGAAAGTTTACCGCTGTAGACCTTGTGCGTTATAACCGAAAATTTGCATTTAAGTCCTAGGTGACAGCAAATTAAAAACATTAAAATGCTACCCATTTATACAGTTTTTAATTTTGACTGTCCGTAAACTTACCAAAATAATCGAGAAACTGTAATTCACCCATTAATGTAAGAAAAAATTAAATTTTTAATATTTAAGATATGATATAAAGAGATTAAGTAATTCACGACATATTTTTTTAATCTTTGCCACCCAGATAAAAATACGATTTACACCGATTTGAAGAGCCCAATGCGATAAAATGTCTAAATAAATGTTTATAATTATACTTTTAGCTTTAAGGTAGTATATTTATAAAGAGTCTAGCATAATTAGTTGCCTCATTAAAGCTGCCCGAGCGTTGCAGTGTACTGCGGCCGTACTGATCTTTCACGGCCGGCGTGCTTTGAAACACGCTGCGTACTGCGACACTCAATAAACTTGGTCTTATTTAAGGATTACTTAAAATATATTTAATGCATATGATAGGGTGTATTCATGTTACATCTATTGAGATATACATATTCTTTTTTCTTATATGAATGATTTTTGATACAATAAAATTAACAATAGCTAAACAATTTCTGCTTGGAACTTGTAAATAAAAATTCTAGAGGACCTCTAGTTTTATATATGTGTGTTCGTATTTTGCTACAAAAATTTTATTATTAAAAATTATTTTAATACCAAAAAATATAATTAATATTATTTTCGATCTGAACTATGCAAAATTTTAATGTAGCCTATATTATAAAAAATATATATTTAATTGTATAAAATTATTTTACTACATAACAATTGAAAAAAACGATACACCGTAAATTTACTTATTGAGTTTTGTCACTTTTATAACATAATTCGTATGATAATATTATTTTTTCCAGAAAATAAATAAAACATAAGTTGTGTTGTAAAATGTATTGATAGAATTACATATTTAGTATATATTTTTTTCTAAGTTAATTTATTGGAGTGCTGCGCCTAGCTGACTTCGTTAAATTGCTAGTGGCAAAGAGCGGTGGTGGATGTTTTTGCAAGAGTTTGACCGTATTTTATGACCCTAGCTGTGAGAGGGTGTTCGTCCCAGAAATCTTAACGGTCAAGGAAAATAGCCTTTCTCTGTAGTCACGTACGGGTCTGCTACTCGCGCAATATCGTCAGTTTATCACAACTTTCTGGGAAGTTCTATTGTTGTTATTTATTTATAATTTAGAAATTAAAGAGTCGATCATACTAACATTTTTACCTAAGCAAATCGCATCCTGGAAGATTTTGATCTACGTTTGCAGCAAAAATCACTTGTAGTTAGGAAACTTTTATTATTTCAGAGTAAAATTCAGTCTGGAATTACCATACCTTCCTGGTAGTTTAGAACAGGTAACATTAAAGATGTAAACCAGTCTTCAAAAGCATGCCCATCAAACCAACCAGATTTAGTTCTATTGTATCGAGTACCCGAGGGTCCGTTTTCAGTCCAAGTTGTCCAAATCTTCTCCGCCTTATAGTTTACATAAGGTGGTGCTACATCCCCTGCTGCATTTCCACAAACAATTATAGATGTGCACGCTTTAGACAAATTTTTTATCCTCTCAGGCAGGAGCGCAACAACAGGGGGAGGCAAGGGTATTTTGCCCCCCCTCTGAAACCTTGAAGTGGGGGCAAACGGGGGCAAAGAAAGTGCTGTGTAATCAATTTTTAGATAATAAAACCGCTTAAATAGCACCATTTTCCACCTTGAAATACAAATTTTCCCGGGGGAGGACCCCTGGACCCCCCGCTTCAATACGGGGGATCGATGATTCTTTATAAAAATTTATATTGCCCCCTCCTTTGGAAATTTAATTGTTGCACCCCTGCTCTCAGGGTACTTAATTCCCCTCTTCGTGATGATTTTTCTGGTTCCAGAATTGTCTACAAGATTTGTTTCGTCGTAATTCCAAATATTCACTTTTGGAATTCCTATGAGCTCCTTTTACAAATTATCAAAAAACTTATTCACAACCTTTTTTTCTGTTGCTGCTCTAGAGTAAGAAATTTTTTTGCTGTTCTCTGAGTTAATATTGCTTTGTGCCATCGCATGAACCCTTCCACCCAATCATTTCCTGGTAAATTGTTTTAAAATCGTAGCTCCTTTCTTCCACAGCGGTCCAGGTAGGACTTGACAACACATCGAAGGTCAAACATATCCACAGGAAATCCATAGTTAGACACGGCTACAATGTGACTTACAAATTGCAACTACTCTTCATTTGTGAAAACAGGAGCTCGGTCGACAGCTTTAAAATGCTTTTCCTGGTTTTTTAGGTGCAAAGTGTTTTTTGGAATACCATATTTTGTTGAAGCTTTGCGAATCGACAATGTTTTGTTCCGTACAGCTTGCAAGGCTTCATTCAAGTTTTCCTCTGTGTAATTTTTATATGGCCGTGTACCAAGAGCACGTTCGGGATTTATTGGCATGGTTGGTCGCTTTATTCTGAAAAATATGAAGAAAAAATGCAGTAAAACATATTACGCCAACTTTGGGGCAACTTTGGGACAGTCCCAAAGTTACCCCACCAAGTGATGAAAATTTACTATTTTGAGGTTATAAAATAAAAAGCAAGTATCAAAAACATTAGCATCACATTAAAAGGATGTCAAGGCTTGTACTTCATCAAATACATACCTGTCTTTCGTGAAGTATTTGCCGTTTTTAAAGTGCGTACGAAAGTTTACACAAAAACAAAAATATTAACAACATGTGGTTGAAAACAAATCCACTGCCTCTATCCCACCAGTGCAACTACAGCTTCAAATAAATGCCATGAGATAGTAGCACATACCAGCGAATATAGAAGCGGTGATTGCATACCACTTCTAAATACATTGCCTTGACAGGAAATCCTAAAGCCAGAAATTACTCACTGTCTCAAATTTACACCCCCAGTCACAAAGTTACCCCGGTTTACGGTACTGATTTTCGAGTTGTGTTGAGGTTTCACATGCCACTTCGTGTACACCTGCTCTGGTAACAATGACTCATCACAACCGGTGCCGTCTGTACGAGCGTCTTCACAAGTTATCCTGAAATATGTTCTTAAATATTTATTCAAGTGAATTCTTAAAATCCTACACACCTTATCTTAAGTGTCGTAAATGAATCGTTATATTTTGTAAATCCATATAATACAGGAGCCAACATGGCGCGAAGCGATGGACGCGATACGAATAATATTTTTTTTACCAACCACTACATCAGTAAATATTTGTGGTTTCCATTCGCTATGAATTCAAGCATGTAAGTAACATTTGTACTGCTTCTTCAATTCGGCTACAGTTAAATGGGAGGATCTGAATCACTGAAAACTCCTCAACAAAATCAACGATTAATCACAGGCATTACAACAAACAGTTGTCACAAGTCAAGTAGCCAATGAGCAGGTGACATTTTTCGAGTCCGTAGAGGATTGTTGAGACTATCGTACAGGTCATTGGCAACGCGCCCTTACGCGCATGGTTAATACCTGCGTGAGTAGAGTGTAAAGGCGTAAGCATGAGACACATCTAGGTCCTCATCTAACCGCGCACACTTAGATTTAACTCAGGATAGGGTGAAAAATGTTTACTAATTTTGCAGTCCTAACAGTCACCAACGAAACGCCAGCAAAATAAATAAATAAGACCACGAATATTGTTCGTGAATGAAGGCGAAGCTGATACTTTGGAAACGTTACCAGCAGATATTAAATAATGTTTAACTATTATTTACGTAGCTTACTTCTTAAAACTGCATTCATGTAAACTGATTTTGTGTGAGACTATGTTGAGTGTTTTCTGCTACACTTATTTTTCTGAAAAAAAGTCTATTGTGGCTTAATAAACTTTTTAACATTGATGCCTGTCATAAAAAAATTCAAACGTAATTATACGGATACATGTTGAGTATAGTTTATGAATGGTTCACGCATTGCTGAAAAAAAAAAAAAAGCATGTTTACAATTTTACACATCTTTTTGTTGTCGCATCGCGTCCATCGCGTTGTACATACGCAACTCTGAAAAATAAATGTATGTTAAAAAAGCTATAATAAAATAATCTCTTATCTTACTTTATTCTTTTTTTTAAGCGCTCTAATGGATTTCGATAGTTTTGTTCTTTTGTGTACTCTGCTTGGTGGAGGTTTCTTCGGCATTTTATTCCTGAATAAATCTCACGCTTACAACAAAAAACATCTGGCTAAATCACTGTGCTAAATAATAACAGGGAATAACCATTCAATTATACGCCGAGATAGACCAAACACGTTCTCTTATCTACTGAAAATGAATACGTTGACCTTCATGTCAGTTTCGCGCGAAATCCCGTCTCCCCTTTGTAAACAGCAGACAGCTGTGGCTGGGTGGGAACGAGAGAAAACACTGGCTGCAAACAGTTGGGGAAACTGTCGCAAGGTGTCACTACTGTCCAGCGCGCTCCATAATTTCTCGTATCCGAGCTTGCACGCTGCTCAAACTTCTACAGCTACATTTTTACTTTAGGTCCGACTGCAATAAGCTAAAGACTAAAATAAAGTCAATCATTCAGCCGACAGATATGTTGGCGTTTGAATTACAAATTAAAACTCGAATGTTATTAAATTCGCAAATGAATATCACGCAATTTCGTAGCAGCTCATTTATTAAAATTCAAATTGTAAATACGTTAAATTAATAATGATTACAGATAAAATAATGGTCACAGTCATATCTCCCGTGTCTGAAAATTTATCTGCGAAAGTTTTACCACTGAATTATTTATAGTTTATTAATAAAGCTTGAATTTAAAAAATTCCCGAAAATCAGCAATAACTTAATTAAAATAAATAAATAAATTTTACACCAGAATGGTTCAAATCTTCTCTAGCAGCTGAATCATCAACAAATATATTGTTTTTTTTAATACGATGCTGGTGCACCAATCCCCTTAAGGGGAGGGGAGGTGGTCGATGAAGTGTGACATTGTGTGACAAGGGGTAGGAGGCTACATAAGCTTCGTGATGTCACTTGTCCAAATATAAAATATTTAAATGCGAAACTTTAAATGTAAGCGAAAAACTTAGAAATATTACCAACATATCAATACGCCTACACGATTTAAGGTAATCAACTCATGAATGCGAAATTCAAAGAAGTTTTCGAGATTTGAAATTAGAGCGATTTATAGTATCAGCTGTGCAATATTTTAAAGATTTTGACTTGGATGCTATTTACATTGCCACAAATGCTCCGGGAAGAAGTGCATTCAACAGAGTTGAACGATAAATGGCCTCTGTGTTCCTGACATTAACAACCAAAATGAGAACGAAATGCCTGCTATGTCAGTGATAAGCAATATAGAGGAGTGGGTTCAGAGTCCTTGGACACAAGATGATTGAGTTTTGTATCTTTCATTGATATAATTATTACTTTATCAGTATTTAAGTAGTTTCTTGTTTTGTCAATTTTAAGAAATGTTGATTTAATGTTATTTTCTTTAAAACATAGTTTTAATGAAAGTAAAAATAATTTTAAAACTGCTGTTTTAATTAAATTAGTTCAATATATAAAGTTGGAAAATGTGTGACGTCACACCATCTGTGACAAGTCCCGAGTGGGAGTGGAGGGCAAAAAATCATGATTCGTGTGACATAATTTATGGATGGCCCCTTGTAAGTGTACACGTGCATCTCTCAAAGCTCGTTGTTGTATTATCTGAAAGGGTGAAAAAATGTTATGTGTTAGAATACGATTGTAAAAATGAAAAAATGCAGATTTTTTTAAATAACATTATTTAATCTGTAGGTTTAATTTTGGAAGTAACTTGGAACACTTAAACTAAAAAAAATTAATTTCCCCATAGAACTCAAGGAGACTGTATTGCGTTTTTTTAAATATTTTGTGTTTGTGAATGCTCGAATTATATTTCATACAAACCAGCACGAAAATCTGCGTAAGTTTCATTCTGTCCTTTGTCTTGAGAATCCGTTTGCCCGTAAATTGTTCCCCCACCACTTGGCAACTTCTCTCCCCTTCCCCAGTGACGCACGGGTTTCCTGCCACACCCCATCCCAGCACATTTCAGGTATTCTTCTCCAAAGACCCTACGACCTTGAGTCCGGGATCTCAGGCGCCCCGATGAGGCATCACAATGACTAGCCATACAGTACAACCTGCAAGCAGTCGCTGTGCTCGTATAAACAAGCATAAATATTCGTTCAAACTATTCATAAACCAAACTAAATTAACTTTTTTTATTTTAGTATCTGATATCGGGAGGCACCTGTCTAATTTCATTGAAAGAAATGTCAATGATTTAAACAAATATAGGTAAACGACTATGAAAAATAAACACAAGCCTGTTCCGTTCAATTAGCACTTTTATTTATTCATCCTACTAATATTATAAATGCAAATTTGATTTTGATTGTTTGTTTATTACGCTTTCACGCCTTAACTACTCAACCGATCATCATTAAATTTTGCATACACATTGTCAGGGGTACAGAAAAGGACATAGGATACCTATATTTTATCAAAGAATAAATTATAGTTTAATAAACTAAAAGAAAACTTAACAGCAAATCTAACTAATATATCGCTGGGTGTAGTTATTTTTCGTTGCTATGAGCAATCCGTTAGCACGGATAAAAGTTTCCATAACATAAATAGTATGTATTTTTTTTTACTGGCGAAAAATCTTATCAAATTTAAAAATCTAAACAAAAATTGGCGAAAGGGTCTACGGAATTTAAAAAAATGAATAACCTAGAACCACAAACATGCGATCCCGCTTCGAATGGTGATGGTCCCATACCGGTACGTTTAGTCGTGTTTACGTGATTGCACCTCAAAGCAGAAGAAATTTCATCATTTATATATATATACTAGCTGCCCGACCCGGCTTCGCACGGCTATACTACAGGGAAAAGAAGACCAAATCTCCCATTTACAGTAATAATAAATGAAATACCATGGCAATTAATTTATTACAATGTTTTTTAATGTATCGGAGAGAAAACGAATAGCACCGATGGTTTCCCGACTCTCAAGCACGCAACGTACAACTGGTGTACCCGTACTTAGCTTCGGCAGTCTGCAGGCAGTACACTCTTACGCCGCTCATTTTACATGCCCCTCCTTGTGGGTACGCCACTGCAGCGCCTCGAATGGAAAAAGAAAACAAAGCGATGCCCGTTGCCATGGAGACGAAGTAACCACTGTTGCACGGGCTTAACCACCCTTGGGAGCTGATTTTCGGAAAACGTCATCCTGAGTAACATAAGGAACATTACTGTCAAGTTTCAAGTCTGTAGGATACCTATATACTTGGAAAAAAACAGCAACTTTTTATATTTAAATTCCCCGCAAAATATCAATGGTGATGAGGACTGCACTAACAATGACATAGTCGTTGCCATAGATACGAATAGCCGTTGCCATGGTGATTTTCTACCAATTCATCACAACATACACCTCTAAACCTCTAAAATTATCAGTGTTTCTCTACTATAAATTATGCATGTTTTATACGTATAAACCTTATTCTTGAATCAATATCTCTATTAAAAAAAATCGCATCAAAATCCGTTGCGTAGTTTTAAAGATCTAAGCATTCATAATGATAGACAGCGGGAAGCGACTTTGTTTTATACTATGTAAAATATAGATTACAAGCGGAGTTGATAAGGGATGTTAATTAACTGTAGGTAAAATTTAATATGGAGTGAAATCTTAAATTCGCGACAAGGCAGAACCTATTACTCTACTAACACAAACTCCGCTATTTCTTTTCTTCTCCAACACTTAACCCTGATTTATATTGGGTAGTTTTTTTCTTTTGTAAATATTTAACCCCTACCCGTATTGAACAACAACCTGAATTAAATGAGTTAATTATATTATTAATTAATTGAATTTAATAGTTTTGCTTCCTGTGTCGACCGACAAACTGAATTGAATGACAAAATCTACTTAAACGCGAGCTAACCGTGGGATAAAGCTAGGAAGTAGTATATGTGATGGATATTAGTTTTATTATATTTAAAGAAATGAATGTATTATGTATCATTTATTCATTTCTTGTTCTACAAACTGCTGAAAATGTTTTATATATACACACTTTGCCGTCACCCGACCTATGTGAAAGGTCCGGGGGGTACCTGACGGGCGCTACGGGCGTCGCGATGCTCTGGTTGTCCGGAGGGGCGCCAGGCTAGCGGGCTGCTAGGCCGTTGGTGTGGGGTCGTGGGTACTCTGCCCCCGCGTGCCCCGCCAGGTACACGGCTTGAATGTAACCTGAATGGTTCTACGCTTGACTGTGAAGGCCGCTCGGACGTGTGGAGGACGGGGAATTACGGAAAATTAATGTACACGAGTTGGCGAGAATACGTTTAATTTGTGAGTTTCACCGGGGGTCCATGTGGGTACACGGTACACTCTACAAGTCCGCTCCGCGGTTCATTCTCGCTACAAAAATTCTCACCAACACTAACACAGAAAAACATACCACTACGCGACACTGATGGTTACCGCGGCAGTCTCGCGGGACGCTGGTCGATGCTCGCTGGAGACGGCCAGCGCCGAACATTAACGGGTGCAGGGGGGGCTCTATGAGCGGGCTCCTAAATTAGGCGAAACACTTACGTGAGTGATACGATCTGCCGCACGGTATCACTATGAAGACGGTCGGGATAGGCCCGGTTCCGTAAAATACGCGCTGAGTCGACGTGGGCAGCTATGAATTAATGAGGTTTAAATTTAAAGATTTAGTATAGAATAAAAATTAATAAAATGAAAGAAACTTGGATGCTGCCCACGGACACACGTCTGTTCCCGGCGCGGAGTGGTTCGAGACTGCCGGACATGGCCGCCTCGCAAGGAAGAGAAACTTTCTCTTCTTTGTGAGTCGGCGTCAAAAAACATATATTAATTTAATTTACTATATTACCAGTTAAAACATGTTCCAGGTGCCCAATTAAAATGTAGCACCTGGTAATTGGGTGCTTAAAGCTTAACAATAGTTTTAATGTATTTAATTATTTAAAATGTGACATCAAGTTGGCGACTGTATTTATCAACATATTGTCTCACTGTGAGCTGTAATAGTTGGATTTCTTCTAATCTGACACGATCCTAGTCACGGACATTTTAATTAAGGCCAGTGGCCGCGGTGACTTTTAATAAGATTTGTTGTCTATTGGGGTCACGCCCGGGACGCTCGCCTGACTCAATCCGGCTGGGCAAGGGGCGCGCTCCGAAAACGGGATACGGTACTGGCGGTGCGGAGCACGGGCTTAAAGGCCATGGTCGGTACGACGTCAACATGTACATACAAACACAAACACTCACACATATTAGGTGTGTGTATATGTATTTATATTCTTTCCTTGCACGCTTGCAGTTGTTAGGCTAATACTACACTATGCTTTTCTTACGCTGCGGCTAAAACTTACACTGAATATATATTACTTTTGACACGAGTAACTAAGAAATTTACTTTATCTTAAGTGAAGTATAAACAGACTTGTAAAACATTTATTTAATAAATTAGTTGTGTAATTCTTTATTTTTTTTTAATTTTTAGACCAGTTTTTTCTAATGAAAAAGGTGTGGGACTAAGTAAGTTGTATGGTTGGATCAGATTTATCATGTTTTCTTTAAAGAAGCAGTACAAATAACTGATATCAAAATGAATGTAAAAATCGAACAATTTCTTATATTTAGTTTTTAAATTCAACTTTATTTAATTATTGCTGTATGAATGTGGTAATAATAACAGATGGACTGGGTTAACATTCAAAAGTGATGTTAACTTGTGAGAATTATAATATATCATATTTCAAAAGCACGTGTGCGCCACGTTCCGGTGCAACCATGCAGTAATAAAATAGTAAGTGAATCAATGAATTATTTTTTTAACACATTAAATAGTCATAATTGATTCTACACAAAAATATCACCAAGAAAGTATTGAAATACAAATTATTTTATTCCGAACTTAAATCGAAACTGAAATGTTAACACCACACATAATTTTACGACAACAAACATATTAAAAATGTAAATCTACTTAAATATTTGTTGTAAAGCCAATTTAATTAAAACGCCAAGGTTTGAACCGAGTAGGAATTTGAATAATTAAAACTTATTGGCAGTTTCTAAAGAGAAATGTGTGTAATACACCAAGGACCTTTCACGACTGCAGTGAAGAAAGCATCGACAATGCAATAGCTGCGGTCCGTAGGAATAACACGGAATATAGACAATACTAAAAATCTGTCAAATTAAGTCATGCTACAAAATAAGTATGCTGTTGATAAAAACAAAACCTTTTAAGTGTTTTGTAAGGAATTTCCGAATAGAAAAAAGTTCATATGAAGAAAAAAATACTTATATAATATAAAGTAAACTTAATATATGCAGAAGAGGCATGTGAGGGGAGTATGTTTAAAATAATAGTTTTACAATTTATGAAACACGGGATTTGTCGCGTTTTCGAAGTGTATTTAATGGCGTAAAGATCGTTTAACATGAAATAAAGGAAACTTTATTAAATTACCCCCTTCCCTTTCCTCTCTTCCAGAAGAATCTATGTAACAAATTAAAGTCTCCGAGCAACGCGAAAGACAGACAGACAGAATTTATAAAAATGCATAGCAAAACAGGGTTTAAAATATATGCATTGATCTTAAAAGTAGAGAAACTTTAAAATATATTTAATGTAAAGAAAGATGGTTTGATTAGTTAGCAAAACGTAGTTAGGTTCACACTGATGGCTAGCGTCTCCCTTCTGAGCTCCGTGTGCGTGGCTGACAGCAAATAAAGACGAGAATACAATCGCATTACTTAATAATGTGCATGTCAATGAAAGACTGTAACGCTATAGGAGTAGCTTGACAGGAGCAAGGCACTGAGACTAGGGATTGCAATACAGCTAAGTGGAATCCCGCAATCCCGCGGGATCCAGCATCATCTGAAGGCCTGGGGGATCCCGCACTGCTTGTGGATCCACATCGTGAATTTGTTGACAATCGCGCAAAATTCAGTCAAATTTGCCATAAAATGCATGCACTTTTGTATGTTGTAAGTGAATCCAATTATATGTACAAATAAGGCATTTATAAATTATTGATTTGTATAAACAAAAAATGTGCGTCTTCTTGGTTAGAACTTTTGCAATTTTTTTAATGATGTTACATTACATGACACTTGCGTTGCCTTCTTTAAACAACAACTAAATCAGATTTTTTTTGTTAAATGGGTATTTCTGTATTCACTTAAATATAGAACAAGAAGACAATGTCTTTAAAAATTTTTTGCTACCTTAAAATATTTTTAATGACTCTTTATGTATATACCATACGTTGCCAAAAATTTCTAAAAATAATTATTTGCATTAAAAGTTATGAAAGAATTGCATCATATGAGAATAATTGTCATTAATTTTTTTTTAATTGTATGAAGATTTACCAGCATTCTTTATATTTTTATGACATGTTCAGTGAGATTGAAAAGTTAAAGAATAGAAAGAGTATTTGAACATAAAATACTTCCTACTTGCTGCGGAGGAGATCAGTCACCTAATGGGCTTGGAAGTGTAAAGACAGCGGTGGATTTTTTGTTGTCTTCCCGAGGTTCAAATACCGTAATTGAATTAATTGACACTAATAATGTTTTTCCATGTGACTGGTTTCAAATACGTCTTAATAGTTGTCTGAAGAAAAGAGAATGAAAAAAGAATTCATAATTTTTGTAATTTATTAAAAAAAAAATATTTGAATCTTTTAGTTTCTAGGTAAAATTGGAATCTAGGATTCAAATTTCACTCGAAGTATCAAATTCTACCTGAGTTATGGAACTTTATTAGATCTGTTATTTTTCTGTCAAAGTAATACGTCAAAGTCGGGTAGAACCCAACTTTAACAACAATAACAACTCTAAATTATGTTTTCGACTCGCCAGACCTTACTACTTGCAAGATTTCAGAAATTTGTTAGTCCATGGAAATGTTATGTAATTTTGTTCTCTTTTAATGTTAAAATATTCAAGTTAACCAACGTGAAAATATCTGTTTAAATGCTACTTTCCTTATTCATTTAATTTAAAGGAATTTTGTAACTGGTAAAAATTACGACAAAATTTTTGTGACTGCAGAAGTTACACTAATTATTTTGGCAACCAAAGCCAACTACAATTAAAAAATACAGCAGTATGAATCAGTCCACCGGGAAATATCTTCAGGCAATATTTTGTATGGTTACGAAAAAATAAATACTTAAATTTGTTTTCTGGCTAATTTTTCATATAAAATTTTAAACAAAGTTTTTAATTTTTAATGAGTCTAGAGAAATCGTTTTAAAATAGAATTCTGAAGTAGGGGTCTATTAAGCGTTAACACAAATCAATTATGGATAGTAAAAGTAAGCTCAGGAACAGTATAAATTAGTTCTTAAAATAAAGACTCTCTTAAACAATTAACGTTATTGAGTTAAAATAAGATAGGATGGCTGGTCGCTACAGCAGTATCAAATATAATTTCGAAACACAACTCATAAACTTTGTACGTGTTTTTGGCATTGTTTTCTTGATAATCCAATACACGATTAAACTCTATTCGACAATCCGTTTGAAGTGTACAAAACAATGTCGCTAAGATTTTTTTCTCATTTCCATTAGCCTACAACACTAACTCTAGATGATTTAATTACAAATAAAAAATGGTTGAAGTAATATCTTGTAACGTGTAATGAAACCATTGAACTATCAAGTATATATTTTAAATTTGCATGATTATAAATCCCTGCAGTAAAAAATAAAATTTACATATACAAAAAAAGCATATGAAATATGTTGATTTCAAACTTTTGTCAAAATATAGACCCGTAAGTCTGCTAAGTATGTATTTATTAGACCAATTTTTAAACTAAAATAATACTATTTAACTGTGAATTGCACATAACGAAAACTTAAAAAAATGTTTCACTGTGAATTTATTGGCTAACTTTCTGTGTTATATGGGATGATTATGCATTTTCTATAAGACTTCGACTAGCCGTAGTCATTAATGCATTTTTTACACGTAATACTTCAGCGAACAAACATTATTATTGAACATTGGACTGTGAATTAATTTTTCCATTTCACAAATGACCAATAAAGCTGAGCTTTATCAATTAAACAGAATAACATATAATTTAAAATATTTGTTTTAATTACTCAGTTTAAAAAAACGAAGAGTTATTTGGTGTTCACTATTACAAAGAATAAACCAATCGTATTGTTTCCAGTTTTAAAACCATGCAAACAAAACTACCCATCATGTTTTATGCATTACTAGCTAAATTAAATGGCCGTTATTTCCATCATATTGGTAATTGGATGTTAACTTTATTTTTTAATTCAGTTGAAGTAATTTTTGTTAGATTGCGCTTCAAATAATTTAGGCTATGTTTTATATCATAGTTCAACTTTGTGTTTCAATTTGAGATAAGCTAATTTTTTACTATTCTACAATTAATAATACATAAAATTTATTTCTTACAGATGTTCTTTGTTAAATGTACCTATGGTGTGGAAATGCCATAGTTAATAAAAAAAGTTTATAAAAATGTAGTATTTAAAGTAACCAATAGAAAGCACTCCTGGTAAAGATGGTTAGGTATTCATCTCCATCTAGCGGGCAAAGTGAGAACTATCTAGGGACTGCATGAAAGACCGTATGAAAACCTTCGCCACAAAATAGCAACCGAATGTTAACAATTCAAGATCCACACAACTTAGAAACGTCATAACGTAGAAAATCATAACTTAGAACTATCACAACTTAGAAACACACAACTTAGAACTGTCATAACTTAGAAACACATAACTTAGAAACACGCAACGCAGAACCACACAACTTAGAAACGTCGTAACGTAGAAAGTCACAACTTAGAACTATCATAAGTTAGAAACGCACAACTTAGAACTGTCATAACTTATAAACACGTAACTTAGAAACACGCAACGCAGAACCACACAACTTAGAAACGTCGTAACGTAGAAAGTCACAACTTAGAACTATCACAAGTTAGAAACACACAACTTAGAACTGTCATAACTTAGAAACACGTAACTTAGAAACACGCAACGCAGAACCACACAAGTTAGAAACGTCGTAACGTAGAAAGTCACAACTTAGAACTATCACAACTTAGAAACACACAACTTAGAACTGTCATAACTTAGAAACACGTAACTTAGAAACACGCAACGCAGAACCACACAACTTAGAAACGTCGTAACGTAGAAAGTCACAACTTAGAACTATCACAAGTTAGAAACACACAACTTAGAACAATCATAACTTAGAAATACGTAACTTAGAAACACGCAACGCAGAATCACACAACTTAGAAACGTCGTAACGTAGAAAGTCACAACTTAGAACTATCACTAGTTAGAAACACACAACTTAGAACGATCATAACTTAGAAACACGTATCCTAGAAACACGCAACGCAGAACCACACAACTTAGAAACGTCGTAACGTAGAAAGTCATAACTTAGAACCGTCATAACTTAGAAAATTCTAAGTTATGTGTTTCTAAGTTGCGTGTTTCTAAGTTGCGTGTTTCTAAGTTGTGTGTTTCTAATTTATGACAGCACCCCCTGGTATATGTGCACATTACTTAGTTTGTGAGCAGTGAATTGTTTAATTTTCAGTTAATTGGGGTTTCGTATTGTTTATATTAACGTATTAATTTTTATGAATTTTAATTTTAATAAGTTAGTTAACTTATTGTTTGTTAATTTTTTTATGACACATGTTGTTTTATGTATTTTTATTTTTTTATTTGTGTTTTTTTTCTTTAATAAAGTATGATGTTTATGTGTTTGCTAGTATTATAGTGTCTCCACGTACTTGCGCCGGGGTGCTGTCACAACGTAGAAACACAACTTAGAAACATGTAACCTAGAAACACACAAGATAGAATTTCTAAGTTGTGTGTTTCTATGTTATGATGTTTCTAAGTTGTGTGGTTCGGCGTTGTGTGTTTCTACGTTACGTGTTTCTAAGTTATGACAGTTCTAAGTTGTGTGTTTCTAAGTTGTGATAGTTCTATGTTATGACTTTCTACGTTACGACATTTCTAAGTTATGTGGTTCGGCGTTACGTGTTTCTAAGTTACGTGTTTCTAAGTTATGACAGTTCTAAGTTGTGTGTTTCTAAGTTGTGATAGTTCTAGGTTATGACTTTCTACGTTATGACGTTTCTAAGCTGTGTGTTTCGGCGTTACGAGTTTCTAAGTTACGTGTTTCTAAGTTATGACAGTTCTAAGTTGTGTGGTTCGGTGTTGTGTGTTTCTACGTAACGTGTTTCTAAGTTATGACAGTTCTAAGTTGTGTGGTTCGGCGTTGCGTGTTTCTACGTTATGTGTTTCTAAGTTATGACAGTTCCAAGTTGTGTGTTTCTAAGTTGTGATAGTTCTAAGTTATGACTTTCTACGTTACGACGTTTCTAAGTTGTGTGGTTCGGCGTTGTGTGTTTCTAAGTTACGCGTTTCTAAGTTATGACAGTTCTAAGTTGTGTGTTTCTAAGTTGTGATCGTTCTAAGTTATGACTTTCTACGTTATGACGTTTCTAAGCTGTGTGGATTTAGAATGGTAACATGCGGTTTTGTATTGTGGCGAATGTTTTCATACGGTCTTTCATTCTGTCCCTACATAGTTCACGTCTTGACAGCTAGGAAGAGATGAGTAACTCTCTTCACCACTAGTGCTATCTATTGGTAACTTAAAATACTACATTTTAAAACGTTGATATTTTATCAACTATGGCATTCCTGCACAGTATGTGCATTTTACGATGAACCTTTTTATGAAAAATACATTTTATCTTGTATATCAATTACACACATGAAAAAATTGAGCTTGTATCCAACCAAAAAAAAAGAACCTAAACGTTAACTAGTAAGCCTATTATTTGAAGGGAAATCCAATAAAAATAATATGCTCTGAATTAAAAAATGAATTTTTACATCTAAATATAAATGTGGAGGAAATACCGCTCATTTTACTAGCAAGTGACTTATTAAAATAGAATTGGTGAACTTTGAACAAAGAACATAAATATTTCAGCAACTCAAGCTTACTGATTATTTTCATTGCATGGTTTTTTAAACTGGAAAACATACTTATAAACCATCTTATGAACTGAATGATACTTTAACTATTAAAACTGCGTTATTCAAAGAAATATTTTAATGCTGTTTTTATTTCTTTTATTTGAGAATGTTTCGCTAATTTGGTCATTTTCGAAGGGAAATTATTGTACATAATTCATTGTTCAATAATATTTTTGTGCGCTGAAATAATACTCGCAATGAAATGAATTCATGACTATGGTTAGTTGCTACGTTATAGTAAATGCATAATTATTCCATAAAACATTGAAAGTTAGCCATTTATGTATGAATATGTTACGAGTTTATATTCTGACGAAAGTTTGAAAGCAACATGATTAATATGCCTTTAAATAAAAAATTATGTAACATTATCTACTGCAGGATTATATAATCATGCAAATTGAAATTTTTATATTTAATAGATTTTTAGTTTAACTATACAACACAACAAGACATTTCTTCAACAAATTGTTATTTGTAGGTATATTAATAAAAAATAGCATAATATTTTTGTTAAATTCGTAAGTGTTTTCGGATGGTATGTGATCGTGGCTTGGAATATTCAATAAAACATGCATATTTTATGATTAGAGTTTCGAAATTATATTTGACACTGTTGTAGCGACCAGGCATTGTCTTTATGACATTTTTACATAAGAGATTGTATTGTTTAAGAGGGTCAATAATTTAGAACTAATTTTCCTAAGCTGACTTATACTATCCACAATTCATTAATGCTTCAGAATTTTATTTTAATAGTTAACCCTAGACTCGTTATTCTGTACTCACACATGAGACATTTGGTTTTCATTTTATATGAAAACTAGAATGTAATTAATTGTAAGAAGTTTTTGTTTACGCAACCATAGAAAATAATGATTTTTTTTAGTATTATATTACATTCAACGACTTAAATTGCATTAAACTAACTGTAGAATAATTTTGAGTATGTCTTGCAACCGTTGAACAATATACACGTGCAATATTATATACGGTTGAGGCCATTGTTAAAGGGTGTCAACACAATTCAATCTTCTAAATCAGATATGTTGCCACACGTTTCTATTTACGTGTGCAGAGAATTTGATGTAGAGTATAACTTATCAAAGCTATTATAATTTATTTAAATTTTTGAGCAGAATTTATGGGATACAGAAGTTGTTTAGTTTAAAAAAAAATTTAAATACCTAAACCAGTTTATAATACACGTATCTGCTTGTTATGGTCATTAAAAGAAATTACTCACTCTGAGTAAGATGAACAGCAAGTTGCACGAAGGCACCTTTTAAGATCTCAAATGACCCATTGACGCACCAACATCCAAATATTGGCAAATAAACAATTTCATAAGATTTAACTCAACTAGTAGAATAAAACATTAGTACAAAATAAATTTACTGCCCGCTCGGTTGATATTTCTTTGCGAGTATTTAATATTACTTAGACAATTAATTATTTTCTTTATTTTCCAGTATATTTAAAATTTTGAGGTGATGTTTGAAGAAAGATTACATGAATTCATGACGATAGTGTGACTTTCGAAAAAATTTTTTCCAAATAAATTCGTTATATAGTCTCCATACCCAATACCATGCCAGGAATATATACATAAAATAAAGAGGTGATAAATCTCTGTCCATTTCGTTAATGGGTAAAATCGGACCAGTGAGGAAGAAAGCAACAATAACTTCTAAACTTTTAAGAAATTGGATTTCATTTTAAGTAATTATTCCTTCTTAATATAATACCAAAAAATTTAGTTTCTAAAGTTTTTTTTATAACACCAAACATTAGCTCTATAGGTGAAAAAATAGGGGTTGATGGACTGGAGAATTTATAACTTTTTAGGTCCATTTTCACATCTGTTAAGTTTTATTAACTTTCGTAAATTCATCTAAAAATAATATGAAACAGGTTTTATACAACCACCCCTTACTATAACGAGAGACTTAACTAAGATCGTAAAAACCAAACATGCATGGCTCTTATAAGAAACAATATTGAGGCCATAAAAAATGTTTTAGATATTGTTAAATATTACCATTATCTTTTTTCTGAGATATTTTTGATAGCAGCAACCTTAAGTGCAACATGATAATAAATTGTTTTAATACATAATTATGGAAGTAAATGCGTATTTTATTTTCACAGGAGTTTTCGCTAGCGGCGCAGCACAAAGTTTTCAGAATGCTCCAGATTTCCCTAGAATATTCTTCAAGATTCTATAAAGATCCGTGTAACGAAGTATGACATTTAAAATCTACCTGAGCGTGCAGCTGAGCCAGAAATAATTTTTAACCAGCAGGGCTAATATTTGCATGTATTGTTAAATAGGCGTATATACATTTCATAACTAGAGACCCGGAAAATTCGCGGGTTCAATGACCTCCAGGATAGAATCCAATGTCCTCTACACACTCGGGCAAATGCCAACTGTTCGTTGGCTGCTGACTTGTGAGTCGTCTCGACTGGGTGGCCTGTTAATCGACACTTCTATGAGTGAGGGTCTCTAATTGACCCTCAGTCCTCCAGATTAACAGTGAACCAATGACAGAAGCAGCACTAAGGTATATCTATTGGAATTTTAGCATAACACGAAATGAACCCGCGCATTTTCCGGGTCTCTATTCATAACATAATATTTCAATGTTTAAAATTTCTATATGTTTATGAATGTACGTGTAAAGAGTTTATAGTACATACAATTTTCTAAGACTAATATTTAAATATAATTTTATACTCGAACGAGTTTCAAAAACTCATAATAGTAGTCGATAATCATGAATATTAGTTATCAGCACCCACTATGCAAATCATGCATCTTCATTTTAATATAAGACACCGTATTTCGAAATAATTAGCTATAGGGAAGTACAATATTAAATTAAAATAATACTCATTTAATTTATTGCTATTGAGAAAAAAGTTGTGTTAATGAAGCGAAATGAATTGGAATGAATAATATAATTGTGTCACTACTCTAATATTTAGCCTAGGCTATATATATGCATATAAACTTTCTCCGCCTAATAAAACAGTGTTTTCTGGGAGTTAATGTTAATATCGCAGTAATAAAAACGCCTTAAAAGAGGTTTGGCCAACAGCCATATTGAGCAAATTTAAATTGTCTCTTTTCAAAAGCTAAAAAATACCTTCAAACGTCAATATGTATACTATAACAATTTAATTTGTTTTAGAATGTATTTTCATGAAATAGAACATGCAAAGTAACAACACACTGACACTAATGCATCAATATTTTTCCAGGGTTGTGCATGATTTGCAACATCGGCGAGCCAACTAACATCATTGTCCCTTGTCACCATCAAGGCTTGTGTGACGAGTGTGTGGCTGAGCTTAGGAGGAGAATGACTTTACCACCTGAAGAAGACGAACTGGGGGCATTGAATATAGAATATTCACTGTGCCCCTACTGCCGTACTCAAATACACGACTTTTTACGAATCCACATTGTGTGAAACTGTAAATAACGTAAATTTTTTTTTTTTTCGTTTAGATTTAACCACCATTCTGTACATCACTTACCCAAACATAGTATATTTCTTGTAAAGTTCTTAACTGCCGTAAGTGTGTCTTAGGCCAGTTTTTTGATTGATACAACGGTAAATAATTAATTTCAATGGTGTTAAATTATGAGATTATTAAACATTATACAACTTACAAGTTTTAGAATCATTAGAAACTTAGATATTTGTTTATATGAGTTTCAGAAAACGGCACCTTAAGATAATATAAGCTTCTTCTTAAAATTTGATTTATTTATTGACTTCTACATTTTGCCGACGAAGAAACCAAACCCAGAAATTAACAACAAATAAAAAGCCCATGGAAAAATCCCATCATTTGACAAGATTTATTTCGGAATTCAAAGTTACGTTACTCCAAATACGTTCAAATATGTTTCAATTTACCAACGTCACTTGACACGGTACTGTTCTTTTTATCCCTAGCTGAACGCAGTGAATGAATGCAAACCCGAATTCTGGCATAACATAACGATCTCGACTAATCGAAATTAGTCACTGGTGCGCTGAAAAGAAGCCAGTAGTTGAAGTAAGCATACATCAAAGATATAGTATGAATGGATTATCAATAAACAATTCTGATAGAAAAATCTTGGGTTTGTAATTATGTTTACTAGCCTTTTATTTTGTTAGGCGAATGTTGTTATATTGGAAAATTTTACATTTAAAAAAACCACTACCCAAAGATTTATGACTAATCGAGGTAACTGTTGCAAAAACAGCGTCTGTGGTAGGAATGTCACACACACACACATATATAATATTATTTCTTAGGTAATAATGTGCGAAGCTTGATCCATTATACCCCTATAATCAGCGAGACGCTGAGACACCTTGACCAGCATCCACAATAATATATTATAAGTTTAAAGTGTGAAGAACGACTTCGTTAAAAAACATCCTTTAGTCTTTTAGGTTAAAAGTGATACATGCAGTATATTTTTGTAATAAAATACTTTTTTATCATTTTGCAACATAAAAAGGTTAAACGAGAAAGGAATCCAACACAAAAATTTATTATTTTATTAAAAAAAAAATTTTCCGTTTCTTTTCACATGCAGTTTATTAACACTTTTTTAGTTAATTTAATATAAATGGCTGAATGGGCTGCAAACGAGTCGAATTTAAAGTTAAAAAATTTTCAGGGTTGTTCGCGGGCTCGTTACATTCCCGGGCTTCTGTTAGCACAGTTTTATGATTCTAAGTGTCTATCCCGTCTCGGTCAGGAGAGTTGTCACTCGATGGGGTGTATACGCTACTATTATTGCAAACTAACAATTTCCCCCCCCCTTGTTTTTTTTAACCAAAATACGTGTCATTCACATTCATAGCTGATTATTTTACTTGAAGAAAACTGTAATTTCACTTTCAATATCCAGCAAATTTTATTCATGTAACGTTTACTTAATGATAAACGTGCAAACCAAAAATTGTTACATAATCGAAATGGTGACAATTTAATCATTCAATTCAAGTTCGTCAAATATAGTCTGTCCTGTAATGTGGATTATATTAATCGGGAGACCTCGGCAAATAGTTTTGTTCAAATACAAACATCTATGATGAAATTTGTCGTACAAGTGTGTATGAATGTATCAGTTGATTATTAAAGAAACTACTTAAAAAACATTTTCAGAAATATTTTGTACTTATAGACACCAATTTTTAAGAAGCCGTTTAAAATGCGTTATATATGATGAATATTTGAGTAAATATATCGCGATTATTAAAACCATTAGTGCCGAAAAACGAATATGTTAACATCCGCAACAAAAAATATGTTAACCCGACATTCTTAGTTTAACATTCGTAACAAACACCATATTTTAATTAAATGTGTAAGTTTATTACATACACTTTAAATGAGCGTATAAACATCTCTGTAACTTAAACTATAGTGGCTAATTTCTGGAACATAAGATGGGAATTTATGGGCTATGCTCCTTGATCAGGTACAAGTTCAGTTCCCGGCTGTTATGAATCAGGCTGAAGCCGTTCCTGGCCCTTTAAACATGAATATGCTTTGTGCGCAACTTTAATTTTACATTAGTTTTAAACCTTATTTTCCATATTCCTATTTGAACTAAATTGTTATTCCCTCTGTTTAAAGAAAAACCATTGCTGAAAAGGAAATTTAGTTAGGAATAGTAAATAACTTAGATAATTTCTGTGGAGTTTTTTTTGCAACGGTTATGTATTTAAGATTTACGGTTTTCATGAACTAGCAAAAGAGTTCCTGGTCCATGCATCGGTAGCATTGATGTCGCAATTCCCACGTGTAATCGCATTTGTGCATGTATTAACGAATTTGGTTTTGCTTTAAAAATGTCAGTGTTTTTTACTATGGTTATATTTTGTTATGATGAAAAATCTTTTTAGAATAGTTACAACATTTTTATCAAAATGGAAGTGTTTTGTGTTAAAAATGTATATAAAGAATAATATTGGGTTTTTGCAGTCAATCGTGTGCATAGTGTGGTATACAAACATATTTCGTGGTTAAGGTTATTAAAAGAGTCCATCAAATGTAAAAAAAATCTTTTTTTTGTGAAAATTTGTTGTTTTGGTTCAATGGGTAGTTTCTGTTTGTGTTCATAGCTAATTACTGACTGATATTTTGTTTATTTGTGTTTAAATATTAATATTTTCTTCTATAATATAATTATATTCTATGCTAATGTGTGTATTTATTTTGTAATTTTTTTAAATATAAAAAGAAAAATTTACTTATATATGTTACTTTGTCTTGTTTTTTAAACTGTAGAATATATAAATATTTAAATAATTTGTTTTTTACTATACCAATTTTTTTTATTTAGGTTGTGTTTAAATGCATCATACAATAATTGTAATAAATCTATTTCAACACTAATGTTTTATGCTTAACTCTTTGACGCCAAACTGGTGATTTGTAAGTTACATCATAAGGTTTTTTTTAGAAAAACTTCAACTTCAAATATTATGCGTTTTAATAAATAAAAATCTAAATTAAAAATGTATTTTGGAAAAAATTATTTAATCCCGCCCTTTGATTAATTTTTGTGACCAGCCGCTACGAGTGCTATTTGAGTGTTTTAAACACCGTAGTTGCAAATCCATAGATTAGTTTTGTCTTAAATTTCATATTACCACATTTTATAAATAAAAACGTTTTTCTGATTGGTTATAAAAAAGAGGATCTATTATTTATATATAGCCTTTCTGTCAAGACGCATGGCTACGTTTCCCTATACGTTTAAATAGCTATCTGTTAATAATTATAGCTACTCTCGTAATCTTACGGAAAATGATGTAGGCCTATGATGTGAATAAGGTTGTTTCGAAATTAAATTTTAACAGTCATATTTGAATGTTAATTTGGTAAGCGTATTCACGTGGCCTCTGTTCTTGCAGTATCACTTCTTATTGAGTTCTGCTATGTGCGCCTTGTCCGGAACACTAACAGAAGGGATGGGGAATATTTAATTTTGTCTCATGTAGCGGTCGCGACTGTATCTGTAAGTCGCAAGGCCAGGCCACAACCCGCGATAGCGAAAATACCACGTCACGTCACGTCACTAGAGCAACACTAGAGCAACAGCATGTCGTGGGCCGCATGTACCCGCAGCAAGTCGTCGTCTGTGGAGCAGCAACTCGCGACACGCCCAGCGCTGCTTGTCCAGCGTCACACTAGTACTTCCTCAGCGCGACGCGCGACACGAGCGTGGCCAGTTACTTTTCGAAATAACATGTGAATTCAACCTAAATGATATCGCCTATCGCGAAATAATGAACAAAGCAAGAAATCACTATTTCATCGCACCGAAGTAGGGCACTGCCCAGTTTCTGTATGTTCAACATTACTATATAAATGTGCAAAATATATTTTTAAAGTTTCCATTAAAAATATATATTTTTAAAAAATGTCTGGAATATAAAGAAATTTTTCTTAATTTCAGAAAATAACTTCTATAAAATGAAGGCAATGAAATATAAGCTATTTTGGTTTCTCTGAGATTACATCAATTCAAAGTTTGTTTAAATTAATGTCATACTATAAATATTAATAAAACTTTAAAACGAGATTAAAATAACTTAATAAACTAGTATTTCATTAAAAACAAAACAAAATCATTGTTCTTCCAGTTCCATGCACGAAAACCCGTAAATAAATAATATTTGCGTTAAAAATATCACATCCTCATACATTACAGATTTGGTCATGCGACTTTGCCGCCACTAACTACCAGTGTACTTCGAATACATATTTCATTTTGCCCGTAATAACAATAAGCCTTCATAGTTGAACCGTCGCCCGGCGAAATGCAACTACCGATCCCTTATGATGCCTTATCTTTATGGCATTACGTCATTACGTAAGACGCCTTAATGCGGCCGTCATAAGTTAATACTGTTACGACTCGCTGTGGGACATAAAGGGTTCGTAAGGATAGCCCAATTAATTTTCCACTATCTTTATTTAAAAACTGCTCTTTACACTCTTATTTACATTCTTTTTTGTGCTGGTATCGGGATGTAGACTGCTATCAAATTATGAAATGACAATATAATAAGGGACTCCGAAACATAAATTTCAATTTCAAGTACGTCGTAGGTTGTGTTAAAATCTTGGACCCCTCTCAACATAAATATGATGCGTTGCTAATTAAGGCCACAGACAATACAGAGTATTCTCAAGAAAACTATTAGTTAATTCATTGGCAAATAACCCCTTCTTCCACTCTCCAACTTGCTTTTGGCAATGAATCAGTCATTCAGTATTATCTGAAGTCGAATAAATGTTTGGGTGCAAGCACTATTACTTAAAATGGTTGTCCCAATCACATCATACAGTGGTTACTTTTAGAATGAAGTAAATAGAAAAAGCAAAACGTCCGTAGTAGGTAAGTTACAACATTTTTCCTATGGCAATGGTAACTTAAAAGTCTGTTGATAAAATACACTACAATCTTAGGTGATGGAAGAGAAATACCACGAGAGGTAGAGAGAAAGAGAGAGAGAGTTAAATGTGTGATTCAGACGTAACACTGACAGAGTGGATATCTGGACAGCCAACAGAGAGCCGCATTTTTGGCCGCACGAGTCACGCTGAAATTTGAACTCAGTTAAAACTTCTGTGTAGCGAAAGAGCAGAAAACACCATTTTGCCTAAATTTCTACAAATCCAAGCTAAAAATAAACACGTAAACGGGAAAACAGCCTTCCATAATTATATCAGCTATTTGTAAAAAGAGTAGGTAGTAAATTACTAACCAGTAACGCATCCAAAAATATGTAGGTATATTTTAAACGAAAATTGTTGGTTTTTTAATGTAGTTTGAGAATATGGAAATACGTTGTGCAAACCACAAATTAATTAAAGTTAAAAAGACAAAAAATATAAAAATACTGCACAAATTTAAACATAACAACTCATACAATTTCTTTATTATCACACTTCAACTAATGGGAATTATTCAGAAATGCACTAACTTACGCGTGACGTGTGACCTCTAACGAGGTAGAGTTGGTAGGACTCTGTTAAGGTTAGTTCTACTCGTATTAGAATTAACCTTAACTCTGGTTCAAATTCATTTTATCAATCTTGATTTTATTTCCAAATTTTTTCCCCAAAGAACACAGCGCAATTGTCTAATGAACTCGCTGTCACGTTGTAACCGGCTGTCTGGCTAAACTTTTTCTGCATCCCCAATGAACAATGCTTGTGCAATATTATTCAGAAAATAAAAAGGAAAATTGCAGCTTAACTTGTACTTTTATGTAAAGGGAAAATTTAATTTCTTTGTTCCTGATCTAGCCCAAAAATGTGCAACGATTTTTAACAAATATGTTTACGAGATTTATTAACTATGAACCCATTTTCTGAACATTAACATTTCTATTTTCTCTATAAAAACTATATTCAACTCAAAGTTTTGACGTGTATTTTACATACATATTGTAGGTATATTCCCCAACACTATTGTTAGTTTAAAGAGAAGAAAGCCTTATTACGCAACAACAGCATTATATGAGAAATTAAAATTTTAAATCAATAACATTTTTATTATTTGGCTCAGAGTTCCGTAAACAGCGACGGCAATAGCAGTAACGGAAAAATTATATTTTAAAAACTCGTTTTAAATTTATATTTTTTAAAAGAAGTGTATTTAGTCCAATGTTAAATCATTTTATTTATTATAAATATACAAACAAAAAAATAATATTTTTATGGACACTTATATAACGTATTCATTAAAAACCTGAATAAACTCAATACATCGTTCTAATGTGGCTGGAAAACCATTTCCTGATGTCCATTCAGCGATATGTAGAACTGACAGCACTACCTATACTTTGAGATGTGAACTAAAAGAAAATGTTTATGTAGCCAAAAGAGTGCAGCACTGAATGCAGGCAGTGTAAACAAAATATTTCTCACTACAGACTTTTCAAAATATTTATGCCTTTTCATACAAAATTCTAAGTGACATGATTCGGTGTTGTGTGTTTCTATGTTACGTGTTTCTAAGTTATGACAGTTCTAAGTTGTGTGTTTCTAAGTTGTGATAGTTCTAAGTTATGACTTTCTACGTTACGACATTTCTAAGTTGTGTGGTTCGGCGTTACGTGTTTCTAAGTTACGTGTTTCTAGGTTATGACAGTTCTAAGTTGTGTGTTTCTAAGTTGTGATGGTTCTAGGTTATGACTTTCTATGTTATGAAGTTTCTAAGCTGTGTGGTTCGGCGTTACGAGTTTCTAAGTTACGTGTTTCTAAGTTATGATAGTTCTAAGTTGTGTGGTTCGGCGTTGTGTGTTTCTACGTTACGTGTTTCTAAGTTATGACAGTTCTAAGTTGCGTGGTTCGGCGTTGCGTGTTTCTACGTTACGTGTTTCTAAGTTATGACAGTTCTAAGTTGTGTGTTTCTAAGTTGTGATAGTTCTAAGTTATGACTTTCTACGTTATGACGTTTCTAAGTTGTGTGGTTCGGCGTTGTGTGTTTCTAAGTTACGTGTTTCTAAGTTATGACAGTTCTAAGTTGTGTGTTTCTAAGTTGTGATCGTTCTAAGTTATGACTTTCTACGTTATGACGTTTCTAAGCTGTGTGGTTCGGCGTTGTGTGTTTCTACGTTATGAGTTTCTAAGTTATGACAGTTCTAAGTTGTGTGTTTCTACATTACGTGGATTGTTACGAGTTTTCTTAGTTATACATGTTCTACGTTGTGACTTTCTACGTTATGTGTGGTTCCCTTTTTATTTTTTTATTTGTGTTTTTTTTCTTCAATAAAGTATGATGTTTATGTGTTTGCTAGTATTATAGTGTCTCCACGTACTTGCGCCATCTTGTTTCCGGTTTTGCTGTTGGTTTATAGCATATAGAACTTTACCAAGCTGTCCGAATCTTAGGGCGCGGTTACACGGGACCCTGAACTACTTCAGGTGAACATGTTTAAGTAAACACGTTTACAAACGCGAAAGTGTACGGTTACACGGTAGTTGCTGAAAAGTGTGTTCAGCTCTAAAACCTATTGTCTACTGTCAACGAATGACTGTTGTTGATCTCTATTTTGTATCCAGAAAACGCGGGATTTTCTCACTTGTTTATACAGTATTATCAGCAGAAATTTAATGTGTT